>NC_041388.1:647241972-647272557 GCF_002162155.2 Triticum dicoccoides | reverse complement strand
CTCCTCCGGCGCGCCACCACACCTCGGCCACCACCCCGAGCCGCGCCGTCCCGGCCACCACCACGTGCCACGCTCATCGGTCGCCCCGCCCCAACCAGCGCACCGCCTCGGCCGGATCCGTCGGGCGCCGAATCCTGCACCGGCGAGCAGATGAGCCGCCTTCCCCGCACCAGCCCATCTGGATCTGGCCGGGGCTGCCCCCGCGCCCACCTCCCCTTCGCCTTCCTCTCGAGTACCCCCTCCTCCCCCTTCCTTCTACTCCGTCGGCGAAGAAAAAGGCACGCCACCGAGGTGCTCCACCACCTGGCTCCTTCCTGCGACCTCCCGCTGCGCCACGGCATCCGGAACCAATCAATTGCCTTCCTTCTCCACCGCCTCGACCTGCTCCCCCGTGTGGCGGCCACAGGGGGTTGAGATGGTGCCCGACGGCAAGCAGGGCGTCGCCCCACTCCGGTCTGCTAAGGTTGATCACTTGAGCGGATCTAGGCTGCTCCTCCCCTTCATCATCTCTAGTGCGGGAGGGTGTCGATGCAGCTCGTTTCGCTGTGCTTGCAGTTCTTTTTTCCCTTTGTTTTCCATTTTTAGGGAAAGTTCATCACGCCGGACTGCTCAAGGATTTTGGTTTTGTATAAAAATGTTAGAAACATATATGCAATTTATTTGTAAACTGAGGGCGGTGTGCGGTTGACTTCTTACTTTGTTTTGGATGGATTTTTTGTCAGTGCACTACAGTTTTTGGCTCACTGTGTGGTATAGAAACTTTTGCATTTCACGGGCTCATCGTGGGATGATGAAAAAAGATATCTCCACAGTTTTGTCTACGGTCCAGTTCCGGCAGCTCCTCCCGTGCAACTCGATTTGCATAGGCACGCGGTTTGGTGTCTCGTCCCGTGCAGCTCAGGTTGTGTAGGTGTTCCGGTTGTGCCCGCGGTTTGATGTGTGTGCGTGTGAGAGTGGGTTGATATGTGTGTCAGTTTGTTCTGCACAAAAAACAGGACGTTTGGGAGTTAAAAAAACAAATGCAGTTTACTTGTAAATAAAACTTTTGTTTTTGAGTGGTGGTTGTGTTGTTATTTTAGGCACATGTATATGAGTTTGTTAAAAGAAGCAGCGCATCTGGAATTGTGTTGGGGTTCGTTTTTCTCAACCATGTGGTTCGCTTTCTCCGTCTGTGTAGATGTCGCTACCAAAAGACCCAAAAACTACAAAAGTGAAAAATAAATCATGCAGTTCATTTGACCATTTGATGAAGTGCGTTTTTCGACCTGAAGTAATCGCTATTAAATGCATATGTGGTTCACTTAGTAATACAGAAACAAAAACATCTCAAAAGAAGCCCGCTTCTTATATTGGATGTAGTTCACTTGCTCGATCCCTGTGGTCCACTTGTTAGAAAAAAAGTCAAAGAAAACTATTTTTTATAAAATGACGAAAGAAACCATGAAGTTCACTTAACTGTCTGATGCAGTGCGGTTTCTGGTCTGAAGCAGTGCGTTCATGTGTCTCATGCAGAAAATACGACGATTTTGGTCGCGGGGAAAACAGAGTGTTTCCGTTTTGGTATTTTTAAAATTACACTTAAACCATAATGAATTAGAGAGCATGTTCTACATGAAAAAGTTGCGTCTCGTAGATATATTTCCAATGCCATATAATTTGAATCATTCCGATAAGCAGTTTGTAAAAAAATTTGCGAAAAACGGCCGCTGCCACTCGTCGTCCACCGCACGATTTTCAAAATTAACTTAAAACCATAAGGAATCTCAAAAATATTTCAACATATGAAAGTTGCGCCTCGTTCGTAGATTTCCAACAGCGTATAACACGCCTCGTTTCGACAAACGGTTCAAAAACTGCAGCGAAAACAATACCGAAAATTTTAATAAACTAGAAGAACAGAATTCCGCGATTTAGTAAATTTGAAACTGCTTTTAAACCGTAACGAATTAGAGAAAGATTTATATATGAAAAAGATGCACCTCGATGATATCTATCCGACGGAGTATCATTTGCTTCATTCTGACAAGCGGTTTAGAAAAAAACGCAAAAAAACACTCGCTGCCACTCGTCATCTGCCGCACCATTTTCAAAACTGCTCTTAAACCGTGTGGAATCTCAAAAAGTGTTCAACATGTCGAAGTTGCGCCTAATCCATAGCTTTTCAACGGTATATTATACGCCTTATTCCGATAAACGGTTAAAAAATTAGAGCGAAAACAGTATCGAAAAAATAACGCGTGCAGTTTTTTCCGACAAGAAGTTCACGTGTGAGTACTGCAGCACACTTGGTTCAAAGAATGACGTGCACTTGCGTTCAGCGTGCAGTGCGGAAGTGGTGTGCAGAATAGTTATTCTGCTAATATTAGCAGAATAGACCGTCTATATATATATATATAATTCCTCAATTATTCATATTCTTCAACTTTGCATTGTCTTCACTGCTTCCGTCGTTTTCAAAGAACATTCGAAGATTCTAAGATATTTAGCTCACACCGCAACTTGCTAAATCTCTTCTCATTCAAGGGCTTTGTGAAGATATCGGCTAGCTGTTCTTCAGTCTTCACATGCTCAATAGAAATGTCGCCCTTCAACACATGATCACGAAGAAAATGATGACGAATCTGAATGTGCTTTGTCTTCGAGTGCTGAACTGGGTTGTGAGCAATCTTGATGGCACTCTCATTGTCACAGTAGAGAGGCACATTCTTCATGTCGACACCATAGTCCTTAAGAGCTTGCTTCATCCATAGCAATTGGGCACAACAAGAACCAGCGGCAATATACTCAGCTTCAGCAGTAGATAGTGATACGCAGTTCTGTTTCTTCGAGGACCAACAGACCAAAGATCGTCTGAGGAAATGACAGGTACCAGATGTTGACTTGCGGTCCACACGATCACCAGCATAGTCAGAGTCAGAATATCCAACAAGATCAAAAGCCGAGCCCTTGGGGTACCATAATCCAAGTGTTGGTGTGTGAGCTAGATATCGAAGAATATGCTTCACAGCCTTATGGTGTGATTCCTTCGGTGTAGCTTGAAATCGGGCACACATGCAAACACTAAGCATTATATCTGGCCTAGATGCACATAAGTACAATAAGGAGCCTATCATGGAGCGTTATACCTTATGATCGAAGTCAATACCATTTTCATCAGTGCACAGATGGCCATTTGTGGGCATAGAAATTTCGAGGCCTTTGCAATCTTGCATGCCGAATTTCCTCAGTACATCCTTGAGGTATTTCTCCTGAGAGATGAATATGCCATTGCGTTGTTGACGAATTTGAAGACCTAAGAAGAATTTCAACTCTCCCATCCTAGACATTTGGTATTCTTCACTCATCATATAGGCAAATTCATCACTATAACGTTGGTCAGTACAGCCAAAGATAATATCATCAACATATATTTGGCACACAAACAATTCACCATCATAAGATTTAGTGAAAAGAGTAGGGTCGAGTGAACCGGGTTTGAAGCCTTTCTTCATGAAGAGTTCCTTCAAGGTATCATACCAAGCCCGTGGGGCCTACTTGAGGCCATAGATGGCCTTGTTGAGTCTGAAGACTTTGTTAGGATTCTTTGGATCTTCAAAACCTGGGGGTTGAGCAACATATACTTCTTCCTCAAGCTTACCATTGAGGAATGCACTTTTCACATCCATTTGATATAAAGTGATATCATGATGGTTAGCATAAGCAAGTAATATGCGAATAGCCTCAAGTCTAGCAACAGGTGCAAAAGTTTCATCAAAATCAATTCCTTCAACCTGTGTGTAGCCTTGAGCTACAAGCCGTGCCTTATTCCTCACCACAAGGCCATTTTCATCTTGCTTGTTGCGGTAGATCCACTTTGTGCCGATGATATTGTGCTTGCGACGATCTGGACGTTTGACCAGTTCCCAGACATTGTTGAGCTCGAACTGATGTAATTCTTCTTGCATGGCCTGAATCCACTCGGGCTCCAGAAATGCTTCATCTACCTTAGTGGGCTCTATAATAGAGACAAAAGCATACTTCCCACAAAAGTTAGACAAATGTGAAGCTTTTGAGCGTGTGAGAGGACCTAGCGCTTTGATGTCATTGATGATCTTTTCAACTTGCACTTCTTTTGCAATGCGAGGATGAGCTGGTTGTCGTTGAAGAGTTTGATCAGCGTTTTCTTCAGCACCATTTTCTTCAGGTGCATTAGCTCGATGTTCTGGAATGAATTCTTCAGCAGATTCTTCAGTAGGAATGACATCCTCAGTAGCCTTGAACTTGATAGTTTCCTCAGGTGCTGGTTCATCTATCACAGTAGGTAGGTGCTCTCTTTGCGAGCCATTAGTTTCATCGAACTGCACATCTACAGTTTCAACAACGTTGTGAAGAACGTTGTTGAAGACTCTGTAGGTGTGCGAGTCCTTTCTGTAACCAAGCATAAAACCTTCATGTGCTTTCGGTGCAAATTCTGAGTTGTGATGAGGATCTCTAATCCAACATTTAGCACCGAAGACTTTGAAATAACTTACATTGGGTTTCTTATCAGTGAGGAGTTCATAGGCAGTCTTTTTGAAGAATTTGTGAAGATATACTCTGTTGATGATGTGGCACGCAATATCAATTGCCTCAGTCCAGAAACGACGAGGCGTTTTGTATTCATCAAGCATAGTGTGAGCCATCTCAGCAAGAGTCCCGTTCTTGCGCTCCACGATGCCATTCTGCTGAGGAGTGTAAGGAGCAGATAACTCATGAGTAATACCAAGTTCATCAAGATAGTCATCGAGACCAGAATTCTTGAACTCAGTGCCATTGTCACTTCTGATGTGCTTGATCTTCACACCAAAGTTGGTTGAAGCCCTCGAGGAAAATTGTCTGAAGACTTCCTGCACTTCATGTTTGTAAGTAACAAGGTGTACCCATGTGTAGCGAGAATAATCATCAACAATAAAAAAGCCATATTGAGATGATTCATTTGAAATAGTAGAATAATGATTAGGACCAAAGAGATCCATGTGAAGCAATTCAAATGGGCGAGTGGTGGTCATGATAGTCTTCGCTGGATGCTTGGCCTTCGTCATTTTCCCAGCTTCACAGGCTCCGCATAGGTGATCCTTGAGGAATTTGACATTCTCGATGCCAATGACATGCTTCTTCTTCGCAAGCGTGTGAAAATTCCTCATGCCTGCATGACCAAGTCGTCGATGCCAGAGCCAGCCTTCTGAAGCTTTTGCAAGTAAGCACACGACTGGTTGTGGTCCTGTAGAGAAATCAACAATATACAGGTCTCATCTCCTAAAGCCTTCGAAGACTTTGGAATTGTCAGCTTCCATAACCACAACACAACGGTACTTGCCAAAGACAACAACCATATCAAGATTACAAAGCATTGAGATAGACATAAGGTTGTATCCTAAGGACTCAACAAGCATGACTTTGTCCATGTGTTGATCATTTGTGATCGCAACCTTACCTAGACCCAATACCTGACTTTTGCCTTTGTCAGCAAAGATGATATGCTTCAAATGCGATGGAGATAATGGAGCATCCATCAATAGATTCTTGTCACCAGTCATGTGGTTTGTACATCCACTATCGAGGACCCACTCAGTGTCTTTGGGTTGATCATCCTTGGCACCCTTTGCCATGAAGCAATAGGTGGGAGCGTAGTCATCATCCCCTTCATCAGCTTTGTTAGTGAGGTCATTTTCTTCAGTGTTGAAGATAGACTTGCTGATGAATGCAGTAGCGAGAGCTAGGCTCGCCACTCCGGATTCGGACTCCTTAGATGACTCCTCTTCCTCATTTTCTTCAGATTCAGCCTCAGAGTCCATTTCCTTGCTAATGAATGCCCTGGCCTTCTTAGAGCTGCTCTTCTTATGATATGAAGGTCTTGAGGATTTTGATGATGAGGATTTTGTGGATTTCTTCTTTTTCTTCGCATCATCAGAACTGTAATCCTTGTATTTCTTCTTCTTTGATTCCTTTTCCCATTGAGGACAATCTTGAATGTAATGTCCAGGCTTCTTGCATTTGTGGCAGAGCCTCCTCTTGTAGTCACTGGATGAGGAATCACTGCTCCTTGAGGGTCTTCCAAGGCGATCACGTCTTGAGAACTTTTGGAACTTCTTCACAAGCAGAGCCAGATCATGGCTTAGTTCTTCAGGATCACCAAGGCTACTACCAGAGTCTTCATTGGACTCAGATACTGCCTTGGCCTTCAGTGCACGTGTTCTACCATAGCTTGAACCATAGAGATCTCTCTTTTCAGCAAGTTGGAACTCATGAGTATTTAGCCTTTCGAGAATATTAGCGGGATCAAGTGACTTGTAATCAGCACGTTCTTGTATCATCAATGCCAGAGTGTCAAATGAGGAATCAAGCGATCTCAGCAATTTCTTCACCACCTCATGGTTGGTGATGTCAGTGGCACCAAGTGCTTGAAGCTCATTTGAGATGTCAGTGAGGCGATCGAAGGTTTGTTGAACATTTTCATTGTCGAGTCTTTTAAAGCGGTTGAAGAGATTGCGAAGAACATCAACTCGAGAGTCGCGCTGAGTTGAGACTCCTTTATTCACTTTGGACAACCTGTCCCAGATAAGCTTCGCTGTCTCCAAAGCACTCACTCTGCCATACTGTCATTTTCTCAGATGGCCACATATGATATTCTTCGCTTGAGAGTCGAGTTGCTTGAATCTCTTCACATTAGCAGCATTCAGAGAAGGTGTGACTGAGGGAACACCATTTTCCACAACATACCAGAGATCGTTATCAATTGCTTCAAGATGCATTCGCATCTTATTCTTCCAGTAGGGATAGTCCGTCCCATCGAAGGTAGGACAGCCAGCAGGGACCTTGATCATACATGCGGTTGACATAACTAAAACTCCAGGCGGTTAAACCAATATCACACAGAACAAGGGAGTACCTTGCTCTGATACCAATTGAAAGTGCGTTATATCGACTAGAGGGGGGTGAATAGGCGATTTTTATGAAATTCTTCACTGAGGAATTTGTCGGTGAGGAAATTCCTTAGGGAAGAACTACTAGCAGCGAAATAAGTACTCAACAGTAAACATAACAGAATACAAGTATAGTCATCATGATGAAATGAAGACAGGCACAGAGTACAGGAAGCGTAAGAACATGATAACACAAGATGAAGACAAACAGACTGAAGAAATTGAACTGAGGAAATTGAGAAAGTCTTCAGTCAAAGTCTTCAAACACAGATATGAACAAGTACACAACTCAATTATGAGGAAATGGAAGAGTTGAGGAAATGGAACCAGTGTGCTTGGTGAAGACAATGATTTGGTAGACCAGTTCCAACTGTTGTCTCAGTTGTACGTTTGGTTGGAGCGGCTGAGTATTTAAACTCGAGGACACACAGTCCCGGACACCCAGTCCTGAACACGGAGCTCAGGACACCCAGTCCTCACCGTATTCTCCTTGAACTAAGGTTACATAGACTTCGTCCAATCACGATAAGTCTTCAGGTGACTTCCAAACCTTCACAAACTTGGTCACTCGGCGATCCACAATTCCTCTTGGATGCTCTAGACCATGACGCCTAACCGTCTAGAAGAAGCACAGTCTTCAAGGGTAACAAGCATCGGATCCACGCAGGATCAATCTCTTCAGTGATGCTCAATCACTTGGGGTTTGTAGGTGTTTGGGTTTTGGGTTTTTCCTCACTTGATGATTTTCGCTCAAAGTCCTCGGAGGATGGGTTGCTCCCAAATGACAAGTGTCAATTTCTCTCGGAGCAGCTAACCAACTAGTGGTTGTAGGGGGCGGCTATTTATAGCCTAGGGAGCAGCCCGACATGATAAGACATAAATGCCCTTCAATGATATGACCGTTAGGTGGATAGATATTTTGGGACAGCTAGCGCATAGCACAACAACGGTCGGAATTTTGAGTAGCAAAATCCTCAGGGCTATCATGTTCCTCACTGTGTAGGAAATCCGCACTGGCGAATTCCTAACTCCTCAGTCAGGACAAATTCCTCAGAGACCAGAAGAACTTCGTCTCTGTCACTGAAGAAATTGACTGAACTGTATGAGATTTCCAATGGCTTCACTCGAAGGGATTGGTAGGTGTAGGATTTTGAGTTGAGTATCACATGGAAATTTTTCCTTAGTATTTCCTCGACCCCTTTAACAGTACGGTGTTTCCTATGACTCAAGAAAGAGAAAATGAAACTACAAAAACAAAAGTCTTCACGCTTCATGTTCCTGGAATGAATACCAAGTCTTCACGGTCACACCAATTTCTTCACTTTCAAAGTCTTCAGAAAGTCTTCAGAGATCCAAAGTCTTCAGTCGAAGAACTTCATTTTTAGGGGTCGACATTCTCTGTAAATATCAAACTCCTCATAGACTTATAAACCTGTGTACACTCACAAACGCATTAGTCCCTTAACCTATAAGTCTTCAATACACCAAAATCACTAAGGGGCACTAGATGCACTTACAAGATGCTTTTAAATTGGTCTCGCATAAAACAGAAACTCTCAACTACCATCTCACATTATAGATTTACATCTCTTACCCCTGCCAATCTGCCAGTTCTTTCTCTTGTGCTACAATGATGAGAAGTCAAGCTACTGTGGAGCTGCTACTCGTCGCGTCTTGGAAAGACCTGAGGCCCTCCGGGGCCATGATGTACTGGCAGCGAGAGGGCACTTACACAAATCTGAGAGGAGACACTAGTAGAAAACAGGGCTTTCGTTCGGCTAGAAAAGAGCATTAATCCCGGTTGCGTTACGAACCGGGACTAATGTGAGTATTAGTCCCGGTTCGAGCGGCGAGGGCACCGTACAGGCATTACTCCCGGTTCAAATGGAACCTTTAGTCCCGGTTGGTGCCACGAACCGGTACTAAAGGGTATGATGCCCCTTAGTACCGGTTCGTGGCACGAACCGGTACTAAAGGCCACGAACCGGTACTAATGGGGTTGAGACCTTTAGTACCGGTTCGTGCCACGAACCGGTACTAATGGTGCAATTTTCAAATCCTACCCTCCTCCCCCTGCGTATCGCCTTTTCAGTTTTGTAAAAAGCAAAAGAAAATGATAAAAACTTCAAAAGTTAAAATCCTTCGAGATGTAGTTATGTTACCACATCTACTAGTTAGGAAAATTTAAAAACTTAAATTTGGACATGTTTTGCAAAAAGTGTAGGGAAAATGTAAAACGACTATAACTTTTGCATACGGTGTCAGAAAAAAACATATAATATATCAAAATGTTCAGCACGAAAATCCACATCCAATTTTGACGGCCTGTGGCCTGTTTGCAAATTTTTAGAATCCTCAAATTCTAAAAAGAAAAAAGTTATGCTCAAATTTCAGTTTTTTTTGAATTTTTGTTAAATTTGGTCAAACTATGGTCAAACTACTTATTCAAAAAGTATTAGTGTTACTAAATAATTATTCAAGAATATTAGTGTTACTAAATAATTATTTCAGTTTTTTTTAATTTTGGTCAAATCTGGTCAAATTATGGTCAAACAATGGTCAAAGTACTTATTCAAGAAATATTAGTGTTACTAAATAATTATTTCAGTTTTTTTTTTGAATTTTGGTCAAATCTAGTCAAACATTGGTCAAACTATGGTGAAATTATGGTCAAGCTATGGTCAAACTGTGGTCAAGCTACTTATTCGAGAAATATTAGTGTTACTAAATTAATATTGTTTTTTAGAACAATAGTTTCAAACTCAAACAGTGAAATGTGTGACTTCATGCTCAAGCTAAATTCCTAAGGGTTAATAGGATTGACATCTTATTATTGTCAGGAAAACAACAAGTGCAGACTTGGAAACGAGGGAGAATAGAACCCGGAAGTTAAGCGTGCTCAGGCTGGAGTAGTGAGAGGATGGGTGACCGTCCGGGATGTTAGATAATTTGGAATGATGAGGGGTAATTAGAGATTAGAGGTTAAATTGAGCAGTGATGAGGGGTGATTAGAGATTAGAGGTTAAAATAATTTAGAAATTTAAAATTAAAAAAATCAAAAAAAATCAAAAAATTTCCTTTAGTGGAGGGCCTTTAGTCCCGGTTCGTATAAGAACCGGGACTAAAGGGGGAGGCTTTAGTAACGACCCTTTAGTCCCGGTTCCAGAACCGGGACTAAAGGCCCTTATGAACCGCGACTAAAGGCCTTTTTTCTACTAGTGAGATGAACTTTTATAGAAAGTGAAAGGGAGAGGGGAATCCTATATCATTCTCATTGCATGGTAACGTATACCATCTAGGTATCAAATTCTCAACAAAGGTTGCACACAAGAAGGAACTTTGAAAGAAAATTAAGAGCAAGTCTTACAGGTAGCAGAGAGGCACTTTGATTAGGGCGACTTTCACGTCATTCATATCACTTGAGAATTAACCTAACCACTCGTCGATTTATCTAACATTCAGCTGATTATCCCTATGATAAATTGGTATGAGAAATTTAGCAAATCTACCGATATAGCTGCTCATGCTTCATGAAAATTTTCTTCTCTTCTCCAATGCGCCCTCTATGAGATTTGCCTGAAGTCAAACTTCGTAAAGTTTGACCGACATTATAGAGAAAAAATATCAGCATTCACAATACGAAATCAATATAATTACATGAATGATGAATTTGATTTTCATATTGTAGTATAACTTTAGTATTGTAGATGTTGCTATGTTTTCATATAAATATGGTCAAACTTTACGAAGTTTGTCTTCAGACAAACCTTATATACGGAGGGAATACATACATCACATCGTTAGCACTCTATACTTGGAGCAAGATGAAAAATAGATAAAAAGTGCAGTATCATTTTATTTTCATTTTTAACACTAGAACTTTGTGAAAACTGGAATGGTTTCTCCAAAAAAAAGAGAGGATAAAACTGGGCCGGCTAATAATTTGGGCCATTGGTTGGGCTATCTAAAGTGCAGGAGGCCCAATTTTTAGCCTCTTCCTGTGCGCCTCAGGGTCAGCAGCAGTTCCGGGATTAGGTGGCGGAGCTGCTGGCAGCGACCGAGCCTTCTCCTCCGGCGGGTTCACAGTGTGCCGCCTATTCAAGGTGCGAGGCTTGCCGCTTGTCCAGCGACAATGCGTGCATGTTCTGCCACAACCCCGGCCCACCACCGCCGCCGGCAGGGAAGAGCTAGCTCATCTCACCACTGTGAGTGGAGAATGTCTTCTGAACCATGGGAGCAGACAGCTTAATTCCTGAACCTATTCTGCTTTGCTCTGTTTTGACAGAACAGAGCAGAATGATTCCTGTGATGTGGCCAAATTAAATGTGGCAATGCTATACATACTATATACTTGCTGTGGATGTCATTCAGTGTGCAGTTTGATCCGTTAATCTTTGGTTCTTTTCCGACGCTTCAGTTTTGCCTCAAGTTTTTGACTGCTCCACTTTCAGTTTAACCAAATGTTTGAGGTTGTTTCCTTTTTTAGATTCCACAGCCTGACTCATCAGTTAAAGCAAATGAGTGCTCAATTTTTTTAGTTCTCTGAACTTCCTGTCTCTGAACATACCTGAAGAGATCGACATCTTCTCTGAAGAATTCGACAGCTACTGTCAAGACGTGAACCGCAACGCTGCCAGGGAGACGGACGGCTGGGATGCGCTCCAGTTATGAAAGATGTACTTCATACTTTCTGTTGATGTCAGTGTTAATCGTTAACTTTTGGTTTTGCCTCAATTTTTTGACTGATTAACTTTCAGTTTAACCAAATGACTAGTCAGAGCTTCGTTTTGTGCTTGCAAGTGATGATCGTTGTAATTTCTAGGCTCTGGTTTCCTGATGCTTCAGTTTTACCTGTATGTTTGACTGGTTTAGTTTCAGTTAAATTGAATGAGTGCTCAAATTTTCTTGTTTCAGTACACTAGTTCTCTGAACTTCCTGCCTCTGAACACACCTGAAGAATTTGACACCTTCTCTGAAGAATTCGACAGCTACCAGTTCAAAGATCAACGCCCCTCAAAGACCAAGGGCTCCCCTGTTCACTGTCCGACAACGGCTATGGCTGACTGATTTTTTTTTGAAAACACGCAGTTAACTGAAGTTTAACTGATGTAAGCTTCAGTTAACTCTTTTTTTTGCGGGGGTCAGTTAACTCTGTCCCCTGTGTGTAATTTCAGTTCCTCCTACTTCCACCATAGATTATATGTATCTAGTGCTAGAACTAGACTAGTTGGTAGATCAGATCGATCGCCATGAAGTAGACTACTTGGTGGATTGGGCTATCATCTTCTTCTCCAAGTATTATTCAGTGACTTTAATCTGATTTCTGCAATACATCTTCCCTCCTTCGATACCAATAGTATTTAGTTCGTGGGTTCTGACGCTATATATCTCGAGTTTGGAGATATAAGTTGGAGGATCAAATCACTCTCGTATATTGATCAAGTGTTACAATAGAGGTTTATATACACCGGGCGCTGCCCGAGTCATAAGGCACGCAGGCCTGTGATCCTAAATACATGGGCATGCAAGCCAACACGTTACAACACAACTCAAACCCCCCCCCCCCCTCAGCCGGAACTCCATTGGCGTGGACGTTGAGGCTGGATCGAAACTCGTGGAACACCGGAGAGGGAAATCCTTTTGTGAACAAATCAGCAAATTGAGAGCTCGAAGGGATGTGCAACATGCGGACGTCACCGAAGGCAACCCGATCATGCACAAAATGAAGATCGATCTCAATGTGTTTAGTGCGTTGATGTTGGAAAGGATTGCACGCAAGGTAGGAGGCGCTGATATTGTCACAATAGACGATTGTAGCACGTTGTGGTGGACACTTGAGTTCGTGAAGGAGTTGGCGTAACCAGCAAGACTCGGCAACGCAGTTGGCCACACCACGATACTCGGCCTCCGCACTAGAACGAGAAACGGTGGCTTGGCGTTTGGAGGACCAAGATATGAGGTTGGAACCAAGGAAAACACAAAAACCCGAGGTGGATTTCCGTGTGTCAGGGCAACCTGCCCAGTCCGCATCCTGTATGCGATGAGTTCCTTGGAGGATGACCTGTAGAATTGTAAGCCATAGTGGGAGGTGCCTTGAAGGTAATGGAGAATTCGTTTGATGAGCTGCATATGAGTATCTCATGGTTCATGCATAAAGAGGCACACCTGTTGGACGGCATATGAGATGTCCGGCCTGGTCAAGGTGAGGTACTGAAGAGCATCGGCTAGGCTGCGATAATATGTGGGGTTGGAGAGGAGCTGACCATGAGTGAGAGACAACTTAGAGCTCGTGTCAATGGGGGTGGAGACAAGCTTACAATGGAGCATGTTGGCACGCTCAAGAACCTCCAAGGTGTACTGTTGCTGGCTGAGAAAGAGCCCCGAGGAGTTCGGGGTGACGTTGATGCCAAGAAAATGATGAAGAGGCCCCATATCGGTCATGGAAAACTCGGACTTGAGAGCCGAGATGACGTGGTGCAGTGTTTGGGGAGAACTGGTTGTCAAAATGATATCATCGACGTACACGAGTAAGTAAGCGATGGAGGTACCATGATGAAGTATGAACAAAGATGTGTCACTCTTGGAGCCATGAAAACCAAGGGTGAGAAGGAATGCCCGAAAACGAAGAAACCACGTGCGAGGAGCTTGCTTGAGGCCGTAAAGGGACTTGTGGAGGCAGCAAACATGATCCAGACGGGCAGGGTCAACAAAACCAGCTGGTTGAGAACAGTAGATGAGCTCATTGAGATCACCGTGGAGGAAGGCATTCTTGATGTCCATTTGGTGAATTGGCCAGGAGTGAGTGGTGGCAATACTCAGAACCACACGGATAGTAGCCGGCTTGACCACGGGATTGAACGTCTCATCATAGTCCACACCCTCCCGTTGAGTGAACCCGCGAAGCACCCATCGAGCTTTGTACCGTGCCAAGGAGCCATCCATGTTGAATTTGTGGCGATAGATCCACTTCCCCGTGACCACATTAACACCTGCAGGCTTAGGCACCAAAGACCACGTAGAGTTATTCATTAAAGCAGTATACTCATCTAGCATAGCTTGTCGCCAATTAGGGTCTTTGAGGGCTGATATGTAGGTGGGTGGAATGGGTGAGATGGAGGTGGAAGTGGTGTCCACAAGGAAAAGGCGCCGGGGCATGCAGAATCCAGATTTGGAGCGAGTGGACATTTTGTGGGCGTTGTTAGGTGGTGCAACAGGAACGGCATGAGGCGGGACGTGGTGTGGAGGAGTGCATGGGGGCGGGGAACCCGAGGAGGATACAGTGGGGCCAGTGGCAGGTTGATCCGATCCGCGGGGCGCAGGGAGCGAGGAGGATGCGGGCGCAGTGGGGCTGGCAGGTGCGGCAGAGGCGGATGGGGATTGGGTGGAAGTGGACGCGGTCGGGGCGGTAGTGGTGGACCTGCTGGAGCGGCCCGTAGGGCGAGGGCACGTGGTGGAGCCAGGCGTGGGGGGCGCGTCACGACGAACGCGCGTGGGCGTGCATGGGGAGGTGGGGCCTGGTGGATCTGGCCGATCCGGTGGTGGATCCGAGGAAGCAGGAGCTGCCAGCGGTCTGGAAGGGGAGATTCGGTGTGTGGGATCGTCTGTGGACGTGGGGGTGTGTGGCTGGGTGTATGGGAAACACGTTTCGTCAAAAATGACATGGCGAGAAATGATAACGCGACGCGAGTCCAGATCAAAACACCTATACCCCTTGTGCTCGAGGGGATACCCGAGGAAGACGCAGCGGACAGAGCGGGGAGAGAGCTTGTGAGCCATGGTAGAGGTGGTGTGAGGGAAGCACAAACACCCAAAAACGCGGAGATGATCATACGTGGGATGTGAGCCATGGAGAAGGTAGTATCGTGTAACACGGGAAATAACACGTGAAGGGCGCCTGTTGAGTAGGTATGTGGCGGTGTGAAGGGCTTCAACCCAAAAGGGAAGGGTGAGATTGGCTTGAAAGAGGAGGGTACGTACGATGTCATTGGTTGTGCGGAGGAGGCGTTCAGCCTTGCCGTTTTGTGGTGACGTATGTGGGCAGGAGAAACGGTAAGCGATGCCGTTGGAGGAGAAGAACGTACTGAGGGAGGTGTTTATGAACTCACCACCGTTGTCGCATTGCATGGCTATGATCACTACGTTGTATTGGGTGTGGATAAAGGAAAATAAGCGTTGGAGAGTAGTGGACGTGTCGGATTTTTGTCGTAGGGGAAAAGTCCATGAGTAGTGGGTGTAATCATCCAACACAACAAGATAATATTGATAACCCGAGAAACTTACAACTGGCGACGTCCACAAATCACAATGTATGAGATCAAATGGTGCAAAAGAGCGACTACAAGAAGAGGGAAAGGGGAGCCGAGGCTGACGGCCGAGCTGACATGTAGTACAAGGTGTATGAGCCTCCTTATTACAATCGGGAAGAACAGTTTTAGCTAAAGTGGAAAGAGTATGAACGTCGGGGTGGCCAAGCCGACGATGCCATAGGTCAGGTGATGCAGTGGCAAGGAGCGCGGACGCCGAGGATGCCTTATTGCCAACGAAGGGGTAGAGGTCGCCGTTGCTAATGGAGATCATGAGAACCCGCTGCGTTCGAAGATCCTTCACAAGAAAACCACAAGGGTAAAACTCAACGGAACAAGAATTGTCTCTAGTGAACTTGCAAACGGAAATGAGGCTGGTGACTACGTGTGGGGAGACGAGAACGTTGGTGAGGCGGAAGTCGTGAGGGGGAAGATTAACAGAACCAGTGGCCGTGACGGGGAGGTGTTGGCCATTGCCGACAAGGATGCTAGTAGGCACATGCTTTAAGGAAGAACTAAACGAGGTAAGGGTACCTAGATTGCTGGTGATGTGGGAGGAGGCGCCACTGTCGAGGTACCAGTCAGTCGACGGAGCGGGAGGGTGGCCGCCATTGCTGTAGGCAGCGTTCAACATGGCGAGGTGCTCCCAAGAAGGCGGTGCAGGCGGATAGTACGACGATGGCAGAGAAGGCGCCGGCTGATGATGAAGCTATGTACCTAGGGTAGGGTCATGGACCTATCCTAACTGCCCTACCCAAGGACATCTCTAGAAGAAATCACCTTTCAATCGACTTGGAGGTGTTCCACTCGACAGACTCGAAGACACTCGACCAAGAAGCAATCACTCGACCAAGATCCAATCACTCGACGACCAGGAGACCTAAAGTCACTCCGCACGCTAACGGTCAATCATTAAGTAGCTTTTATGGTCATCATAGCACTTTATTACTAGCGTTACCAGTAACGCCCTGCCTTAATGTACATTGAACCCTTTGTAACATGGGCTGGTCGGGGTCCTGGCGCACTCTATATAAGCCACCCCCCTCCTCCGAGACAAGGGTTCGCACGCCTGTAATTGATACTCTCGTAATCCAGTCGACCGCCTCCGGGCTCTGAGACGTAGGGCTATTACTTCCTCCGAGAAGGGCCTGAACTCGTAAACCTTGTGTTCTTACAACTTCTCCATAGCTAAGATCTTGCCTCTCCATACTTACCCCCTACTTCACTGTCAGACTTAGAACCACGACAGTTGGCGCCCACCATGGGGCAGGTGTTTTAGCGTTTGTTGGAGGAGTTGCGACCTTTTCTGACCCGAATCATCATGGTTTTCGGTGGAGTTTCAGTGGATGGCCGCGAGATCCATCTCGGCGCGCTCACGTTCGTCGTCGACGACTCTGCTTGGCTCCAGGAGGCTCTACTCGACGTGGACGCACTCCCTGTTTGCGGGGCAACGCACTTTAGCACGTACGTCCGCGGCGTTCTCCTGCGGCAACCGTCGACCCCCTACCGGTCGGCTCCTGTGTTGTCCTCCCTCCCCATTTCCCGCCGGTGCAAGCGCTCCGGTCGGTCGAGACTTCAGCGGTGGGTGAGACACGCGGTGGCACATCAGTCGGCCACCCCTCAAGTCGCGGCAATCGAGCCCGACGAATCCCTCTACGGCCTGTTCGACTGGCTCCGCAGAGACCGCATCCGAGTGCGACAGCAGTGATCCGGCGGCGGAGGTTCTGATGGTCGATGGACCGCCCAGTCCTCCTGGTTTTCCCCGCACCGATGGAGGCGCGGTTGGAGGCGACCCGTCGCATCTCCATGAAGAGTATCTTCCCGAGCCTCTCACGTCGCTGCAGAGAGAAGAACTTCGCCGCCGGAACATGGATGCACTGCACACTCCTATCGTTGGAGAAACCCTCGAGGCTCGCGCCTTGGAGGACGCGCGCCTGGCAAACTTGGCCAAGCGCACTCGACTGGAGAACCTCCAACGAGCACTCGACGAGCGTGCACGACAACGGGTTCCCGAATCTAGTCGATGACAGCTCTTCCTGCCTCCGCAGGTATATCGAACTCCGATTCAGAATTTAGTAGCTGCGGCCCATATAGCGGAGTCGATTCAGCCTTCCCAGTCGGAGGCTGGCAGAGGCTTGCTGCAGATCAGAGCATTACCCTGGGCAGCAAGAGATCAGAATTCTGCTATTTCTCAGTCGCGGAACAGGATTCACAGCAGATCCGTTGCCGCGGACACAGTCTAGTCGGCTCACAGCCCGAGATTGCCCCCGAGGCGTGAGGGACGTGGAGACCGGCATGACCAGTATGGGAACCATGAGCAGTATGATCACCGAGTCGATCGTGACGGTCGACGTCGAGTGCCCACGCCTCCCCCGAGGAGTGGGTTGTATGTGCCTCGCCAGCAGGATGACAGGCGCCCTCATAGTGGTGGTCGAAGGATTCCAGTCGACCCCAGAGGGCCAGGCTTTGATGCGAGATCCATTCTCGTCCAAGGTTTGGTCGACAAGAACAGGGCTCATCGAGAAGGTCACGACAGAGATGCACCTACCAGCATCAGAGTACATGTTTCGGGGCCAGAGTGCTTTAATAGAGCCATCAGGGCTGTTGTGATTCCTCCCAACTTCAGGTTGGCGACTGGAGTCAGTAAGTTCACTGGTGAGTCCAAGCCCAATACTTGGCTTGAGGACTACCGAGTGGCCGTCCAGATTGGCGGCGACAATGATGAAGTGGCCATGAAGCACCTGCCTCTCATGTTGGAGGGCTCGGCCAGAGCATGGCTGAACCAGTTAGCACCTAGTAGCATTTACACTTGGGAAGATCTCTCCCGAGTGTTCGTCACCACATTTGAAGGCACATGCAAGCAACTTGCAGGGCTGACGGAACTGCGGTCTTGCGTGCAGAAGCCGAATGAAACTTTGAGGGATTACATCCAGAGGTGGATCACGTTACATCACTCGGTGGAGAATGTGCCTGACCAAGCAGTTTGTGCCTTCAAGGAAGGCGTCAAGTACAGAGAACTGAATTTGAAATTCGGTCGAACCGGAGATATGCCCCTGAATCGGATGATGGAGATTGCCACCAAGTACGCTAATGGTGAAGATGAGGATCAACTCAGGAGTGGCAAGCTCAAGTCAGTCGCCCAAGAAACCGGAGGAAATTCCAATCGGAAACAGAAGCGGAAAGCCGAGCCAGCGGCTCCCGGGGAAGCCTTAGCTTTAACCCAAGGAAAGTTTAAAGGGAAACCTAAAGGACCTTGGAACCCCAAAAAGGTTAAAGACCAGGACGGAAATGATGTGTTGGACTTACCATGTCTCATCCACACAAAGAAAGATGAAGAGGGTAATTTCATTTACCTGAAACATACCACTCGACAGTCTCGACTCTTGATCCAGCAGTTCCAGGGCAAGCAGCCCAAAGGTAAGGAAAAGGAGTCGGACAAGGTCGAGGACAAAGAAGATAGTGACGACGGATACCCTTAGGTCAATTCCACTCTGATGATTTTTGTCGATGTTGAAAGCAAAAGTCGACTGAAAGTTATTAACCGAGAGGTGAATATGGTCGCTCCGATGACACCTAGTTACCTGAAATGCTCTCAGACTGCCATAACATTCGACCAGTCCGACCACCCAACGCACATCGCCACCCCTGGGAGGCAAGCTTTGGTGGTCGACCCAGTTGTTGAAGACACTCGACTAACCAAAGTCCTGATGGATGGTGGCAGTGGTTTGAACATATTGTATGCTGAGACGTTGAAAGGGATGGGCATTCCGATGTCCAGACTCAGTGCCAGCAACATGAGTTTCCATGGGGTCATTCCTGGGAAGAAGGCTGAATCACTCGGCCAGATTGCTCTTGATGTGGTTTTCGGTGATTCCAAGAATTACCGCAAAGAGAAGTTGACATTTGAAATTGTAGACTTCCAGAGTGCCTACCCGCTATTTTGGGCAGGCCGGCTTATGCACGCTTCATGGCTCGACCGTGTTATGTGTATCTCAAATTGAAGATGCCTGGCCCCAAAGGTGTGATCACTATTACGGGCAATCAGAAAAAAGTGGAAGAATGTTTTTAGAAAGGTTCGAAGATCGCCGATGCTCAGATGGCAGTGGTGGAGTTGCAGGAATACCAGAAGACTGCAGACCCGAGTGATTTGTTGCGAGCCAAGAAGCCCGCTACAGAGTCAGCTTTTCAGTCGACTGGCAATATGAAAACAGCTCACATCCACCCGACCGACCCCAGCGCTGCTCCAACTCATATCTCGACAACACTCGACTCCAAATAGGAAGAAGCGCTCATCCAGTTCCTCCTTGAGAACTGGGACATTTTCGCATGGAAGCCCTCTAACATGCCGGGTGTTCCCAGGGAGCTGGCTGAGCACCGCCTAAGAGTCGACTCAAAAGTAAAACCTGTCAAGGAACATCTCCGATGGTGAGCCGTCCAGAAGAGAAAGGCCATTGGCGAAGAGGTGGTGCGGCTCTTAGCGGTGGAGTTCATCCGAGAAATCTACCACTCCGAGTGGCTCGCCAATGTTGTCATGGTCCCCAAGAAGGACAAGTCACTTCGCATGTGCATTGACTATAAACATATCAATCGGGCCTACCCAAAAGATCATTTTCCTCTCCCCCGCATCGACCAGATAGTCGACTCGACTGCGGGATGTGAGCGACTGTCTTTTTTAGACGCCTATTTCGGGTACCATCAGATCCGTCTGTATGGGCCTGACGAGATCAAAACAACTTTCATCACTCCATTCGGGTGCTTCTGTTATGTTACCATGCCATTCGGCCTCAAGAATGCCGGAGCCACATTCATGAGGATGATTCAGAAGTGTTTGCTCACCCAAATCAGTCAAAATGTGGAGGCGTACAAGGATGATATTGTGGTCAAGTCACGGAAAGGTTCCGACCTGCTGACTGACCTTGCTGAAACCTTTGCCAACCTCAGAAGGTTTGATATCAAGCTTAACCCACCAAAATGCATATTCGGGGTTCCTGGCAGAAAGTTACTTGGTTTTCTCGTTTCCGAACGGCGAATCGACGCCAATCCCGAAAAAGTCGGTACTATACTCCGAATGAAAAGTCCTGTGCGAGTGCACGATGTTCAGAAGCTTACTGGTTGCTTGGCCGCTCTAAGTCGATTCATATCTCGTCTCGGTGAAAAGGCATTGCCTCTTTACCGATTGATGAAGAAGTCTGACAAGTTTGAGTGGACTCCTGAAGCTGACCAGCGTTCGCAGAGCTCAAAGCTCTGCTCTCCACCCAGCCGGTGCTTGCTGTCCCAATTAGCAAGGAGCCTTTGCTGCTTTACATTGCAGCCACAGGACAAGTCGTCAGTATGGTACTTACGGTCGAGCGGGAAGAAGAAGGGAAAACCTTCAAAGTTCAGCGCCTAGTGTATTATATTTCTGAAGTCTTGACCCCATCGAAGCAAAGATATCCTCATTATCAGAAGCTCGTATATGGGACTTATATGACAACAAAGAAAGTTGCCCACTACTTCTCTGATCATTCCATTACAGTCGTCAGCGACGCTCCGTTGTCAGAGATCTTGCATAAAGAGACGCAACTGGTTGAGTGGCCAAATGGGCGATTGAACTCCTTCCTCTAGATATCAAGTTTGAGGCAAATAAATCTATCAAGTCCCAGGCAATCGCGGATTTCGTCGCCGAGTGGATTGAACAACAACTGCCGACTCAGGTTCACTCGGAGCATTGGACCATGTTCTTCGATGGTTCCAAGATGCTAAATGGTTCGGCGCCGGAGTGGTGTTGATCTCCCCCAGAGGAGATAAACTCAGATATGTTCTTCAAATCCATTTTGATTCCTCTAACAACAAGGCAGAATACGAAGCACTTTTATATGGGTTGCGCATGGCCATTTCACTCAGCGTCCGTCGCCTCATGGTCTATGGTGACTCAGATTTGGTGGTTAATCAAGTGATGAAGGAATGGGATGTCAGAAGTCCAGCCATGACTGGTTATTGCAATGCAGTGAGAAAGCTGGAGAAGAAATTCGAGGGGTTAGAGCTTCATCACATACCCCGACTGAAAAATCAAGCAGCTGATGATCTAGCAAAAATAGGTTCCAAAAGAGAAGCCATTCCCAGCAATGTGTTTTTGGAACACATCCACACACCATCGGTCCAGGAGGATCCCTTCACTGAAGAGGCCCCGCAGCCAAAAAGCGCCACGGATCAGACTGAAGTTGAAGTTCCAGCTGTGGTCGACCTGATCATGGAAGTCTTGGTTATCACCCCCGTCTGGACAGAACCTTACATCGCATACATCCTAAGGAAAGAACTCCCAGAAGACGAAGAAGAGGCTCGACAGATCGTCCGTTGATCCAAGGCCTTTACAGTCATAAAGGGATATTTATATAGAGAAAGCGCGACTGGGGTCGGCCAGAAGTGTATTACACCAGAAGAAGGTCAGATGATCCTTAACGATATCCACTCGGGGACCTATTGTCATCATGCGTCCTCTCGGACCATTGTGGCTAAAGCATACCGAGCGGGGTTCTACTGGCCAAGAGCCAATGAGATGGCAAAAGAGATAGTCGACAAATGTGAAGGATGTCAGTATTACTCCAATATGCCGCACAAGCCCGCGTCAGCCCTGGAAACCATTCCACTCGTCTGGCCCTTCGCTGTTTGGGGGCTGGACATGGTTGGACCACTGAGAACAGGCAGGAGCGGCTTCACTCATGTGTTGGTAGCAGTCGACAAGTTCACCAAATGGATTGAAGCCAAGCCTATCAAGAATCTCGATGCTTGCACCGCTATCAGTTTCATCAGAGAGTTGACATTCAGATATGGAGTTCCACACAACATCATCACCGACAACGGGTCAAATTTCGATTCCGACAAATTCAGGGCCTTTTGCGCCTCTCAGGGCACTCGAGTCGACTATGATTCGGTCGCTCACCCCCAGTCGAATGGGCAAGCAGAAAGGGCGAACGACCTGATTCTCAAAGGACTGAAACCCCGAATGATGCATGATCTCAAGAACGCAGCAGGTGCATGGGTCGACGAGCTTCCATCAATCCTTTGGGGATTAAGAACAACCCCGAATCGATCGACCAGAAGAACCCCATTCTTTCTGGTCTACGGAGCCGAGGCTGTCTTAACGAGTGACTGAAGGAAATATACCCTAGAGGCAATAATAAAGTTATTATTTATTTCCTTATATCATGATAAAAGTTTATTATTCATGCTAGAATTGTATTAACCGGAAACATAATACATGTGTGAATACATAGACAAACAGAGTGTCACTAGTATGCCTCTACTAGACTAGCTTGTTAATCAAAGATGGTTATGTTTCCTAACCATGGACAAAGAGTTGTCATTTGATTAACAGGATCACATCATTAGTTGAATGATCTGATTGACATGACCCATTCCATTAGCTTAGCACCCGATCGTTTAGTATGTTGCTATTGCTTTCTTCATGACTTATACATGTTCCTATAACTATGAGATTATGCAACTCCCGTTTGCCAGAGGAACACTTTGTGTGCTACCAAACGTCACAACATAACTGGGTGATTATAAAGGAGCTCTACAGGTGTCTCCAAAGGTACATGTTGGGTTGGCGTATTTTGAGATTAGGATTTTTCACTCCGATTGACGGAGAGGTTTCTCTGGGCCCTCTCGGTAATGCACATCACTTAAGCCTTGCAAGCATTGCAACTAATGAGTTAGTTGCGGGATGATGTATTACAGAACGAGTAAAGAGACTTGCTGGTAACGAGATTGAACTAGGTATGGGATACCGACGATCGAATCTCGGGCAAGTAACATACCGATGACAAAGGGAACAACGTATGTTGTTATGCGGTCTGACCGATAAAAGATCTTCGTAGAATATGTAGGAGCCAATATAAGCATCCAGCTTCCGCTATTGGTTATTGATCGGAGACATGTCTCGGTCATGTCTACATTGTTCTCGAACCCGTAGGGTCCGCACGCTTAAGGTTACGATGACAGTTATATTATGAGTTTATACATTTTGATGTACCAAAGGTTGTTCGGAGTCCCGGATGTGATCACGGACATGACGAGGAGTCTCGAAATGGTCGAGACATAAACATTGATATATTGGAAGCCTATGTTTGGATATCAGAAGTGTTCCGGGTGAAATCGGGATTTTACTGGAGTACCGGGAGGGTACCGGAACCCCCCGGGAGCTATATGGGCCTAAGTGGGACTTAGTGGAAAAGAGAAGGGGCAGCCCAAGATGGGCCGCGCGCCCCTCCCCTCCCTTGGTCCGAATAGGACAAGGAGAGGGGGCCGACCCCCCTCTCTCTTTTCCCCCCTCCGCGAATCCTATGCCAACTAGGATTGGGGGGGATCCTACTCCCAGAGGGAGTAGGACTCCTCCTGGCGCGCCTCTCCTAGGCCGGCCGCACGCCCCCCTTGAGCCTTTATATACGGAGGCAGGGGCACCCCAGAGAAAGACAAGTTGATCCACGTGATCATATTCTTAGCCGTGTGCGGTGCCCCCTTCCACCATAGTCCTTGATAATATTGTAGCGGTGCTTAGGCGAAGCCCTGCTGCAGTAGTACATCAAGATTGTCACCACGCCGTCGTGCTGACGGAACTCTTCCCCGACACTTTGCTGGATCGGAGTCCGGGGATCGTCATCGAGCTGAACGTGTGCTAGAACTCGGAGGTGCCGTAGTTTCGGTGCTTGATCGGTCAGGCCGTGGAGACGAATGACTACATCAACCAAACGCTTCCGTTGTCGATCTACAAGGGTACGCAGATCATACTCTCCCCTCTCGTTGCTATGCATCATCATGATCTTGCGTGAGCGTAGGAAAATTTTGAAATTACTACGAAACCCAATAGTGGCATCCGATCCTAGGTTTTATATGTTGATGTTATATGCACGAGTAGAACACAAGTGAGTTGTGGGCGATATAAGTCATACTGCTTACCAGCATGTCATACTTTGGTTCGGCGGTATTGTTGGACGAAGCGGCCCGGACCGACATTACGCGTACGCTTACGCGAGACCGGTTCTCCCGACGTGCTTTGCACATAGGTGGCTTGCGGGTGACAGTTTCTCCAACTTTAGTTGAACTGAGTGTGGCTACGCCCGGTCCTTGCGAAGGTTAAACCAGCACCAACTTGACAAACTATCATTGTGGTTTTTGATGCGTAGGTAAGATTGTTCTTGCTTAAGCCCGTAGCAGCCACGTAAAACATGCAACAACAAAGTAGAGGATGTCTAACTTATTTTTGCAGGGCATGTTGTGATGTGATATGGTCAAGACATGATGCTAAATTTTATTGTATGAGATGATCATGTTTTGTAACCGAGTTATCGGCAACTGGCAGGAGCCATATGGTTTTCGCTTTATTGTATGCAATGCAATCGCGCTGTAATGCTTTACTTTATCACTAAGCGGTAGCGATAGTCGTGGAAGCATAAGATTGGCGAGACGACAATGATGCTATGATGGAGATCAAGGTGTCGCACCGGTGACGATGGTGATCATGACGGTGCTTCAGAGATGGAGATCACAAGCACAAGATGATGATGGCCATATCATATCACTTATATTGATTGCATGTGATGTTTATCTTTTATGCATCTTATCTTGCTTTGATTGACGGTAGCATTATAAGATGATCTCTCACTAAATTATCAAGAAGTGTTCTCCCTGAGTATGCACCGTTGCGAAAGTTCTTCGTGCTGAGACACCACGTGATGATCGGGTGTGATAGGCTCTACGTTCAAATACAACGGGTGCAAAACAGTTGCACACGCGAGATACTCAGGTTATACTTGACGAGCCAAGCATATACAGATATGGCCTCGGAACACGGAGACCGAAAGGTCGAGCGTGAATCATATAGTAGATATGATCAACATAGTGATGTTCACCAATGAAACTACTCCATCTCACGTGATGATCGGACATGGTTTAGTTGATTTGGATCACGTAATCACTTAGAGGATTAGAGGGATATCTATCTAAGTGGGAGTTCTTTAAGTAATATGACTAATTGAACCTAAATTTATCATGAACTTAGTACCTGATAGTATCTTGCTTGTTTATGTATGATTGTAGATAAATGGCCCGTGCTGTTGTTCCGTTGAATTTTAATGCGTTCCTTGAGAAAGCAAAGTTGAAAGATGATGGTAGCAATTACACGGATTGGGTCCGTAACTTGAGGATTATCCTCATTGCTGCACAGAAGAATTACGTCCTGGAAGCACCGCTGGGTGCCAGGCCTGCTGCTGGAGCAACACCGGATGTTGTGAACGTCTGGCAGAGCAAAGCTGATGACTACTCGATAGTTCAGTGTGCCATGCTTTACGTCTTAGAACCGGGACTTCAACGACGTTTTGAACGTCATGGAGCATATGAGATATTCCAGGAGTTGAAGTTAATATTTCAAGCAAATGCCCAGATTGAGAGATATGAAGTCTCCAATAAGTTCTATAGCTGCAAGATGGAGGAGAACAGTTCTGTCAGTGAGCATATACTCAAAATGTCTGGGTATAATAATCACTTGATTCAAATGGGAGTTAATCTTCCAGATGATTGCGTCATTGACAGAATTCTCCAATCACTGCCACCAAGCTACAAGAGCTTCGTGATGAACTATAATATGCAAGGGATGAATAAGACTATTCCCAAGCTCTTCGCAATGCTGAAAGCTGCGGAGGTAGAAATCAAAAAGGAGCATCAAGTGTTGATGGTCAACAAGACCACTAGTTTCAAGAAAAAGGGCAAAGGGAAGAAGAAGGGGAACTTCAAGAAGAACAACAAGCAAGTTGCTGCTCAAGAGAAGAAACCCAAGTCTGGATCTAAGCCTGAAACTGAGTGCTTCTACTGCAAGCAGACTAGTCACTGGAAGGGGAACTGCCCCAAGTATTTGGCGGATAAGAAGGATGGCAAGGTGAACAAAGGTATATGTGATATACATGTTATTGATGTGTACCTTACTAATGCTCGCAGTAGTACCTGGGTATTTGATACTGGTTCTGTTGCTAATATTTGCAACTCGAAACAGGGACTACGGATTAAGCGAAGATTGGCTAAGGACGAGGTGACGATGCGCGTGGGAAACGGTTCCAAAGTCGATGTGATCGCAGTAGGCACGCTACCTCTGCATCTACCTTCGGGATTAATATTAGACCTAAATAATTGTTATTTGGTGCCAGCGTTAAGCATGAACATTATATCTGGATCTTGTTTGATGCGAGACGGTTATTCATTTAAATCAGAGAATAATGGTTGTTCTATTTATATGAGTAATATCTTTTATGGTCATGCACCCTTGAAGAGTGGTCTATTCTTATTGAATCTCGATAGTAGTAACACACATATTCATAATGTTGAAACCAAAAGATGCAGAGTTGATAATGATAGTGCAACTTATTTGTGGCACTGTCGTTTAGGTCATATCGGTGTAAAGCGCATGAAGAAACTCCATACTGATGGACTTTTGAAACCACTTGATTATGAATCACTTGGTACTTGCGAACCGTGCCTCATGGGCAAGATGACTAAAACACCATTCTCCGGTACTATGGAAAGAGCAACAGATTTGTTGGAAATCATACATACAGATGTATGTGGTCCGATGAATATTGAGGCTCGTGGTGGATATTGTTATTTTCTCACCTTCACAGATGACTTAAGCAGATATGGGTATATCTACTTAATGAAACATAAGTCTGAAACGTTTGAAAAGTTCAAAGAATTTCAGAGTGAAGTTGAAAATCATCGTAACAAGAAAATAAAGTTTCTACGATCTGATCGTGGAGGAGAATATTTGAGTTACGAGTTTGGTGTACATTTGAAACAATGCGGAATAGTTTCGCAACTCACGCCACCCGGAACACCACAGCGTAATGGTGTGTCCGAACATCGTAATCGTACTTTACTAGATATGGTGCGATCTATGATGTCTCTTACTGATTTACCGCTATCGTTTTGGGGTTATGCTTTGGAGACGGCCGCATTCACGTTAAATAGGGCACCATCAAAATCCGTTGAGACGACACCTTATGAACTATGGTTTGGCAAGAAACCAAAGTTGTCGTTTCTGAAAGTTTGGGGCTGCGATGCTTATGTGAAAAAGCTTCAACCTGATAAGCTCGAACCCAAATCGGAGAAATGTGTCTTCATAGGATATCCAAAGGATACTATTGGATACACCTTCTATCACAGATCCGAAGGCAAGACTTTTGTTGCTAAGTTCAGAAACTTTCTGGAGAAGGAGTTTCTCTCGAAAGAAGTGAGTGGGAGGAAAGTAGAACTTGACGAGGTAACTGTACCTGCTCCCTTATTGGAAAGTAGTGCATCATAGAAAACTGTTTCTGTGACACCTACACCAATTAGTGAGGAAGCTAATGATAATGATCATGAAACTTCAGAACAAGATGCTACTGAACCTGTAGATCAACCAGAGTAAGATCCGCACCAGAGTGGTACGGTAATCCTGTTCTGGAAGTCATGCTACTAGATCATGATGAACCTACGAACTATGAAGAAGCGATGGTGAGCCTAGATTCCGAAAAATGGCTTGAAGCCATGAAATCTGAGATGGGATCCATGTATGAGAACAAGGTGTGGACTTTGGTTGACTTGCCCAATGATCGGCAAGCAATTGAGAATAAATGGATCTTCAAGAAGAAGACTGACGCCGACAGTAATATTACTGTCTACAAAGCTCGACTTGTCGCAAAAGGGTTTCGGCAAGTTCAAGGGATTGACTACGATGAGACCTTCTCACCCGTAGCGATTCTTAAGTCTGTCTGAATCATGTTAGCAATTGCCGCATTTTATGATTATGAAATTTGGCAGATGGATGTCAAAACTGCATTCCTGAATGGATTTCTGGAAGAAGAGTTTTATATGATGCAACCGGAGGGTTTTGTCGATCCAAAGGGAGCTAACAAAGTGTGCAAGCTCCAGCGATCCATTTATGGACTGGTGCAAGCCTCTCGGAGTTGGAATAAACGCTTTGATAGTGTGATCAAAGCATTTGGTTTTATACAGACTTTTGGAGAAGCCTGTATTTACAAGAAAGTGAGTGGGAGCTCTGTAGCATTTCTGATATTATATGTGGATGACATATTACTGATCGGAAATGATATAGAATTTCTGGATAGCATAAAGGGATACTTCAATAAAAGTCTTTCAATGAAAGACCTCGGTGAAGCTGCTTACATATTAGGCATAAAGATCTATAGAGATAGATCAAGACGCTTAATTGGACTTTCACAAAGCACATTCCTTGACAAGATTTTGAAGAAGTTCAAAATGGATCAAGCAAAGAAAGGGTTCTTGCCTGTGTTACAAGGTGTGAAGCTGAGTCGGACTCAATGCCCGACCACTGCAGAAGATAGAGAGAAGATGAAAGATGTTCCCTATGCTTCAGCCATAGGCTCTATCATGTATGCAATGCTGTGTACCAGACCTGATGTGTGCCTTGCTATAAGTCTGGCAGGGAGGTACCAAAGTAATCCAGGAGTGGATCACTGGACAGCGGTCAAGAACATCCTGAAGTACCTGAAAAGGACTAAGGATATGTTTCTCGTATATGGAGGTGACAAAGAGCTCATCGTAAACGGTTACGTTGATGCAAGCTTTGACACTGATCCGGAAGATTCTAAATCGCAAACCGGATACGTATTTACATTAAACGGTGGAGCTGTTAGTTGGTGCAGTTCTAAACAAAGCATCATGGCGGGATCTACGTGTGAAGCGGAATACATAGCTGCTTCGGAAGCAGCAAATGAAGGAGTCTGGATAAAGGAGTTCATATCCGATCTAGGTGTCGTACCTAGTGCATCGGGTCCAATGAAAATCTTTTGTGACAATACTGGTGCAATTGCCTTGGCGAAGGAATCCAGATTTCACAAGAGAACCAAGCACATAAAGAGACGCTTCAATTCCATCCGGGATCTAGTCCAGGTGGGAGACATAGAGATTTGCAAGATACATACGGATCTAAATGTTGCAAACCCGTTGACTAAGCCTCTTCCACGAGCAAAACATGATCAGCACCAAGGCTCCATGGGTGTTAGAATCATTACTCTGTAATCTAGATTATTGACTCTAGTGCAAGTGGGAGACTGAAGGAAATATGCCCTAGAGGCAATAATAAAGTTATTATTTATTTCCTTATATCATGATAAAAGTTTATTATTCATGCTAGAATTGTATTAACCGGAAACATAATACATGTGTGAATACATAGACAAACAGAGTGTCACTAGTATGCCTCTACTAGACTAGCTTGTTAATCAAAGATGGTTATGTTTCCTAACCATGGACAAAGAGTTGTCATTTGATTAACAGGATCACATCATTAGTTGAATGATCTGATTGACATGACCCATTCCATTAGCTTAGCACCCGATCGTTTAGTATGTTGCTATTGCTTTCTTCATGACTTACACATGTTCCTATAACTATGAGATTATGCAACTCCCGTTTGCCAGAGGAACACTTTGTGTGCTACCAAACGTCACAACGTAACTGGGTGATTATAAAGGAGCTCTACAGGTGTCTCCAAAGGTACATGTTGGGTTGGCGTATTTCGAGATTAGGATTTGTCACTCCGATTGACGGAGAGGTTTCTCTGGGCCCTCTCGGTAATGCACATCACTTAAGACTTGCAAGCACTGCAACTAATGAGTTAGTTGCGGGATGATGTATTACAGAACGAGTAAAGAGACTTGCCGGTAACGAGATTGAACTAGGTATGGGATACCGACGATCGAATCTCGGGCAAGTAACATACCGATGACAAAGGGAACAACGTATGTTGTTATGCGGTCTGACCGATAAAAGATCTTCGTAGAATATGTAGGAGCCAATATGAGCATCCATGTTCCGCTATTGGTTATTGACTGGAGACGTGTCTCGGTCATGTCTACATTGTTCTCGAACCCGTAGGGTCCGCACGCTTAAGGTTACGATGACAGTTATATTATGAGTTTATACATTTTGATGTACCGAAGGTTGTTCGGAGTCCCGGATGTGATCACGGACATGACGAGGAGTCTCTAAATGGTCGAGACATAAAGATTGATATATTGGAAGCCTATGTTTGGATATCGGAAGTGCTCCGGGTGAAATCGGGATTTTACCGGAGTACCGGGAGGGTACCGGAACCCCCCGGGAGCTATATGGGCCTAAGTGGGCCTTAGTGGAAAAGACAAGGGGCAGCCCAAGATGGGCCGCGCGCCCCTCCCCTCCCTTGTTCCGAATAGGACAAGGAGAGGGGGCCGGCCCCCCTCTCACTTTTCCCCCCTCCGTGAATCCTATTCCAACTAGGATTGGGGGGGGGGGAATCCTACTCCCAGAGGGAG
>NC_041388.1:647221167-647241716 GCF_002162155.2 Triticum dicoccoides | reverse complement strand
CACCCTAGAGAAAGACAAGTTGATCCACGTGATCATATTCTTAGCCGTGTGCGGTGCCCCCTTCCACCATAGTCCTCGATAATATTGTAGCGGTGCTTAGGCGAAGCCCTGCTGCAGTAGTACATCAAGATCGTCACCATGCCGTCGTGCTGATGGAACTCTTCCCCGACACTTTGCTGGATCGGAGTCCGGGGATCGTCATCGAGCTGAACGTGTGCTAGAACTCGGAGGTGCCGTAGTTTCGGTGCTTGATCGGTCGGGCCGTGGAGACGAACGACTACATCAACCAAACGCTTCTGTTGTCGATCTACAAGGGTACGCAGATCATACTCTCCCCTCTCGTTGCTATACATCATCATGATCTTGCGTGAGCGTAGGAAAATTTTGAAATTACTACGAAACCCAACAGTTACCTGCTTCACAATGCTCCCCGAGTCGAGCTCTACTCTGAAGATGAAGCAGAACAAGCCCGGCAGGACACAGTCGACCTCCTAGAAGAAGAAAGAGAAATGGCCTTGATTCGATCGACCATCTATCAGCAAGACTTGCGTCGATTCCATGCCAGAAACGTGAAGAGCCGAGCCTTCCAAGAAGGAGACTTAGTCCTCCGAGTGGATCAGCAGAAACCACACAAGCTCGCTCCTACTTGGGAAGGCCCCTTCATAGTCACCAGAGTCCTCCACAATGGAGCATACCACCTCTACAATGTCGATCACCAGATTGACGAGCCACATGCCTAGAATGCGGAGCTACTCCGCCCCTTTTATACTTGAATTCTCACTCGGATGAGATGTAATAAGAAAAACTCCTGTAGTTTATTTATCAAAGACAAGAGTGTTATAATTTTCCCAGTGATTATTATTGTTTTTGTTTGCATAAGAAATCCACCAGTGGGTGGCTTAGCTGCGAATCCGCTTCGCCTAAGTTTGTAAAAACAATTTCCCACCGAGTGGCGAGCCAGCCTCCCACTCGGGGGCTTAGCTACGAATCCGTTTCGCCTAAGTTTGTAAAAACAGTTTCCTACTGAGTGGCGAGCCAGCCTCCCACTCGGAGGCTTAGCTGCGAATCCGTTTCGCCTAAGTATTAAAAAAATCCTACCGAGTGGAGAGCAATCCTCCCACTCGGGGGCTTAGCTGCAGTCCAGTACTCGCCTAAGTTCTCTCACTTGGAGACTTAGCTGCAGTCCGGCACTCGCCTAAGTTTGAAAAACTCCTACCGAGTGGAGAGCAATCCTCCCACTCGGGGGCTTAGCTGCAGTCCAGTACTTGCCTAAGTTCTCTCGGAGACTTAGCTGCAGTCCGGCACTCGCCTAAGTTTGAAAAAATCCCACCGAGTGGAGAGCAATCCTCCCACTCGGGGGCTTAGCTGCAGTCCAGTACTCACCTAAGTTCTCTCACTTGGAGACTTAGCTGCAGTCCCGCACTCGCCTAAGTTTGAAAAAATCCTACCGAGTGGAGAGCAATCCTCCCACTCGGGGGGCTTAGCTGCAGTCCAGTACTCGCCTAAGTTCTCTCACTTAGAGACTTAGCTGCAGTCCAGCACTCGCCTAAGTTTGAAAAAATCCTACCGAGTGGAGAGCAATCCTCCCACTCGGGGGCTTAGCTGCAGTCCAGAACTCGCCTAAGTACGAAACACATCTCAATCCTCAAGGACGACGAGGGGCAGGTCTACCGCCACCTTCTCCTGGGGAGCTTCGCCACAAATACAATGTGCGCTTCGTCCCGCTCTGCAATAACAAGGTGTGGGTCGACCGCCACCTTCCCCTAGAGAGCTTCACCACAAAAACGATGCGCACTCCATCGCCGACCCACAAGGGCGACAAGACATGGGTCGACTGCTTCCCTCTCCTTCGGAGCTGCGTTGCGAATACAAAAGTTGTCTCGAATGGAGAATGGGTTCACTCAGCAGGAGATTCATAAAGATATTCAACGGTAAACCAAGTTCAGATAAATTCTAAAGGTCCCGGATCACAGATCGAAGTACTCGGGCATGCAGCCCGAAAAAGTTTAAATGGTTACAAAAATCACTCGGCATTCCGAGGCAAATTTAAGGTGGGACATAAGAGTTTGTTCACTCCGCGGGAGGAGGGCTGGCAGGCTCGACGAACTCATCCAGGTCGATGCCGTCGGCTATCCGAGTGGCTGCAGCGATGAAAGTCTCCATAAAGGTTCAGAAGTCATGTTTCTGGGTGTTGGCGACCTTGATTGCTTCCAGTTTGTCTTGTCGCACCTCCTTGCAGTGGAAACGAACGAAAGACAGAGCCACATCAGCGCCACACCGAGCAGCAGACTTCTTCCACTCCTGCACTCGGTCTGGGATTTCATTTAGTCGAGTAATCAGGAACTCAAGATCATTTTGGAGCACAGCCTCTGGCCAAAGTGCCGGGTCAATCTGTGACATGGTGACCTTCAGTCGAGCCAAGTAGTCCACGGCACTGTCGATGCGAGATTCCAGACGGAGCAGATTCATGGCAGTTTCATCTTTCACGGGAGAGTTGATTGGGTCCAAACCTGGTTCGATCCGCCCAGTCTCCTCTTCAAAGTTCTGGCAAAACTCTGCATTCACGATCCAAGGATAAGTCAATTTTCGTACACTGAGTCGACACAAAAAAAATCAGTCGGAACAGAATGTGCACCTTCAAGCTTGATGAACAACTTCTTGGCAAGACTTCTCAGATAGCTCTCCAGATCATCCCTCCTGCGAGCAATGCTTTCCATTTTCTCGCCCTGGACGAGATTCGCCTTCTTCCAGCGCGAGCACTCCTTGTTGGAGTCATTCAGAGCGGTCTTCAGCCTGGTATTCTCTTCTTCCAACTGGCCGACCGAAGCCAGCTTCTATTCGGCCAGAGCGGTCCTGTCGTCAGCCTCCTTACGAGCAGCAGCCAAATCCTGATCCTTCTTCGCCAGAGCTTCTCTCAGTTTTTCTGCAAAGAAATGACGATTGATTCAGAAATAGCAGAAGGGTACTCAAGCCTAAAACTGACCAGTCGACAAACTCGTCTTACCAGCGGTGCCGTCTCTGACCTTTTGCAGCTCTGTCCTGGCCAGCTCCAAGTCAAGGTTCAGTTGAATCTGCTGCTTCTCCAAGTCAGCGAAGCAAGCTGATTTCTGAAATCAAAGGGGAGAAGTTATTTTTACAGCAAAAAACAACAAAGGAAATAAATACTAAGACTATGGTCGACTGCCCGCAGTCCACCATAGTCTCGGGGACTACACCCAGTGGGTGCACTTTGCGTGCCCCCACCGGTTCTGATAACACTCGACCGGCCCGCCGAAGTCGAGTCCCAAAAAAAGGCAGAAAGAGAGAAAGTAGAACTCAGACTACAGTCGACTGCCAGCAATCCACCGTAGTCTCGGGGACTACACCCAGTGGGTGCACTTTGCGTGCCCCCACCGGTTCTGATCCCACTCAACCAGACCGAGTGGAAGAGACAAACTACCAGTTTGGCTTATACATTCGGCAAAATACAAAGACTACAGTCGACTGCCAGCAGTCCACCGTAGTCTCAGGGACTACACCCAGTGGGTGCACTCAGCGTGCCCCCACTAGTCCAAAAATTCAATCGGCGCACCCAGTGGGTGTACAGATGCAAAGATTTTCGGAAAGAATCTTCAGGTAGCATATCCTAACAGAACAAGCGGCGACCAACTAACCTGAACGTTGCTCTGGAGAGCCGAGCTGGCATCATAGGCGGCTTGGCTGGCATCCCGCACCGTCTTCATCTTCTCCATCATAATGCCCGCATGGCGTATGGCTTCCCTTGCAGCATTCACCTCATCCTCTAGGACATGATGGGACGCAAAAATTGAAGGCGGGTCGACAGGGGCCTGAGCAGTCGACGAAGAAGGCAAGGCACTCGAAAGTGGCTCGGCGAAGGTAACAGAACCCCGATTGACGTCGCCAGTGTCCTGAACGACTGGTTCCACCCTCGGTGTCAACTGTAGCGCCTCACTTACAGGAGCTCGCCTATTCTTCCTCGTCAAAGGCCTCTCGGGCTCTTCATCATCATCAGGGAGGTCAATAATGTTGGGAGCTATGAAAAGTTCAATTGCCAAAATCACGTCACCCAATGATGCACATTGCAGTTGAATCGACCGAATAAAGATAGTATGGCAGAAATCATACCCGGATTAGAAGTGACCGCATCCTCCATCACCTCATCATCATCCCTGTAAGCTGAGGTCCCGGAAGTAGCAGCGCTGACAATTCCAAAGTTCGCCCAGTTAAAACAAGAAGAACAAACAACGCGGAGCGTCGAGCAAATACAAAGAGAGACACTCACGCGGAGGCGACGGGGGTATCAATCTTGATCTTCGGCAATGCCTTCCGAGTCCTCGGATCTTCAACTTTGGGGTGCTTTGGCGCCTTCTCAGTCGGGGTTGGTGAACAGATCCGAGGATGCTTCGAAGACTGACCAGCCTGAGTAGTTGCCTTGTCGTGGGCACTCGGCCGTTCTTGGTCAAGCTTGGATCGCCTCTTGAAAGTGCAACTATCCCTAGGTGGTTTTGGTAATTCATAACAACATATAGCTCATTGAGCTAATGCTATTCCAAGATGACTATTTCAGGAAAGCTCAATGATTGGCATGGCATGGATGTGAAAGTGGAACCCTCAAAATGCTAAGGACAAAGGATTGGCTCAAGCTCAAAAGCTCAAGACTCTTCATTTTATATTTTAGTGATCCAAGATCACATTGAGTCTTTAGGAAAAGCCAATACTATCAAGGAGGGATGAGGTGTTGCTTAATGAGCCTCTTGCTTCATGTGCTTAGTAATATGCTCCAAAACCCTCAACTACTTTCCCATATCCACATATGACCTAAACCCTAAGCCAAACTCGGTCCTACCGATTCTTTCTATCCGGCGCCACCGAGTTTCACTTGTCATAAGCCACTGCAAAACCCTAGCAATTCGGTTATACCGATAGGGATCTCGGTCTCACCGAGATGGGATTGCAAACTCTCTATTTCCCTTTCATAACTTTTCGGTCTCACCGAAAGAGCGAATCGGTCCCACCGAGATTGCAATGTAAACTCTTTGTTTCCCTTTTGTAACTTTTCGGTCTCACCGAAAGAGCAAATCGGTCCCACCGAGTTTACCTGACCAACTCTCTGGTTAGCTTATTACCAAACTCGGTCTCACTGAGTTTGTGTAATCGGTCTCACCGAGATTACGTTATGCCCAAACCCTAACCATATCGGTCCTACCGAGTTGCATGTCAGTCCCACCGAAAATCTCTAACGGTCACTAGGTTTACCTTTTCGGTCCGACCGAGTTTGTTGACTCGGTCCCACCGAGATTGGAAAACTGTGTGTAACGGTTGGATTTTGTGTGGAGGCTATATATACCCCTCCACCTCTTCTTCATTCATGGAGAGAGCCATCAGAACACATACACAATTCCAACTCATATGTTCTGAGAGAAAACCACCTACTCATGTGTTGAGACCAAGATATTCCATTCCTACCATATGAATCTTGATCTCTAGCCTTCCCCAAGTTGCTTTCCGCTCAAATCTTCTTTCCACAAAATCCAAATCCTATGAGAGAGAGTTGAGTGTTGGGGAGACTATCATTTGAAGCACAAGAGCAAGGAGTTCATTACCTACACACCATTTGTTACTTCTTGGAGAGTGGTGTCTCCTAGATTGGCTAGGTGTTACTTGGGAGCCTCCGACAAGATTGTGGAGTTGAACCAAGGAGTTTGTAAGGGCAAGGAGATCTCCTACTTCGTGAAGATCTACCGCTAGTGAGGCAAGTCCTTCGTGGGCGATGGCCATGGTGGGATAGACAAGGTTGCTTCTTCGTGGACCCTTCGTGGGTGGTTGCTTCTTCGGGGACCCTTCGTGGGTGGAGCCCTCCGTGGACTCGCGCAACCATTACCCTTCGTGGGTGGAGCCCTCCATGGACTCGCGCAACCATTACCCTTCGTGGGTTGAAGTCTCCATCAACGTGGATGTAGGATAGCACCACCTATCCGAACCACGGGAAAAACATCCGTGTCTCCAATTGCGTTTGAATTCTCCAAACCCTTCCCTTTACGTTCTTGCAAGTTGCATGCTTTACTTTCCGCTGCCAATATACTCTTTGCATGCTTGCTTGAATTGTGTGATGATTGCTTGACTTGTCCTACAATAGCTCAAATCTGCCAGAACTAAAATTGGGAAAAGGTTAAGTTTTTATTTGGTCAAGTAGTCTAATCACCCCCCTCTAGACATACTTTCGATCCTACAAGTGGTATCAGAGCTTTGCTCTCCATTTGCTTTGATCTCCATAGCTTTTGGTGGTCATAGCCTTGGTTTCACAACCTAGGAGAGTATGGCGTCTAGCAAGGGAAATTATCACCGTAGAGGTCCTTACTTTGATGGTACTAATTTTGCTAGTTGGAAGCATAAAATGAAAATGCATATTCTTGGACATAACCCGCCGTTTGGGCTATTGTGTGTGTTGGTTTGCAAGGTGACTTCTTTGATGGGAAAGAACCAAACCGTGAAACTACCGCGGATGAGTTGAAGATGTTGCAATACAATGCTCAAGCTTGTGATATTCTGTTCAACGGATTGTGCCCCGAAGAATTCAACAAAATCAGCCGTCTTGAGAATGCAAAGGAAATTTGGGACACTTTGATTGATATGCACGAAGGTACCGACTCCATCAAGGAATCCAAGTTGGATGTGCTTCAAAGTCAACTTGACAAGTTCAAAATGAAGGATGGTGAAGGTGTCGCTGAAATGTACTCTAGGCTTGCTCTCATCACAAATGAGATTGCCGGCTTAGGAAGTGAAGAGATGACCGATAGATTCATCATCAAGAAGATTCTAAGAGCCTTGGATGGAAAATATGATACCGTGTGCACATTGATCCAAATGATGCCCAATTACAAAGATCTCAAGCCAACGGAGGTGATTGGAAGAATTGTTGCTCATGAGATGTCACTTAAGGATAAAGAGGAACTTCACAACAAATCAAGTGGTGCCTACAAAGCCTCATGTGAAGCCCCTACATCATCAAGTGAGAAACAAAACTTCAATGAAGAATTGAGCTTAATGGTGAAGAACTTCAACAAGTTCTACAAGAGTAGAAGCAAAGATAGAAGCTTCAAGTCAAGGTCCTACAATGACAAAAGATCTTCTAGTCGAGAGCAAAACTGCTACAGTTGTGGAAGACCCGGACACTATTCCAATGAGTGTACGGCTCCCTACAAGAGAAGAGAAGATTCTCCAAAAAGAAGAAGCAAAGAATCACCACCAAGAGAGAGAAGGAGTAGAGATGATCATTATGAACGAAGATACTCACGGAGAACCAAGGATTCGGAAAGGAAGGAAAAATCATCAAGGAGCTACACAAAACGACGACATCAAGCTCATGTTGGTGAATGGGTATCCAGCTCCGACTCCGACAGCCACTCCGAGAGAAGTTATCACTCCGACTCCGAAGATACTCAAGATGAAGGTGTTGCCGGTCTAGCAATTGTGTCAACCAACTCCTACGACATATTTGACTCACCAAATGAAGGAATTGGAAGATGCTTCATGGCCAAAGGTCCTAAGGTAACACACCCCGAGTATGTTGATTTCAATAGTGGTGAAGATGACTTGTTAGGTGATGATTTGCTTGTTGACAACTCTAGTGATGAATACTATGATGAAACGTCAATTAATCATGCTAATCAAGATAAAACGAATGACAATGATAAGGAGAAGATTGAGGCTCTAACTAAAGAACTAAACACTCTTAAGTTAGCTCATGAAACTATCTTCAAAGATCATCGAGAACTTTTAAGAGCTCATGAGAAATTACGCTTTGAAAAGCTCAATCTTGAGCAAGAGCATGAGTTCTTAAAAGCAATCAATGATGATCTCCGCAAGAAAAGTTCTTCTTACATTGCCAAGCGTTTACTCTTATCCACTTACATGCCTCAAGTCAAGTCTAGTAACAAGAACAAGAAAGATTCTTCCTCTAGCAGTAACAATGATCATGCTAAATCCAATATTGTTGCTTCTAGTAGTTCTCTTGATTCCACTAATGTTTCTCTTAGCCAAGTTACACTTGAGCAAGAAAATAGCTTATTGAAGGGAATTATAGAGAAAGGAGTGTACAAAAGCCTTGCCGGGAGCACTACTAGGAAAAGGCATGCTAGTGGCGCACCGAATTTGCCTTCTAATGGCGCACTACTGGTGCGCCACTGGCATCACGCCATTAGAATTAAATTCTAATGGCGCACTACTGGTGCGCCATTAGTATCTGGTGTTCTAATGGCGCACCGCGTAGTGCGCCATTAATATAGCCTGCAGTGCGCCATTAGAATGCCTCCCAGGGGCCATATGTACAAATGTGCTTTGTCATTCTAATGGCGCACCAGCAGCTAATGCGCCATTAGTGTGATGATCACAGTGCGCCATTAGTGTCTTGTGTGGTGCGCCATTAGTATGAATATTAGGTTTTATTTTTTTTGCTTTTCTGATTTTTGCACAGGTTACAAAATATATTATTGCATAGAATATAGACAGCAGCACACAGCAACATCAGATTCATCAAATACAATAGAAGATTAGTCTCCGAATACAATTCATCATATTAGTCTCCGGATTCAAAAGACCGGACAAAGATAAAACATTACAAGTCTCAAGACCGTGAGTATCGAGTTTGCCTTCACATTACAAGTCGATATCGATCATCTAAACTACCATCACATAGAAGAGAGCTGTGGTCATCACGATGAGCATCATCGCGATCAAAGTGGTCTTCATCCGGTTCCTCCAACGCTCCCTCCTCTCTCCCGCTAGATAGCGGGCGTATCTAGATTCGGCCTCCGCCCTAGTGGTGTACCCTTTGTAACTGTTACCGCTGAAACGGTGAACCTGTCTCCGACACTCCTCCCAGTCATCGTAGACTCTGGGAACCTTACCCTTGTACACGACATATGACGGCATCTCTATGCACAAGCCAAACAACAGACAATACATAAGCAATGTGTAAGTATGCAACAAAAGGATCGGAAGAGAAAAGCAAGACATTAATAGCACGATTCATGGTCCTACTAATAAATAGCATCGATTACATCTAAGTTGAACAACCGTCCAAACCAAAGAGACATCCGAATTCATTAAAGTTTAATTACAACATGAGCCAATCAATGTTTCAGAACTACACATCACTACTTTCGACTCAACTCATCGGACAGGAGCGTGGGTGAAGCCACCGTCTGTCGTGATGGTCATGAAATCACGATCGTTGTCACCCTGCATTTGCAGCGTTTCATCTATCTCACTGTTGGACGGTTGATATCTGAGGAAGAACTGCCCCGCGGTATGAAGGACATCTTGATGGATGATGTCCGCAAACTCCGACTGGATGCGAAAGAATTCTTGCCTGAGGTCCGCGTCCTGGACTGCCGACAAGCTCGCGGCCCAATCTTTGAGATTATCTGGTAGCAGAAGGTGATGATGGTCCCTTACGATCGCCCGCATGTGATGGAGGGCGTAGTAGGCATCCTTCTGACCGCCAGGTGGCTGCTTGACGCAGCAGAACTTTGTATTGTGTGAGAAGATGTGCTTTCCGTACTTACGAACTGGCCTGGTGAAGGTGCCTCCAGATTGGGCGTAGCCGGGGAGAACATCATCAAGAACTTTCTTCACATTTGTGTAGTCTATCATGGAGTTACGGTTCGGGTCGAAATACGTGGCCATGGAATATTTCGGGCTTAAGAGGATGAGTGTGCAATGTGTGTCACTGCACAGAACACGGAATGTTAGAAAAAAAGAACGATCGAAATCTAAGAAATCATATGTTACGGGGCGGTTAAGGGATGACTTACTCGGGAAAGTAAGGCACAAGGAAGTTATCCTTATCTGAGTTTGCCAGAATGACGCCTTCGAGGTGTGAACTCGCAACTTGGCGGTCCCCAGCGCTGCTCAAGTGCTTGGCACGCATGTAGAAGGGGTCGACTATCACGATGTCCGGGGTATTGTCTCTAATGATCCGCATCTGCATGCTCAGCGAAAACAGCCGAACGAAGGTGTAGTGCAACGGATGAAGGTTAAACATAGCAAAGATGTCATCAAACCGCAGGACGATCATACCCCCGATGTCGCCATCCACAAAGCCCTTGCTCTCTGGCACCTTGGCCACGAAAACCGGGTATGCCACATCCTTCTCTCTGAGACGCCGCTTCTCCAAAATCAGAACACTGTCGTGCAGACTCCGCATAGCACCGGTTGCAGCATTCAGCATATTTGGCGGTAGCATCGTCCTACCCGCCACATGCACCCTCCTCGAGATATCCTTAGGTGAAGGTGGCCCGTCCTGAGCACGGATCGAACTTGGTGCCGGCTGGCTCGCACCGGCGCCCTTGTTAGTCTTTCATTTCCGGCCCTTCTTCTTGATCTCCTGTAATGGGACCGAGTTCTGCTCACAGACCGCCTTCTTCAGCGTGTTGGGGCTGATAATATTTCGTGCCTCAGCTATCTGAGGCTCGGTGAAGGCGGGAGCTAGAGGCGTGTCCTGAGAACTGAACGCCAGACGACGCTTGTTGCAATTGGATTTCTCCGCCGTACCAGCTAGATCGCGGTGGTCTTGGTTGGGTTCTTGAGAAAGAGGCCCGCAGAACTCGTCAGCGTACCCATGTTCGGCAAAGTACTTATCAACTTTGGTAAATGTACCGTCGTCGTTGTCGTCGCCGTCCGGATCCTGTGCCATAGGGCTGTCCGGATCCTGTGCCATAGGGATGTCCGGCAGGTCCGGTAGCGTTGCGGCGTTCTTGCCATGGCTTGGCGCCGGCACGACTGGCGGTCTTGTCTGTGGGGTGGTGTCCCCCGCCCCCAAACGAATCTGGCTCTTCGGCCATAGCAGGGGCCAGTTTACGCAGGTGCCGAGGGTCATCTCATCTTCTTCGTCGGCCCCAGCGGGTCGAATCGGAGGTAATAGCTCGTCGCAGCCTGGCAGCACCCGGACCACTTCAACCCTATACATTGTGGTTGGCATCGGATTACCGTGGAACATGGGGTTGCCCGGTTGAACGATTCTGCCCTTGGCGACATCGACCAACTCGGTGCCCATGAAGTGCAGAAGAGTGCAAGGAACATCGGCGGTGCCCTGGAAAAACATGTATAGGGCGTCAGGGATGCCCAGTCAAAGGCAAGGAGATGAAGTCATCGGCCGAGAGGCTTAGTTACCGTGATGCCGTCGAGCTCGGCTAATGTCGAGGCACCGCCAACGGCGGGCGTGCAACTGACGGAGGGGGCGCTTGCTGGCGAGGTGCCGGTCGGCGTACACCCGGGTGCATTAAGCTCCAATGCCCGTGCCGGTGCCGGAGACACGAATACCGCCTCCACCGGAGACACCAATGGCGCCGCCGCCGGAGACACCAATGGCGCCGCCGCCGGAGACACCAATGGCGCCGCCGCCGGAGACACCAATGGCGCGGCCGCCGGAGACACCAATGGCGCCGCCGCCGGAGACACCAATGGCGCCGCCGCCGCGCTGTGCGAGTTGCTGGTCGTGAAGCTGGGAACCGGGGGAGGCCCCTTTTGGCCGCCCGCAATCCACGTCGTCAGCCCATGAATCAACGTAGGCACCATGGCGTTGAGCGTCGTTCCAAGTTGTTGTTGCACTTGCTCATGGACAAGCTCCGGAATCCGCGCCACTTGTGCCTTGAGTTCTTCAACCTCGCGCATCTGGCTTTCCGAGCTGGTCTTTTTCTCCTTCCGCACACCAGCGGTATAGTATGACCCCCATTTTGTGGACAAGCCTTTGCCGGCCACACGACCAGCTGACGTCGGCTTATCGAGCTTATCCTTCTTTTTCATTACGTTCAATGCCCTATTTAAAGGGGTGTCGAAAGGGGAGCTCTTAGACGACCCCGCGCTACTGCTTTCATTGTCCTGCGAAAGGAACATGAACCATTTAGAAATATTGGGGATTAATTAGAGTGCAACCATATGGAGCTAATTACACGGGGGTGTATTCCTTACCAGAACAAGCTCAAGCGCCCTGGTCTTCGGATCCATGGTAAGCTCCTTTGTTATCGGGTCCTCCTTGTACCGGGCCCTGACATAGTTCCTGATCTGCTTGTCACCGCTGTATTTCTCGAAGCGGGGCGGTAGGCCTTGCTCGGCACGCTCCGCGTCCTCCTTGTCCCATATAGGCTCCGCCACTCTATAACCGCCGGGACCGAGTTTGTGTTCCCCTAAGTTCAACTCCCGCATTTCTTTCCCCCACTGACTTGATTTGGAGGTTGCGGGGCTCTGGCACTTGATCTTGAACTCCTTGTACTCATCTTCGCTCATCAAAGGATATTTCGCCTTGATCTTGTCATAACTATCACCTTTATCAATCATTCTCTTCACCACGCTTCTCCAAGTAGACAGGGCCGTGCTCATCTTCATGAGGGCGGCATTGTTCACTTTATTCCCTGAGAGGCGTGTGTTTTCAAATTCGGCGGGGAACTTGTATCGTTCGTGCAGCTTCGTGAAGAGGAGGTTGCGCAAATTCCCTCGGTCCTTATGCCTAAGGTTCTCGGTGTTGATCGAGACGGTGCTCCGGAGAATGCACCCGAGCTGAACCGAGTACCCCTTGACTATATGTTTGGGCTCCGTTGGATTCCCGTCGGAGTCCACTTGAGTGAATTCCTCCTTGACGGTGCGGATCGCATTCGGGCGCCGGTCCTTCCTTTGCTTCTTCGGTTGGCTGCCATCTGTGTGTGCGCCGCCACCATCTGTGTGTGCGCCGCCATCATCAGTGGTGGCATCCTCGGCGGCACCATCAGTGGTGTCATCCCCAACGCCACTAGGGGTTGTGTAACCAGGATCGGTGTCTTCCGCGGCGTCATCATAGCGGTGAGGTTGTTCCTCCATCTCTTGGGATAGCTCCCAGAATTGCTTGCTGCCCGAACCACCGGCCTCATCATTGTGGGCCATGTTTCTCTCTAAATAGGAAAAAAGTTTGGTCAAAAAGATGGTTATTGTCAAGGAACAAGATCATGGTCTCATGATTTAGGGTTTGTCGACACCGAGGCACCCTAAAAGCCTAAGCTTTCATCATTTAGGTTCTCATCGACACCGAGGCATCCGGGGCAACCAAGTTAAGTTTTCATCATTTAGGGTTTATCGATGCCGAGGCACCCTAGGTTGGGCCTAATCTTGGCTCTATTGCCACCTATGTTGGGTTTATCATCTAGGGTTTATCGATGCTAAGCATAATTCTAAGTTGGGACTAATCACTTGGCTCTATTGCCACCTATGATTTAATGCAGCAAGAATGGCAGGGCAGTTGATCCTACTTAACTAAGTACTAAGATAGCCCGGCCCATGCATTAGTCGCAAGTACCCCATATGTCCTATTTTTAGCAAAGTCATGCTAAAATTCACGGAAAATTTCAGCATGACCTTTGCTGAAAATAGGACATATGGAGTACCCGAATTTGCCGGAACGGAAGTTAATCGACATTCCGGCAAACTCAAGGGCCTCTCGGGGTACCTGCAAATTCAGCACGACATGATGGTCGGAGACAAAACCCAGCCACAGACCATATGGTCCTCTGCTTTCATATGGACAAAAATCAGCTCAACTTATGTGAGCTTCCATTCCAGATATAATATGTCTCCCAACAAAAAATCATCAATAGTTTAGCAAGTCTGTACAAACACAGAAAGAATGACAAATGTATTTTTACAGATCATGGCTTAGAGGTCTCTGTTTAACGGTGATAAGTCAATGACAAGGAACATCAAGCTTATTACAAAATCTCTTAGAACCTTATGAGAGTATGTACATATACAGATTTTGTTTACTAGCTTGGCACATGTCAAGTCTCACTTGCAGGTGCACATTTTTTCTTTCAAAGCACACCTCTTTCTTTCAGCTATCTATATATCTTGTTCTATGTTGCATTTTTAATTCCTGATGTTAACAAGAGTGTTTGTCAAAAGGAAAAACAAAGTTCATGGCAGTGTAGCTACCTTCTCATGCATCCCTCTTATCATCTAGCTAGCTAACTCTTGAATCCATGGGTGTCCAAGATTTTCTTTATAATTATTAGTATATCATCGTATGAACAGATAAATCTTAAAAAAAATTATGAGCAGAGAGAAAAAGAAAGGAAAGAACAGTAGCAGTAGTACTACTACTAGCTAGCTAGCTAGCTGGTACTGATCTAGCTTCTGCATGCATTTCTCTGAATTTTGTTATACTTAAACACTACAAGGAATTATACTTTGTCATAGCTATTAGTCTTTGGACTAAGGGGCACTAGCACACTAGTAAGTGATAGGCAACCATCCTAGATGGAAATGTGAAGAGTTACATGGATGAGTACCAGCTCTAAGTGAAGGCTCAATGGATTCAAGATCAACCAACTGAAGTTGCCCAAACCTGCAAGGAAAAGAGAGAATAATGATTTCGAACTGCTTCTGATGGCATACATAAGCATAAGTTCAGTCCCCCAAATCAAGCATGGTTTCTTACTGCCCATCTAAACAACCACCACCACAAGGAGCAGATGCAGATAACTCACTCAAAAAGACTAATAAACACCAGTTGCAGATGGATCACTTCCTTTTAACCTTACTAATGATATATATGTTCCCTTATTGCAACATTGCTAATAGAGGATGACATCAATTTGCTGAAATAGCTATAACAGAACACGCATAGTCAATCAGCTAGAGAGCTTTATGCCCTTTCACTCTCCAGGATAATTCAATGATCTAGTAAAACCATGAGGAGACTTACTTCTAGGCTAGCAACAACTAAAGGCAGAAGGGTCGACAACTCCCAGGAAACTTGTCACTAAATGGCCAGTAAAATGATCTAGTTTTGAAAACTCTACTGCTTTGACACTCCATCTGCTTTGACACTCCATCAGAAACAGAACATCCCAAACTCGATTCAGTTGACTAACTAAAACATCTGTACATGGAAACATGAACTAAAACACCTGAGTCAAACAAACCCACAAGCAAACCATCACAACTAAAACTAGAACAATACCAGCATCTAATAGCACATACATATCATTACCAGCATCGGTCTGAGGGTGAGACCAACCTAATGCATAGCAAGTTAATTCAAGAAACTGCAGTTGGACAAAACAGGAAATTTAGAAGCATTCTACATAGAGCACAAGGAAGCAGAATGAAATCTCAATCTACTTCAGATGCATTTGCAACTGAACAATGTCCAGAGGTTGAGCAACTTGCATGCTTATAGCCTCCTGAAGAGTTGTATCACACACTGCCATGTAAACAGTTTAGATTCTTCCATGAAGCAATTGCAGCAAACCATTCGTGGTAGTTTAAGCTAGAAAAGAAAAGGCATTTGGAAGCAGCAACTTCCTGCCTACTCAACTGAACTCATCTTCACCATGCATAGGTTGGGGAGGGAGGAAGGATGGAGAGGGAGGAAGGAGGAAGGAGGAGAGGTACCTGGGCAGGCGCGGCCGGTCGCCGGAGGGGTCAGGGTCGGGGTTGGGGTCGGGGTCGGCGGCGGCGGCGTTGTCGAAGGGATGCCTCAGTTGGCCGTGGGAAGGCCGGCGGCCGCGGTCGTCGTCCTGCACCCCGTGCCCGGACTTAACAAAAATAAAGAAATGATATTACACAAGTATTAACAAAAACAATATGTATACATAAAAGTAACAGCAGCAATATAGTTAGGCTTTAACAGCAGTGCAAGGAGTTCATCCTAAATAACACATAAACCCGATTCAACATGTCTTCAAACAGCCCAAAAGCAATCATATTACACAAGTATTGAGAGCTCATATAGTTAGATTTATTAATGCAGAGTACTACACGAACGCTAGCACCAAAATCCACTTGCATTTTACAAATCTGTATACTGTCCTGCCCAGAACTTGCATGGCATTACAGTTTTGCTATTTCAGTCGTTGTTTGTTAGCATCCACATAGAGGTCTTCATACCTAATATTACAAATTGAGCTTTTGGATATATCACTTTATTGCTACCTATCTGCATTTTTCCCGATAGTTTCAATAATTTTAGATGAAAACACCAAGTTCTAAGTTATATCTTATATATGCAACTATAGTCAGACTCCAGATCCTTGACTGTTTTGCTTTTCTCCTCTGCTACATGGATTCCCTTCTTAGAGAAGGGAGAAGACACTGGTTTGGAAATCTTTCTGTCATACACTTCTATTTGAAAATTGCAGTTACTGTCAGACCAAAGCCTTTGGAAGTTTCATCAGCTTATAATGAACTGGTGTTTTCTTCGGTTAAAAGAGGTGACCTGCTTTTCTTTGGCCAATGCAATTGTATTTCTAAGTCCAATTCAATATCAAATCAATTTTCATTTCACATGAATCCAGTCCAGAATGTATCTGGACACAAACGTGGTGTGTACTAGAGTACTAAATCGGTTTGCTTGCCTGATATAATAAACCTTTTTTCCAGTGTTGAGATCACCCACTTTGTCTTTTATTTACCTATATTTGGTTGTTGCAGTTTTGCAGGGGTCTGCAATTATATAAATCTTAAACTCAAAACACAGCATGGTACGCAGGCATCAAGCGGTTGGTTGGCTAACAGCACCGGAAAGCCAGGCCTACCCTAGGGTTTGCAGGTGAGGGGATGGAGGAGAAGGGAGGAATCACCTGGGGGAGGGGATGAAGGAATGGAGGAAGACGTCGGCGTTGAAGCTCCGGCAGCGGCTGGGCGTTGAAGCTCCGGTGACACGCGGTGGGCTCCTCCACTCGCCTGTCTCTGCGTCTCGGCTTGGGCGGAGGACGTCGAGGGCGCGGGCGCGGGCGAAGGGGGGGCGGCGAGGTAGGCGGCGCTCGGCTCGGCGTCGCGTGGCCTGGCTGAGCTGAGGTAGAGGCGGTCGTCGTCTCCTCTGGCTCGGGGGGCGACGGCGCGGGGGCAAAGTTAGGTCGAGTGGGGGGGGGGATCTGGCGAGGGAGGGCGAGAGGCCAGAGGGGAATAGGTGGAGGGAAGCTTTCTAATGGCGCACCACACGCCGGTGCGCCATAAGTACGACTGTTCTAATGGCGCACCACCCCTCGGTGCGCCATTAGAATTTTGTTTTAATCTAGCCCAGTAGCCATATCTACAGCCCAACCCTATCTACAATAGAACCCACCCACTAGCTCGACTGGTCAGCACGCAGCACACACACCAGGAGGTCCTGGGTTCGATTCCCAGGATCCCCAATATTTTTTATGCATTTTAAATGGTGTTTTTTATATTTATTTGTGTTTAAATATGTTCAAACTTGTTTAAATCATAACAGTAATATTTTTTATGCATTTTAAATGCTATTTTTATATTTATTTGTGTTTAAATATGTTCAAACTTGTTTAAATTATAACAGTAATGTTTTTTATAAAAATAGTAAAAAAATTTAAAAAATATGTTCAAAAAGTGCGGGTGCGGGGGGCCGGGTGCGGGGGAGGGTTGCGATGGGTGGAGCTAGCGGGGGAGGGTGCGGGTGCGATCGAGATGGAGGGGGATCGAGATCGAGATGGAGGGGGAATCGAGATCAAGTGTCCTCATGAATTCAAAAAGTGCCCATGAAATTTAAAAATATTCATGATATCAAAAAGTGCCCATGAAATACAATCGAGAAATGAAGACTACGATTTAAATACAATCGGTCTTAGCTAGCTATCTGTTCACAATCTTCTTGCCCTTCTTTTTCGCAAACGGAGTTCTTCTGTGGAACGGACGTCCTTTAAGTAGGGTGGTCCTGCTTCTTCTTGTGGTGTGTGCTGCTACTTCATCGTCGTCGTCATGTTCGATCTTCGGGTCGCCGTACTTGTTGAAGTCTTGCTCATTGGCTACTCCATCCATTCCGATGATCTTCCTTTTGCCTCTCCTCACGACAACACGACTGGGCTTTGGCGGGTCGGTAATGAAGAAGCATTGGTCCACTTGGGAAGCCAGTACCCATGGCTCATTTTTCACGGTGACGTTTGCGCCCGCGGTCTTGGATTTGGCTTCGGGTATAACCATGGTGGTGAAATACCGGTCTTCTTTTATGACGTTTTTGGCCCATCTGACACGGAACATCGGGACCTTCTCTCCAGCGTAGCTCAGCTCCCAGATCTCCTCGATCCTTCCGTAGTATCTGTCCTTGTCGTTACCGGTGTAGGATTCCATCGTTACCCCGGAGTTCTGATAACCATCGCTCTTCATGTCCTTGTCCTCGGTGTAGAATGTGTAGCCGTTGATATCGTACGCCTCATAGGTCATCAGGTTGTGCTCGGCGCCCTGTGACAAGGCGAATATGAGTTGTTCTTCCGCGGAAGAATCCTCATGTAAAGGGTACGACAGAAGCTTCTGCTTGAACCAACGCGTGAAACATGAGTTGTGCTCTTTGAGTATATCTCCGTCCGTCCTCTGTTGGCCTCGGTCATTGTACGTCTTCTTAATAAAGGTTTTGTGCTCTACCACCCAAGGATCCACCACGTCTATGTGTTGTAGCGCGACTAGGTTTGCTCTTTCAAAGTCGGCGAGTCGACCCTCGAAGTCGACATGCATTTCGCGGCGACCCTAATGGTGACCCCATCCAGCGAGCCTGCCGAGGTGCCTGTTGACGGGCAGACCAACGGGGTTCTCGATGCCTAGATAATTCGTGCAGTAGGAGATGCACTCTTCGGTCAGAAAGCCCCTGGCTATGCTTCCCTCTGGACGTGACATGTTGCGAATGTATCCTTTGATGACACCATTCATCCTTTCAAACGGCATCATGCTGTGCAGGAACGTCGGCCCGAGTTGGATGATATCCTCCACTATATGGACCAGCAGATGCACCATAACGTCGAAGAATGCGGGCGGGAAGTACATCTCAAGCTCGCATAGTATCACCACGATCTCTTCCTGTAGCCTTCTGAGTTGCCTCACGCCAATCGACTTCCGAGAGATGACGTCAAAAAAGTTGCATAGGCCAAATAGCGTTTCACGGACGTGCGCGTCCATGATCCCACGGGCATTTTCGGGGTTCGGTTTCACCATCGAACAGATCCTTGCGTTTCCTCCACGGGTCATCGTCGCGAAGCCACCTTCGATGTCCCATGAACACGGTTTTCGAAGACCCGGGATCTCTATCTAGCTGGCGATACGTTGTGTCATCCATGCACCTTACGCATCCAGAAAATCCGTGGACTACCTGCCCCGCGAGATATCCGTAACCGAGATAGTCGTGCACCGTCGTGAGCAGTGCGGCTCTCATAGGGAAATATTCTTTCTCTGCAGCGTCCCACGTATTGGGTGGCGTTTTCCACAGCGTGTCAAGCTCCTCTTTCAGCAGCCCCAGATACAGATTGATGTCGTTCCCTGGTTGTTTCGGCCCTTCAATTAGCATACTCATGTGAATGTACTTCCTCTTCATGCACAACCAGGGGGGAAGGTTGTACATCCACACAAACACAGGCCAGGTGCTATGTGTGCTTCTCTGGCTGCCAAACGGAATGACTCCATCGGTGCTCGCGCCCAGCACGATGTTCCTTGGATCGTTCCCAAATTCTGGGTATTCGGAGTTCAATGCTTGCCACTGGCTCGCATCCTTAGGGTGACTCGGCATCTTGTCTTTTTTATCTATCTCTGGATCATTTGCGTCATCTTCTCGCTTCTTCTGCTCCCTATCCGCGTGTCAACGCAGGAGCTTTGCTACCTTAGGGTCCGCGAAATACCGCTGCAGACGAGGAGTGATCGGAAAGTACCACACTGATTTTCGAGGAGCTTTCTTCCTCTTCTTGTATCGAGTGACGCCGCACACCGGACATATGGTAGACTCCGCGTGCTCGTCCCGATAAATGATGCAATTGTTCATGCACACATGGTATTTCACGTGCGGTAAATCCAGAGGACACACGATTTTCTTCGCCTCCTCGAAACTGGTCGGGCACTTGTTCCCCTTGGGAAGACGTTCGTGCCAGAATGACATGTTCTCGTCGAAGCATGCGTCGGTCATTTTGTGTTTTACCTTCATCTCCAGAGCCATGAGCGTTACTTTCAGGTGGGTATCCTCAGGCCTGCATCCTTCATACAATGGAGTAACCGCGTCTATCTCCAGTTGATCCAGCTTGGCTTTCTCTCGGGCGGCAGCTCTTGCGTTATCCGTCCGCTTGAGAAGCAGCTCTTGAATATGAGGGTCCTGCACCTAGCCTCCATCATCGTCTGCTCCGGCATCTTCATCTTCATGATCATTCCCTTCATCTTGATCTTCCTCATCATCATGTACGACATCTTCTACATGATGACTGTGTACAGCATCACCGTCGTGATCATGTCCTGGAGATTCTTCGTCTTCTCGCCCGCCCTCGCCGCGGTGGTACTTGTCTTGTTGCCCTTCCTCATTTCTTGCCCGGCCCCGGCCATGGACGACTTGATAGTCATCTTCATCACCTTGCCACCGATAGCCATCCATGAAACCACGCAAGAGCAGGTGGTCCCGCACCTGCCCGGAATCCGGGTCCGCAATAAGGCTCTTCAGCTTGCATCTTCGACATGGACATCTTATCTCCGTCTCGTTCTTTTGAAGCATCTCGGCCTTCGCGGAGCTCAAAAACCTATTCACGATGCCTTCAGTCATCGTG
>NC_041388.1:647189298-647220841 GCF_002162155.2 Triticum dicoccoides | reverse complement strand
GACCATGGTCGCCTGCGGGGTAGAGCAAAACGATATGTTAGAACCAAGAAAAAATTTGGCATGACCTTCCCTAAAAATAGGACCAAAAAGAATGCATAGTGCCAAAATTCTCGCCGAAACGGAAATGAATCAAAACATTCTGGCAAAATATTGGCAACTATCGCATATTTCAAATACCGGTACCTTCAAACACAAACATATATGCAACACCACAAACACATGCAACACCACAAACATACATAGATCTAGCTAGGCCACAAAAAGTGCATGTGCACGTTGTTGGAGCGAGCTAGGGAGAAAAAAAAGTAGATCTATATCATGAAGATAGCTTTCCCTTACTTACCTATCAAAAAAAGGTAATTTCACCACTTAATTTTGTTGAATCTATGGTGGAAATGAGGTGAGGAGGAGGAGATGGCCGAAAGCTTGGAGAAGGAGGTGGATGGAATGAAGTGGGGAAAGTGAGTGGGTAGGTGTGGGCTATCCAAAATATCTTGTTGGCCCCAGGTTACTAATGGCGCACCGTAGGAAAATGCGCCATTAGTAACCCTGGTTACTAATGGCGCATCAGCCTACGGTGCGCCATTAGTAGTTTTGCAAAAAAGTAAAAATAATAAGTATATATACTAATGGCACATCTCCTCTGAGTGCGCCATTACTAGTTTAAACTAGTATGGCGCACTGTGCCACGATGCGCCATTAGTAGTTTTGCAAAAAAAAGAATAAAACAAAATTTACAGTAATGGCGCACTGCCTGCTTGGTGCGCCATTAGTAGTTATAGATAGTAATGGCGCATTATGGACCCGATGCGCCATTAGTATGTATGGGAAAATGGAAAAAATAATAATTCATACTAGTGGCGCACCCTGTTTACGGTGCGCCATTAGTGTCTTCCACACTAATGGCGTATCAAAAACAGGTGCGCCATTAGTATATAGTAGTGGCGCACTGCTTCCACGGTGCGCCATTAGAATCAATCCTATCTATAGCCCTTTTCCTAGTAGTGGAGTAAGCAATTCGAGGGAATTGTGCGCAAGGAAGGAATGCACCGGAAGAATCAAGGTGTTGGTTTTGAACGAAAGTTCAATGCCAATGGAGTTGAGTGGGAAGAAGATCAATACCCCAAGACAAAGTTTGTTCCTCAACAAGAGAAGTATGATACTTCTTTCAAGGGGACACAAGCTCAAGATGATCTTCCACCACAAGACTACAAGCAAAAAGGCAAGGACAAGCTTCAAGAGGAAATTGATGCATTTGAAGAAGCTCCTAAGACCTTAGTCAAGTGGATTCCCAAGACTACTTCAAGTTCCACTTCATCAAGTACGACTACAACTCCAAGGATTCCCATCAAGATGGTGTGGATCCAAAAGAAAAAGAACTAGAGAGTTCTTGAGGGTGACTGCGCCAACATACTTCACTCTTATCATTTTGGCAAGAACAAGTGCAATCAACTTCCACATCTTGCACTAGTTCAAGGAGTCACAAACCCTCTTGTTGGTAAGACAAGGGACAAGGTAACCTAAAAGTTTTCATAGACATCATCTTGTGTGTGCATCACTCTATGTCTATGGATATCCTTGTTTGTTCCTTGTGGGACTAACCCATGTAGGTATTGAAAGTGCAATTCACTCAAATGGATAGCTCCAAGTGATCTACATCAACATTGAGCATCCACATCTTCAACATCTACATGAAGTCATCATCGACAAAACCCGAGGTTAGTTCATCCCTCTAAGGGGGATATCACATCTAGGGGGAGCTTTACTCTAAGACTTGAGCAAAAGCAACTCTAAAGATGTGAACACAACAATGCTTTATGTAAAAGTGGTAACCCCACTTGAGCTTAAACGATGAGTATGACCTATGATCAAGTGTTCTCACCTGACTCCTAAGTCAATATACTCATATATAGATGACCTTGTCATCGCAAATTGCTTGATAGATGCTAGAATTGGTTGTGCATGCCTTGTCACATATTTCATTTGCCATCTTATTGTGTGAGCATGATGGTTGCATATTTTACTCATTCGAGGACATCCACTTGTTGTTTTGATTGTTTGGTTTTATTTCCTTTTGCCAAGTGGATGGACAAGAATGCCTAAGAACCTCCTCTAGCTATCTATGCTTTTCTCGTCTCAAACTCTATTCATGCTGCATCACAAAATTTGGTCAAGTCAGATTCGAACCACTCTGTGTGAGGAGCGCTCGGAGTCCCCGATTCGTCATAGACTTAAACTTCCAAAACCTCTTTATGATTCTCGGTCTGACCGATACCCTACTTTTGGTCCTACCGAGATCATTAAGTTGATCTAGGTTTTCGATCTCGGTGCAACCGATTTGAACCATTCGGTCACACCGAGTTGCAACAACTGTATACAGTTTTGCATCTCGGTGCCACCGAGTTGTTCCACTCGGTCACACCGACAGGGTCGGGCTATATATAGTCACGGGCAAAAATTTGAAAATTTCTTCGAACCCCTTTGCCCGCGCGATAGCCTGCTCTGCCAACTTGGTCTCCGGATCATCTCCTCGCCGCCAGCCACCTCCAGTCGCTGGTCTCCGTCGCCGCCAACGGAAATTCAACCCCGCCGTTGCCGCTGTAGCGAGTCTCCGCCGAACTAGGGTATGGACTCGATCTTTGTGCTATTCCCCAATCCAATTCTTAGCACATTGTGATCATCATGATTCGTGCCACGTTTGTTAAACTTCTATCCAGTCAATGAACTCGTAGATTAGGTTTAATTCGAAAATTTTAGGGTTAGGTTTCCGCCGAAACCATCTCGGACCCACCGAGTTGAAAAACTCGGTCCCACCGATTTGGCTTATGCCATTGGACAAGTGAGACTCGGTCTGACCGAGAATTACTTATCGGTGTGACCGATTTTGGAACTCTGTGAAACCCTAGCAGTCTCGGTGCCACCAAACTGTGACACGGTCTGACCGAGTTCACTAGTTTAGGTGCCAAAACTGCTTCGGTATCACCGAGTTTAGAAATCGGTAGATCCGAGATGCTTTCAGTGGGAAACTAAAACTAACTTTCTGAATTATTCTTTTGCAAAAATCTCTGCATTTTGTGATGCTTATCCACTCTATCTCATCTATAACCTATTCACAGGGTCAGCAGTCAGAGTTTGCATCATGTCAGACCAAAGTGATAGCCAGAACTTGTCAGAGCAGCAAGTGCAGATGAGTGAGGGCACTAGTCCCTCAAGTTCCTCAGATGATGGCAGCAGGAGAACCCCTAGCAATCTGCCTAAAGCTGCCACAAGACAGAGAAAGAAGAGAACCTTAGACTCAGAAGATGAGGATTATGTGGCAGAAGAGGAAGCAACTTCCAAGAGAGTTGAGCCAGCACAGGGCATAAAACCAGGGATGAAGATCAAAAGGCCAGCAGGCAGGCAGCCTATGTCAAAGGCCAGAGCTTCAACTGAGAAGCCCACTCCCATTGAGCCAGTTGCTACTGAAGGCAAGAAGAGGAAAGAAAGGGTGAACAAAAACTATAGCCAGAGTGCTTGGCAAGGCTTCCATCATGGAAGATGAGGAGGAAGAAGAAGAGGTAGCTGCACCAGCACCTAAGGCACCCAAGCTGATGGGTGATGCCATAAGAACAGGGGCAACTACTTCCAAGGCCAAGCCAGCTCCAAAGCCAAAGCCAAAGAGGAACACAAGAAGCATCCCAGCTACTGAGAAGAACAAGGCCCAGTGCCTGAAGCTGCACAAGAAGAAGAAGAGAATGTTCTTAGAAAGCTCAAGCCCAAGATCCCAGACCACAATGATGCTCATCCTGTGGCTGAGGATATGAAACTCAGGAGAGATTCAGGGCTCCGGAAGTGGAGAGAAGCAGACCCATATGCTTCAAGGAGAAGGACTGCAGTTGACTACAGGTTTCACACCAAGGAGCAGCAAGACTTTTATGAGACAGTGCTGCTAGACAAGAAGCCAATTGTCTGTGATATGAGATGGGTTGATTGGCAATACATCAAGGACAACGAAGAGTACTACCCTGGAGTGCAGGACAGCTTCAAGGCATGTGGAGTAGAGGACTTTGTTGGGCAGAAGCTCACAAAGTGGAACGAGGAACTCATCATGCAGTTCTACTCCACAGCCCATTTCTATCCAGATGGCAGGATTGTATGGATGTCAGAGGGTACGAGGTACCAGTCTATAGTTGCTGAATGGGCTCAGCTGATTAATGCCCTAGAAGAGCATGACGATGACTTGGACATTTATGCCAAGAAGAAGATGGACCACAACTCAATGTCAAACATGTACAAGGAGATTCCAAATGAAGCACTTGATACGTTCAAGTTTGGCTCAGTACACTATCTTCTATCAGGGCTGCCAACCATCAACTGGATTCTTAGGCACACCCTATTGCCCAAGTCTGGAGATCACAAGATGATCAGGGGCCACGCGATCAACTTGCTTCATATCTTTGACGTGCCACAGAAATTCAAAGTCATGAGCCTTATGATTGAAACAATCAAGAGGACAGCAGCAGACCAGAAGAGGAGTTGTGGATATGCCCCACAGATTCAGGAGCTCATCAACTCTAAGATGGGCACGGGCATATACTTATTGGACAAGGAACACCTGCCCATCCGTCCAGACTTTGAAAATAATCAAGTGGTCATGACTGAGAATGAGCCATCATCTGCCCAAGCACAAGCCAAGAAGGAGAAGGCGAGGAAGGAGAAAGCTGCCAAGATGCCTACTCAAGAGGAGGCATCTGAATATTTCCTGAAAACCAAACAAGAGCAGCTTGGTTACTTGATTGCATCCACCCTGCGGATTGAGCAAGGACTAGCCACCCTAACTCAGGACCATGCAAGCTTAGAGAGGATCATGGAACAAAAGTTCTATGACTTGGATGTCAAAGTGACAGAGATTCAAACTGCAGTGGAGCAGCTCCAGGATGACATGCAGGAGAGGAGAGGCAAGACTACAACTGATGCCTTTGCCAGAGTGCCACGAGGTCCGAGGTCGTCTGCAGTGCCAGTTGCTGACCCCAGAGCCACCACGTCTGCACCAGCTATAGCCTCAGCTCCACCAGCTCCAGCGTCCACTTCAGCCTCGACTCCGACCACGTCTACAGAAGGCTTCGTCCTTGGAGTGCTCCGGACTCCACCACCACCTGAAGATCAAGCCTGAGTGTCGACTTAGCACTATGCATTTTCTAGGAACTTTTTGGTAACTTGTTGCCAAAGGGGGAGAAAATGTATAGATCATAGGCTTCGAGAGAGAGTGTTGCTTTTAGTGTTGCTTTTATTCTTTCTTGTTTTATTTGGTGGTTTTTCGAACTTTGTTTGCTTTTGTGTGAGATACTATGTCATTGCTCGTGAGACATTGATGATCATGTGTTTGATCATAAGCTACACTTAATGTTTGCTTAATATTATCATCTTATCTATCTTATGTGATCATTCACTATTCTTGGTGATGAGTGCATGTATTTCATTCTTATCATTTTAAGCGCTCCACCAAGATGTATGTGACATGGAAGAGTAACCCATGACTCTAACTCTTTGTGCATTTGCAGTCCAAAGCAAATTTTAAATATGCACAAATTTAGGGGGAGCTCTTACTTGTCACATACTTCTCAAAGCGACGATATATTTCATGCTTATTATCATTTGTCGAAGCTTTGATCTATATGTTGTCATCAATTACCAAAAAGGGGGAGATTGAAAGTGCAACTATCCCTAGGTGGTTTTGGTAATTCATAACAACATATAGCTCATTGAGCTAATGCTATTCCAAGATGACTATTTCAGGAAAGCTCAATGATTGGCATGGCATGGATGTGAAAGTGGAACCCTCAAAATGCTAAGGACAAAGGATTGGCTCAAGCTCAAAAGCTCAAGACTCTTCATTTTATATTTTAGTGATCCAAGATCACATTGAGTCTTTAGGAAAAGCCAATACTATCAAGGAGGGATGAGGTGTTGCTTAATGAGCCTCTTGCTTCATGTGCTTAGTGATATGCTCCAAAACCCTCAACTACTTTCCCATATCAACATATGACCTAAACCCTAAGCCAAACTCGGTCCTACCGATTCTTTCTATCCGGCGCCACCGAGTTTCACTTGTCATAAGCCACTGCCAAACCCTAGCAATTCGGTTCTACCGATAGGGATCTCGGTCTCACCGAGATGGGATTGCAAACTCTCTGTTTCCCTTTCGTAACTCTCCGGTCTCACCGAAAGAGCGAATCGGTCCCACCGAGATTGCAATGTAAACTCTTTGTTTCCCTTTTGTAACTTTTCGGTCTCACCGAAAGAGCAAATCGGTCCCACCGAGTTTACCTGACCAACTCTCTGGTTAGCTTATTACCAAACTCGGTCTCACCGAGTTTGTGTAATCGGTCTCACCGAGATTACGTTATGCCCAAAGCCTAACCATATCGGTCCTACCGAGTTGCATGTCAGTCCCACCGAAAATCTCTAACGGTCACTAGGTTTACCTTTTCGGTTCGACCGAGTTTGTTGATTCGGTCCCACCGAGATTGGGGAACTGTGTGTAACGGTTGGATTTTGTGTGGAGGCTATATATACCCCTCCACCTCCTCTTCATTCGTGGAGAGAGCCATCAGAACACATACACAATTCCAACTCATATGTTCTGAGAGAGAACCACCTACTCATGTGTTGAGACCAAGATATTCCATTCCTACCATATGATTCTTGATCTCTAGCCTTCCCCAAGTTGCTTTCCACTCAAATATTCTTTCCACAAAATCCAAATCCTATGAGAGAGAGTTGAGTGTTGGGGAGACTATCATTTGAAGCACAAGAGCAAGGAGTTCATTACCTACACACCATTTGTTACTTCTTGGAGAGTGGTGTCTCCTAGATTGGCTAGGTGTTACTTGGGAGCCTCCGACAAGATTTTGGAGTTGAACCAAGGAGTTTGTAAGGGCAAGGAGATCGCCTACTTCGTGAAGATCTACCGCTAGTGAGGCAAGTCCTTCGTGGGCGATGGCCATGGTGGGATAGACAAGGTTGCTTCTTCGTGGACCCTTCGTGGGTGGTTGCTTCTTCGTGGACCCTTCGTGGGTGGTTGCTTCTTCATGGACCCTTCGTGGGTGGAGCCCTCCGTGGACTCGCGCAACCATTACCCTTCGTGGGTGGAGCCCTCCGTGGACTCGCGCAATCGTTACCCTTCGTGGGTTGAAGTCTCCATCAACGTGGATGTAGGATAGCACCACCTATACGAACCACGGGAAAAACATCCGTGTCTCCAATTGCGTTTGAATTCTCCAAACCCTTCCCTTTACATTCTTGCAAGTTGCATGCTTTACTTTCCGCTGCCAATATACTCTTTGCATGCTTGCTTGAATTGTGTGATGATTGCTTGACTTGTCCTACAATAGCTCAAATCTGCCAAGAACTAAAATTGGGAAAAGGTTAAGTTTTTATTTGGTCAAGTAGTCTAATCACCCCCCTCTAGACATACTTTCGATCCTACACCTCTCCCTGGGAGGGGGCGACTCGACTTCTTCTCCATCACTTGAGTCGTCGCTTCCTCCATCCCCTTCACCATCGGAAGTCCACTCGCCACTGTCGCCGCCACTCGCCTCGCCTTCCAGAGCTTGCTCTTGCTCCCCGTTGGGCATTGAATACATTTCAATAATGGCCTGAAAGAAAGCAGGGAGAACAAAGTCAGTCGACGCCATATAGGCAGCTGCGCGAGTGAATTCAGATTACAAGCAAAAACTCAAAATCAGACCTGCTCTGGTGCATGAGACTGGTCAAATGGGGGAACTCTCCTGGCTCCCCTGGGATTGTCCTTGTTCTCGGTAATGCCCGACAGCCACTTCTCCAGTGTGTCATCGTCGACCTCCTCCGGATGGATCTGAGTGGAGTCTTCAAGACCCGAATACATCCACATCGGATGGTCTCGAGCTTGAAGAGGCTGGATGCGCCGCTGAAGGAAGACCTCCAAGAGATCCATACCAGTGACCCCGTCACGAATAAGATGGACCACTCGATCGACCAACACCTTCATGTGCACCTTCTCCTCCGGGAGTACCTTCAAAGGGGAGGGTTTCTCCACTCGGTCCATGGTAAAGGGAGGGAGGCCAGTCGATTGCCCTGGCGTCGACTGGTCTTTACATTAAAACCAGGTCAACTACCATCCGCGAACTGAGTCAGGAAGAATCATGGCCGGAAAGGAGCTTTTCCCTCTCGTCTGGATGCCAAGACCCCCACACATCTGGATCACTTGGGCCCTCTCGTCACTCGGATTAGCCTTTTTCACTGTCTGGGAGCGACAAGTGAAAATATGCTTGAAAAGACCCCAGTGAGGCCGGCAACCCAGGAAATTCTCACACAAAGAAATGAAAGCGGCGAGATAAATGATTGAGTTGGGGGTAAAATGGTGGAGTTGTGCCCCAAAGAAGTCCAGAAACCCTCGAAAGAAAGGGTGAGGAGGCAAGGAAAATCCACGGTCGACATGGGTGGCAAGAAGAACACGCTCACCCTCCCAAGGTTGCGGCTCAGATTCCTTCCCCGGAAGCCGCACTGAGTCATAGGGGATCAGCCCCCCTTCGGCCAGGTCGTCGAGGTCTTCTTGGGTGATCCTCAAGTGGATCCAGTCGCCCTGGATCCAGCCCTTCGGCAGGCCGGTCCGCGAGGAAGATCCGCCCCGGCTAGTCGCCTTCCCCTTCAACCTCGTCGTCGCCTTCTTTGCCCGCTCCAGAGCCGCCGTCTTCTCCCTCCCCATTGTCACCGGCGAGACGCGTACGGAGCGGTGATGCTGGGGCGAGAACAAGCGCAGCGGAGGGGCGTGAAGAGGAGAAGAGGAAATGGGAACGCACTATTCAGGAGACTCCGGTCCAACGCCTTATATGAGGCCGCTTCCGAGTGGCTGACGGGTAGGCCCAGGTGGCTCTGTCAAATCCCGTAACGATCGCGCGCGCGATACGTGGTGAAAAAGGTGGCGCGAGGATTGAGGCGGCTCTGCTCTATCCCATCCGATTACTGCGGCCTCCCCCGTCCCGCGCGCTTCCCAAAATTCGGATCCCACGAAATCTGCGGGTAGCAAACAACTTGTCAGACCAAAGATCTCCTCCGCACCGTCACTCGGAGCCTTACAAGTAAAGAAACTCACTCGACGAAGAATTGAGAATGGATCAAGGCGACTGAAAAGGAAGTTGCTGTCATCACTCAGGTCCGTTGATCCGAAACAAGATATGCTCACGGCATGAAAAACGAGTCGGACAAGTTCTCAACTCCTTCCCCACTCAAACCTCGATCCATTCGGGGGCTAATGATGAAGCTATGTACCTAGGGTAGGGTCATGGACCTGTCCTAACTGCCCTACCCAAGGACATCTCTAGAAGAAATCACCTTTCAATCGACTTGGAGGTGTTCCACTCAACAGACTCGAAGACACTCGACCAAGAAGCAATCACTCGACCAAGATCCAATCACTCGACGGCCAGGAGACCTAAAGTCACTCCGCACGCTAACGGTCGGTCATTAAGTAGCTTTTATGGTCATCATAGCACTTTATTACTAGCGTTACCAGTAACGCCCTGCCTTAATGTACATTGAACCCTTTGTAACGTGGGCTGGTTGGGGTCCTGGCGCACTCTATATAAGCCACCCCCCTCCTCCGAGACAAGGGTTCGCACGCCTGTAATTGATACTCTCGTAATCCAGTCGACCGCCTCCGGGCTCCGAGACGTAGGGCTATTACTTCCTCCGAGAAGGGCCTGGACTCGTAAACCTTGCATTCTTACAACTTCTCCATAGCTAAGATCTTGCCTCTCCATACTTACCCCCCTACTTCACTGTCAGACTTAGAACCACGACAGCTGATACATCGGGTAGGCGTGGGCATGAGAGCTGGGCCGGGGGCCGAGAACCCCGGCGGAGTTAGGCGGCACCCATCCAGGTCGAGGCAGGGGGAGCGCCATCCCGTATGGAGTGAAGTAGCCCGTGAATGGAGCGGGCTGCGACGGGGGGCCGCGGCCTCCAGAGTCATGGCGGCCACGCCCGCGCCCACGTCCACGCCCACGGCCACGGTCGGTGCCGTCGGCACGGTCACCACGGCCGCGGGTCTGCTGCGGGGGCGGAGCCGGAGCCTGGGAGCGATCGGAGCCGCGATCGCTCGAGCGGTCACCGCGATCGCCGTGAGGGCACGCGCCCGAGCCAGATGGGTCGCCACCGGAAGGAGGGACGCCAGGGAGAGCGAACGCCGAGGCGCTCTCGTCAGCAGCGCGCTGGGCCTGGGACTCCTCCGCTAGGACGACACGGGAGAGAACAGTGTCGAAGGGCATGGTGGATGCCTGGTCGCCGAGGACGACGCGGATGGTGTCGAGCCGCTTGTCGAGGCCATGAAGAAATTGGGTGGTGAGATCCACCTCTTTGACGGCGTGGTCGATGTCGGCGAGGCCGTCAGTGAGCAGCTTCAGGCGACGGGCGTACTCGGTGACGGAGAGATCGCCCTGCTTCAAGTTGCGGTACTGGCGGTTGAGGAGCATGAACCGCGCAGCCCGATTGGCGAGGAAGAAGTCCTGGATCTTGGTCCAGAGGGCGTAGGTGGTGGTGGCGCCGACGACGTGGTCGATGAGGGGATCGGCGAGGGTGGCGTAGATCCAGAGCACGACATGGGCATCCAGCTCAAGGTACTGGGCGTCGGCGTTGGGTGGTGGGGGGTGCTCGATGAGGTAAGAAACGCCATAGCGAACGAGAACGAGAAGGAAGAAAGATTTCCATTTGTGATAGTTGTGGTCCGCCGGATTGAGGAGAAACTTGATATGATTGGTGATATGGTCGAAGAAGATGGGGTTGCGCGGGGCCGAAGCGGGTGGCGCAGAGGGTGAGGACGTGAAGAGAGGGGCGAACTGAGAGGGACCGGTGCTGCCAGAGGCGCCGGAGAAGATGAACGGGGTGGTGCCCGGCGAGGTCGCCGAGGTGGCCGGGGCAGTCGCCGAGGACGAGAGGGAGCCCGGCGAGGTCGCGGCGGCGGAGGCGGCGGAGGAGGAGCCGGGCGGAGTCATGGCGACAGAGTAGGAGGGCCTGGTAACTGATACCAAGTTGGAGGATCAAATCACTCTCGTGTATTGATCAAGTGTTACAACAGAGGTTTATATACACCGGGCGCTGCCCGAGTCATAAGGCACGCAGGCCTGTGATCCTAAATACATGGGCATGCAAGCCAACACGTTACAACACAACTCAACAATATAACTTCACCTGAATACCTGATATCCATAAAGTGCAGCCCTGCTATATTTTTATGCAGAATACCTGAGGTGTTGCAAATAATATCATGTGCTAGTAATCCTACAGGCTAGTAATACGCTGATTCACTAGTAAGTTTATTTATATCTACCTGTATGTAATATTTTCTTGTTTCCTGGCGCTGTAGTGTTACCTCATATGTCTGACTGCTTCAGTTTCAGTTAAACCAAATGAGTGCTCAAAATTTTGCAAAATCTTCTCGAGTTCTAAACCTGGCCGGGAGTTCGGCAAGAGGGGAGCACGAAGGGGTGTTTGATCCCTATTAGCTGTGACTTTTATATAAGGTGCCTTCAGCGTCATGTTCAAAGATAGATATTGCCTGTTGGCAGTTTTCAGCTCTGAATTTTGAATCACTCGTATGATCTGTTCCCATAATCAGGCCACTGAAATGGATACTTTTGACGCCTCGATTCTCAAGTTCACTTCTTCAGTAGAGGCGCTCTACGGACAGTATAAAATGCCTAACATGCTAATTCAAATACTCTTTGATGCAAAATAAAAATGTCGAAGACGAAGGACAGCCAAAACATTACATTTGGCGGACTTGTACAATACATCTTGGATATACATTCGTTAACTTTGGTTATTTTTCTGGTACTTTCGGTTGAACCAAATGATCGAGTATACGCTATGGGCAATACATACTACTGAATTTCCATCCAGACTATAACTTTCTCCAACCTCCCAGTAAAGAACACATGAGTAGGTACTCCGTACGCCACAAGCCTGACGCAAAGGCATGGAGCCCTCTTGTGCTTAATTTTGTGTGACACAACCTTGTTTCTCATTGGAAAATTTACGTTTCCACATCTCGCTTAGGTTCGGTTTCAGTAACACTCAAATGGACAGGCCACCATCAACTGGGAGCACCTGCACTTGCAGAATTAAACAAGTCAAGTCTTCAAGTACACTAACACATAACTATGTTAATACGTCGGGTCCATATGAAGGACATATCTGAAAACCATTTCTACTTGCCTGCCCGGTCATGTAGCTTGCAGCTGGATGAACAGCCAAGAACTCCACCAGTCCAGCAATCTCCTCTGGCTTGCCGAATCGTCCTGAAGTTTCCATCAGCAAGAAAAGGCAGTAAAACCAAAACGAAAACGCTGTTTCATCTTTGGTGCCATTGCAAGATTTTTTTTTTGGAGATAGCGAACCCGCTCATGCCAAGCGGTGTGTCATTGCAAGAGTTATGGGCGGATGCTTATAACCGGAAACTCTATATTCCATCTTCTGTTCTGATTCATATGGAATTTAGCCAATGCAGATTATTACTACCACTACTACTTACCTAGTGGTATTGTCTCGAGCGCCTTTCGTTCGATGTCGTCGCCTAGTTTTGCGGTCATGTCAGACGCGACCCAGCCCGGGGAAACTGCATTCACCTGCAAAACCAACCAGGCAAAATGTCAGACAAGCTTAATATTCAAATAAGGAGCAGCACTTTAATCAAGATATGCTTATTCTAGGCTGCATTGGCTGCTACTTGCATTTATGTTTCTGCCACCGTATTCCCGGGCCATGGCCTTGGTCAATCCAATCACCCCGGCCTTGGCGGCGCAGTAGTTGGCCTGGCCAATGTTGCCGATCATCCCGGCAACTGAGGCGATGTTGATGATTCTTCCCTGAGCAATTAACCAGTGAAAAAACTGTACCAACAAATTATGTCTCTGATCATATAACAAAGACGCTTCTAAGAATAGAAACGGCACATAGTCAACTAATACTCTGTACCTTCTTCCTCTTCATCATCACTGCCGCCGCAGCCTGAAACAAGATTTTTAAAGCATATTTGATGCCCATTACGGAGGCCAAGTGAACAGCACATCTCACCTGGGCGCAGAGGTAAACACCGGTAAGGTTTACGTCCACTACTTCCTGCCACTGCGCCTTCTTCATCCGCATTAGCAGAGCATCTCGCGTGATCCCTGCCCACCAAGAATGGCCCCCAAGCCATCAAAACCCACTGTCAAGGCGATACAAATGCCAACTTACGTAGTCAGTTGTGCAGGGGAAGGCAGACAGAGAGATGAAAACAAAGGAGAACCTGCATTGTTCACCATCACGTCCAGCGTTCCCCAAGTATCAATTACCTGAGCCAACATCCAACATCATGTATAAAATACGCACTCACTCGGAGAATTGTCTGTTATTGTTCTGCCTAGAGTAATTAACTGATGTCAACTCACCGCTCTCATCATGGTTTCAACCTCGGCTTCAATGGAGACATCGGCTGAAAAGGAGATGGCAGTGCCACCGGACTCCATGATCTGAATGGATCATGATATGTGTTTGTGTGGCAGAAGGAAGACAAGCATGGCATGAAAAGTATTCGATGAGGTAAAATGCACTTGTATGCGAGCAACTGTATCATACATTGGGTCGGCTAGAAGGCTAGAAGGAGCTATTTTACTCACCTCTCTGCACACTTCTTCAGCTTCCATGCCTGACTTGGCATAGTTCACAACTACCTTAAACAAACAAAAGATGATGTTCAGTACAGTTCCAATGAAACCACAGCTCAACTAGCCTTACAATTATACAATTTCCATGCTTCTTTGAAGGAATAGTACTTCACTCTCTTTTTTCATTTGATTGCCCATACTTATAAGTATTTACCTTGCACCCTGCTTTGCCAAGAGCCACAGCTATCGCTCGCCCAATCCCCCTCGATGCTCCGGTAACCACTGCAACTGGGGCTTGAGGCTGTGCCAAGCCATCCATGCTCACTCCAGCCATAGCTTTAACCTGACCATGCCTTATAGCTACAGAAAGACAATTCCTTCCGTCAGAAAGACCACCTAATTAAGGAGACCGATACAGAGTATACCACTCAGATATGATTTGATCAATTGCCTGATGAAATGAGAGTGCCCGGTCGATGATATCGCTGGAACCTGCAGCTGTGGCGCTGCGGCGGCGGAGACCCAAGAGAAACGAGGCCAGCGGAGAACGGCATGGTTGATGCCATGGATGAGGAGTTGCGAAGCTCTGTTAACTGCCGGTCATGCAGAAATAAAATGGTGCTGTCTACGGAATTCAGAAGTAATTAGGAGCACAGAGTGGCAACAGAAAGAGGGATGGCTCCATGTTCAGCGGAGGTTATCTTTGCATGATCGCTGAAAATGTATCTACCTTGGGATCAAATTGGTTATTGGGCAGTCAAATTTGTGGCAAAAGCAAAATACAGGCAAGGTTGGTGTGATGGCCATGCACATAGCGCCGGATAAGCCCGTACCGCATGGGAAGTTGAGTCCGTGTACTGTGCGAAAACATGAACTGCATGTTTACACGGTATACATATTCCGGATAGTGAAAAAAAGAAAGAACTGCATATTGCTCAGATGCTAACATGGTAGATGATTTTTGCAGAAGAATATAAGAACTCAAAGCATGGGCATGCACATTTGGAAGGTTAACTTACATTTGCTTCCGAAATAGAGAATACCAGGCTATGAAGCAGGGCCAAAATTATATTTTACAACATGTGCTGCATATGTAACTTTATTTCCCAACTAGCAAATTCAGTTTATGCGATTCAGAAATCCAGGTTCCACATTCAGGCACGTGAAAAACACACGGTTACACTATGATTTACTGTATAGTTAGAGAATAAATAACAATACCTTGTGCAGACAAAGAAATTGCAACTATCTTGTTATTATTCTGCCTAGACCTGCTTAGGGCCAGTTTGGTTTGGGGGTATTTCTCAAAGAAGTTTTGTTAAGAAAAGAATAAAAAGTAAGTTGTACTAGCTCAAAATTAAATGAACGCTCGAAGATTGCACCATAAAATTTCAAAGTAACATTATTTTTATATTTATTTGAAGAAATTGCTGTAGGGTTTTCAAAGTCTCCCATCAATTTGGTTTGAGCTAGAGCGTATGCTGCTACAGTCACCTCTATAAGGCAGTACTTGAATGTTACCTTCATGAAATCAATGGACAACATGTAGAAGTTCTCAAAAATAGGCACCGATGTGCTCGATGAGCAACTACCATTAAACAAAGCATCTATTGTCTCTTTGCTGTATGAATTCTGGTAATTTTAACTACATAACAAATCTCCTAAAAAAATTACACATTACCCAAACAACTGCAGGATTTTTTTGGGTCTGAAAACCTGGACTTGCAAGAGAAACTTCCACCGTTCCCAACAAATTTATGTTTTTATAGTTAGTATATTGCAAGAGAAAGACAGGATTGTATTGATTGACTTGTTAATTGACTCTGCAATCCCTCCCCCTATTCTCCAACCCAAATTGCATAACAAAATGGTGCATGTTTACAGTACACATTAATCCCCAAACAAGCTACAATATCATCCACGCACACATTCCACTATACCAGCAGGTAAAATAAAGCGATAGAGAACTAACCTGGGCAAGGCTCTAATTAAGAATCTGGCATACAGAAACTAAGGGTAGATACATGTTTACATGGTATACATGTTCCAGATAGTCAAGAAATCAAAAAAACTGCAGCTTGCTCAGCTGCTAACATGATAGATGATTTTTGCAGAAGAATATAATAACTCAAAGCATGGGATGCACATTTGGAAGGTTAGCTTACATTTCTTTACAGCTAAAAGAAATGTAAGATACTTCCGAAATGGAGAATACCGGGCCATGAAGGGCCGAAATAATATTTGCTCGATAAACTGGACAACCTTTACAACATGTTTTGCTTCATTATATGTAACTTTATCTCCCAACTAGCAATGAGGAATTCAGTTTATGCAGTTGAGAAATTCAGGTTCCACATTCAGGCACATGAAAATTGTTGATAGTGGTAAATAGAAGCCGTAGGAATTTCCCCATCTATATACATTCGAACCGCTCTTCGTCATATTTCACTCTTCTAGAGAGAATAGCAACTTGTATTATTAGGAGGCCAATGCCAACATATATACACATACATGAGGATGCCAAAAGGCTACAAGAGGATGCCAAAAGGCTAGAATGCAAAAGGCCAAAAGACATCAGTGAATATAACTCTAACACCCCCCCTCAAACTCATGGTGGATCCACAACACTGAGTTTGGAGAGGTGAAATCCATGTTGCGCTCTAGTCTGGGCCTTCGTGAAGAAGTCCGCTAGCTGTAACTCAGAAGGCACATACTGAAGAGCAACAACATGATCCTGCACAGCAGCGCGCACATAAGAAGCATCAACACCAATGTGTTTGGTAAGCTCATGCTTCACGGGGTCCCGCACAATACTGATAGCACCTGTGCTGTCTGACAGGAGGGTGGTAGGTGTAGTAACAGAAACACCAAAGTCCTCTAGTAACCATCGTAACCAAGTCACCTCAGTCGTCAAAAGAGCCATAGCTCGCAACTCGGCCTCTACACTCGAACGAGAAACTGCAGTCTATTTCTTCGTCTTCCAGGAAATGAGGGAACCACCAAGAAAGACACAGTAGGCAGAAAGTGAACGGCGATCCGTAGGATGACTAGCCCACGTAGCATCCTAATAGGCCTGGAGCTGTAACGAGCTGGAACGGGGGAAAAAGAGACGATGAGAGATCGTGCCACGAAGATATTGTAGAACACGAAGAAGGTGACTATAGTGAACTGAAGTGGGAGCAGAAACAAACTGACTCAGAATATGGACAGGATAAGAGATATCGGGACGAGTGACAACAAGATACACAAGACTCCCAACAAGATGACGATAACGTGTCGGATCAGACAACGGCTCACCATCAGAAGCACGAAGGTGAACATTGAGCTCCATAGGAGTCTCAGCAGTGCGCTCATCACTAAGAGCGGCACGAGTAAGAAGGCCCTGGATATACTTTTCTTGGGAAATAAAAAAGCCAGCAGAGGTGGAGGAAACCTCAATCCCAAGAAAGTAGCGAAGAGGACCAAGATCAGACATAAGGAACTGCTCATTAAGACGTGCCTTGACAAAGGCAATGTGCTCAGAATCATCGCCAGTGATGATCATGTCATCAACATATAGAAGAAGAAGAGTGCGACCATGAGCAGAAAGGTGGACAAACAACGCTGGATCATGATCACTGGGTGAAAAACCAGCAGTAGTGACCACAGAGGCAAAACGCTCAAACCAAGCGTGAGGGGCTTGCTTAAGGCCATAGAGAGAGCGACGGAGACGACAAACCATGCCATCGGGAACTGAATACCCAGGTGGTGGCTGCATATAAACCTCCTCATGCAACTCACCATTAAGAAAAGCATTTTTAACATCAAGTTGTGACACGGACCAGTGGCGAACAGAGGCCACGGCGAGAAGTGTGCGGACAGTGGTCATATGGGCCACAGGAGCAAATGTCTCATCATAATCACGACCATGCTCCTGCTGAAAGCCACGAGCCACAAGACGAGCTTTATAACGCTCGAGAGAACCATCAGAGCGAGTCTTAATCTTATAGACCCACTTACAAGTGATGGGACGAACACGGGGAGGAAGAGAAACCAGATCCCATGTGTTGTTGCGCTCAAGTGCGGCAATCTCCTCTGCCATCGCAAACTGCCATTCGGGGTGAATAACAGCATCATGATAAGAGGTAGGCTCAAGTACAACTGAAAGGCCATATCGGCTAGGAGAATAGCGGTCAGGAGGAGGGCAAGGTCGAGCCCGAAGACCATAAGTCGGCTGGGACGAGGAAGACGGTGCACCAGAAGTAGATGGCACGTCAGTAGATTCATCCATAACACGTCGACGACGGGTATAATGAAAAGGAAAAGTGGGATGAGAAGGAACCACCAGAGGTGATGGAGATGGAGAAGACATCGGTGATGAAGGTGGAGTGTCATGCAATAAGGAAGGAGAAGAAACAATAGGAGAAGATGGTGTCGGATCTGCAATAGTGGGACGAGAAGGAGGAGTAGGAATACGAGGCACAGAGGGGGATGTATCAGGAAACGTGAGAAAAGAGATATCCTCTACTGAAAAGGTCGAAGAGGATGGTCTTGGGTAGAATGGACGAGACTCATCAAAAGTCACATCCCTAGAAATACGCATCCGTCGACCGACAGGATCCCAACACCGATAACCCTTATGTTCATCACTATAGCCCAGAAAAACACACTCGACAGACTGAGCGGTTAGTTTGGTGAGTTCTCGGGGGGCAAGGAGAACATAACAAACACAACCAAACAACCGAAGAGCAGAATAATCAGGAGAATGATCAGAAAGACGCTCTAGAGGAATACCTCCCTGTAGAGCAGATGAGGGTTGAATGTTTATGAGATATGTGGCAGTGGGGACAGCCTCAGCCCAGAAATGAGGTGGAAGAGAGGCGGAAATCATCATCGCACGAGCTGTCTCAAGAAGGTGACGATGCTTGCGCTCAGCCACGCCATTCTGAGCGTGAGCACCGGGACAAGAGAACTGAGGAAGAGTACCCTGCTCAGCAAGAAAACCACGCAACATTTTGGAGATATACTCGCCAGCAGAATCAGCACGAAACACGCGAATAGGTGTAGAGAACTGAGTGTGGACCATGGCGGCAAACCGCTTATAAATAGAGAGAACCTCGCTACGAGAAGACATGAAGTAAAGCCAAGTGTAGCGAGAGAAATCATCTATAAAAATAATATAGTAGCGATGCCCCCCTTTAGAAGAGAAGGGAGCCGGACCCCACACATCCGAATGTACTAAATCAAAAGGGCGCTGAGACATTGACTCGCTAGTAGGATAAGGTAACTAAACTTGTTTACCAAGCCTACAACCCTGACACTGTAAGGAGACATCTCCTGAGACAGGCCCCAGAAGACCACGACGAACTAAAGATGATAGTCGAGAACCACAAAGGTGACCAAGTCGATGATGCCACTGCTGGAAGGAGCTGGTAGCTGAAGCGGCGAAGGCAGATGGACTGGCGAGTCTGGTGGCAGCGGAAGGAACATTAAGCCAGTCCAACTCCCAAAGCCCCTGAGAATCATGGCGGCGCGGGCCAGCCCCAACCAGAGCCTTCGTGTGGCGATCCTGGATAGTGCAAGAATCAACGTCAAGAATGACACGGCAATCAGAATCAGTAAGCTGACCCACAGAAAATAGGTTCATGGTAAGGCGAGGCACATGAGAAACATCTGGAACATAAAAGGAAGAAGTGGCAAGAGTGCCTCGACTCGCAACTGGAAGAGGAGTACCATCAGCAGTAAGAACATTAATAGGAAAATCGAGAGATCTACAAGAGGACAAGATAGAAGAATCGGAGGACATATGAAATGAAGCTCCAGAATCCAGAACCCATGGGGATGTACCTGACTGTGTAGACAGTGGTCGCTCAGCACTAGAAGCACCAGTCACAGAGCCTGCAGTTCCCGTCGAAGAACCTGAAGCCGTAAGTAGACGCTTGAGCTTCACAATATCTTGCTCAGTCAAGGAGACAGTAGACATCATCGAGGAAGAAGCATGAGTCCCAGAAGAAGAATTGCGCTCCCTATTACGCATATCACGCTTCTTCTTAAAGCAATCAGACTCGGGGTGACCATCCCTATTGCAGTAGTAACAATGAGTACGAGGACGAGAACGGCCTTCACGAGAGCGGACCTCACTACCCGAAGGAGTGGTCAGTAGTGGTGAAGCACTGGAGCGAGAAGACACTGGTGGAGTAGCAGCTCGAGCACCGAGCACGGAGGGAACCTGAAGCAAACCAACACCACGAAGGCGAGTCTCCTCAGCACGAAGCTCAGAAAGCACCTCAGAAATAGGAACACGGCCACGAGCAAACAACTGAGCACGTCGAGGCTCAAACTCCCCACGAAGCCGTGACAAGAACTCATAGACGCGCTGAAACTCCAAGTCTAACCTCACAGTCTGGCAACACGGGCAAGTGCCACAAACAGTAGTGCGAAGGGAGTCAAGCTGGCGCCAGATAGCAGAACTCTGAGTGTAGAACTCATCAATAGTGGAGTCTCCCTGCTGAAGAGCATGCTCCTGACGGACCACAGACAAGTAGAGAGCATCACCAGAGGGCAGATAGCACTGACGAAGATGAGTCCACATCTCAAAGACAGTACCGAGGCCTATAAACTCAGAAGCAAACTGAGGCAAAACACTGGAAGTGAGAACAGTCGCAGCACGAGCATCATCATCACACCACTGAGTATAAGCAGCCATATCGTCACGATAAACAGAAAGAGCATTTGAATAATCCAAGACCTCCTGGTCATAAGCGGTAGCTGCATCATCAGCAGCAACCGTGGCTGCAGTCCTATCAGCATCGGAAGCATCTGCGTCAATAGCTGGTGGCGTCGGCGGTGGGGTAGGAGCCACAGGAGGCACTAAGCGCGAAGGACGGGGGACCTCACCGGAAAGAACACCCCACAGACGAATGCCACGCATGGGAATACGCATAAAGGCAACGAACTGAGCATAGTTAGCCCCATCGAATATCACCGGACAGCGCGGGGTGGCAACATATCCAGATGACACCAAAGACATGGTGCTCCTTTTCTGTCACAAAGACTCAACTAGCCAAGGTGAGATCGGCCAGAACCAGCAGCAGATCAATCAGACGAAAAGCCAGCAAAACCAGGACCAAATCGATTAGACAGAGTCACCATCTGGAGCAATAGACACGCGGACCAGAAACGGCAGCATCCACTGACCTAACCACGCTAGCGCCCCGCAGGCAGTCGCGGAGGACGGGGCCGGCAGCCGGTAGCAGCGGCGCAGACGGGCCGGCGACCGGTAGCGCCACAGAAGGCAGCAGCAGCGCGGACGAGGCCGGCGGCCGTCAGCCGCAGAAAGCAGCAGCTGCGCGGACGAGGCCCACGGCCGGCAACGACCTTGGAAGAGGACGAGCAACCAGCGGCTGGTTCGATTGAGACCAAGTCTGATCGGATCCAATATTAGCCAGCGGACTCCACGCGAGGGCCAAATCGATTGAGAGCAAATCGATTCACAGTGGATTCCACGGGAGGACAACAACTAGCCAGCGACTAGAACAACTAGCTAGCTTGGATGGAAAGTTCCTGCGGAGATTGGGTCGGGAGCAGCACGAGTTGCGCGTGCGGAAAAAAAAAACACCTAGAGCTCTAATACCATGTTGAGAGAATAGCAACTTATTATTAGGAGGCTAATGCCAACATATATACACATACATGAGGATGCCAAAAGGCTACAAGAGAATGCCAAAAGGCTAGAATGCAAAAGGCCAAAAGACATCATTGAATATAACTCTAACAAAAATCACACAATCACACTATGATTTAATGATTTACTGTACAATTAGAGAGAATAAATAACAATACCTTGTGCAGATAAAGAAATGGTAAATATCTTGTTATTATCCTTTTCTTTATCATCCTGTCTAAAGCTGCTTACGGCCAGTTTGGTTTCGGAGTATTTCTCAAAGGAGTTTTCTTTAAAAAAGATAATATAAGGTAAGTTTTATTTGATCAAAATAGTTAAATGACCGATCAAAGTTTGCACCATAAAAATTTCAAACTAGCTTTAATTTTATGTATATTTGAAGAAATTTCAGTAGGATTTTCAAAGTCTGCCATCAATTAGGTTTGAGCTAGAGTGTATACTGTTGCAATCACCTCTATAAGGCAGTGCTCGAATGCTACCTTCAGGAAATCGATGGACAACATGTTGGCGTGCTCGAAAATAGATGCCGATGTGCTTGATGAGCGGCTACAATTCAGAGCATCATGTACTGTCTCTTTGCTGTAATAATTTTGGAAATTTTAACTACATAAAAAATCTCCCAGTAAAAATATCCATTACCCAAACAACTGCAGGATTTTTTCTGTCTGAAAACCAGGACTTGCAAGAGAAACATCCACAGTTCCACACAGACCAATGCTGATACTGCTTGCAGAATTTCCCTGGGTTCGCTCTTGCTACCTTTTCACAAGGGAGTAGTAGCTATATGTATTTGGTTGCTACTGCAGTCAGTCAATTAGACAGTTTTTCAGTGTTCACCAATTATAAGTTTTTATAGCAAGTATGTTCAGAGAAGCGTTGAGAAAGACATGATCGTATGGATTGACTTGTCAATTGCCTCTCGGCAACCCAAATTTCACAACAGTTAGTGTAGCCTCCAGCACTCATTAAGGCCCAAACAAGCTGCCTAAAATAAAGCGGTATCTTCGGAGAACTAATTAAGAATCTGGCCTACATAAAACTAAGGATAGATAGGTTCCAGCTACTACTGGAAGACAAATGCTGATACTGTTTAACGTCAGAGCTTGGCATCCATCAAGCAGCTGCAACCAGGGACTGGAAGAGAGGCACGTAATGTCCATTGGCGTCGTAGGAGTGTGAGTGGTGCCAAACCCTGACTTACACCAGGCGCCGCCAGTAGTGCTCCATCTCGGGGTCGAGGGCGAAGTTGAAGTACACCCTGATTGTGGCCGGGGGTCCCGTGACCGTGAGCGCCTCCCGGGGGAGGAAGACCACCGTAGCGGCCGGAGGGCCCCCACCGTAGGAAAGGTGGTTAAGAAAGCCGGGCGGTCGGAGGGGATCTCCAACGCCGTCGCCCCCTCCGGCATGGTGCGGTCGGCGTCGGCCGCCAGCATCTTGATGGAGAAGGCGGGCCACCCGTTCTCGCGTTGGGCCACAGGACTCAGGAGTGGGCCGGGCTCGCGTGCAGCCCGTTCGCCTCTCTCCCATTTCATGCTTCACTTCTTATTTGGATGCTTGTCTCGAAAAAATAATTCTTATTTGGATGCTTCACTTCCTATTGGTGTTTCTAAAAAAACTTCCTATTTGGATTTGTCTCAAAAAAAAACTTCCTATTTGGATATTTCTAAAAAAACTAAAAAGGGACATTTCTAAAAAAACTTCCTTTTTTGGATTTTCTCAACAAAAGAAAAAAATGTCTATTTGGATTTGCCTAAAAAGCAGCCTTCTTATTTGGATAAGATGCTTCAAAGGTTGTGTCAAATCGTTTGAAGCATATTCCCTCGAATATACTTCCTCTGTTTCCGAATTATTTGTCTTAGAGTTGTCTAAATACGGAGGTATCTAGCACTAAAATGAGTCTAGATACATCCGTATCTAGACAAATCCAAGACAAGTAATTCGGAATAGAGGAAGTAATATTATGCAACGATCTCATCCCAGCCCAAGTGGCTTGAACGGTCTACTACTTAAACTTGCGTCCGAGGCAACGGATGACAATTGTAAATACAATTCTTCTCCTTCCTCCTCCTGTCTCTATCTTCTTCTTCTTCTTCTTCATGCCAATATTGTTATTTTTGCAATCTGAAAAGAGTTTTATTTCATCATAATAGGGTTACAATTGATAGGCAAAATATCCTCTATACATGGTGGTGCATTACGTAGCCATACAACGATACTACTTTCTACTTGACTATACGACGCCAACCGATCTGCCATCCTATTTTGCTCATGCTTGATTTTCATGAAAATAAGCTGTTTCCCTTGCATAAGGAACTTTATCTCTGCCACCAAATGACCATATGCCAATCTCGAAAGGCCTTCCCCAGACAAAGCTAACAATGGACAATAACAGGAGCTTCAGTATGTTGCAACGTCAATGCCATACATTGCATGATAGCATGCAACCCCGCCTCAAGAGCGTCTTTGCAATTAAAAAAATATTAATGTGCAGCAAAGATAACCCCACCGTCGTGTCGTCTCAAGATCATGCCGGCCGCCGTGCCGTCCACTCCTAAGAAAGATCCGTCCACAGACAGGGCAACACAATTCGCTGTAGGCGCCAGCCACGACAAAGTTTTTGCTGCTTTCTTTCTTTCTATTTCCGGCCTCGCTTCCACCACCGGCACCTTCCCTTTCATAAGCTCCTCTAGACTGTACCTCCTAGACAGTTCTTTGAAGATACTCAACATATACTTGAGCTGATGAGACATCTTTCCCATGTGTACTGTCTATTCAAAGACCAAATCCTCCAGACTACCATAATGGCGCAGTCCCGCTCATACTGTCCACAGCTAGTAAGTAGATCTATTAGCCATTCTCTCATACGTTCCCACAATAAGCGTGGAATCGTTAGGTAATGGCCACCATTCTCTCATATGTTCCCACAATTCTCTTGCATGTTCACATGCGATCAAGGCATGGTAGGTATTCTTCCTCTTTACCACAAAGTAGGCACGTAGATCTTTTTGAACTATGCTTGTACTTCTTGCAAACATTGTGTGATGCCCCGAGACCGACGCGCCAGGTGTCTTTCAGTTATTCGCTGTCTTAGCCATGTCATTTGTTTGAGTGTTGCATTCTTGCCATGTCATTATCCGCATTACATCATCATGTTTTTAAAACTTGCATCCGTCCGGGTCTTCCGGTTCTCTCCGTTGTCTGTTCTGAGCCCAGACACACTTGCACGCGCCCGCGGCACATCCGAAATATTATTTTTTAAGTGGCCGGAAAATGTTCTCAGAATGGGATGAGATTTGGCGTGCGGTCTTGTTATGTTGTAGGTAGACCGTCTGCCAAGTTTCATCGCATTCGAAGTTCGTTTGACACCCCAACGATTAACTATAGCGGCAGTATAGTCGGTCAAACGTCGGATGTTTTCGGTCTCCAGAAACAGTCGCCGGGCCTCTCTCTCTTCTCTCTTCTCAGCCCATTGCCTTCTGCACTACCTCTCACCGCCAGGCCCAACCTAACCCTCCTCACATCCGGAGCCGTCCGATTGTTATCGAGGGGCCCCGAAACCCCCCCTAACCACCTAACCCCTCTTTGCACCGTGCTTCGACCCCCTCGCGTGCGTGTTCGAAACTTACCCGAACCCGAACCGGACAGTCATCACCGATGGGTCCGGATCATCCCCAAACATCTACAAAACATCACCATTTTTCTTATTTTGGACTCCCTAGCCTATTTTTCCTGATCGTCCGATTTTGATCGGAGGGACGAGATAGCCCCTAATCTAACCCACTCATTATATAAACTAGTCCAACCTTAGATCCTAGGTGCTTTGTCCCATCGATCCCATCGCGCCGCCGCCACTCCACCTACTCCCCTCTTCCTCAGGATCCCCTCCTCCTCGATTTCAGCCACCAGCCACCCATCGCTCTCCACTGCTCCTCCTCGATCCAAGCCCCAGCCCCCCGACCAGCCGAGCTAGAGCTCCCGCGCTCGCTGCCCTCGGCGAACCTCGCCGCCGGCGACCACTCACTGCCAGATCGCCGGACCACCGCCTCTGCTGCTCCCCTGCTCCCTACTCTGTCCATCTCTCTTTTCTTCTTCTCCATGTCTTCTAAGATCTCCATCTCTCTCTGTAACACGCAGCAACAGGAGACCGCCATGGCGCCCGGAGCTCGAGTTCGTCCGGGCCCCCCGTCCAGAACCATCTCCGGGGACCAGATTCGCGCCCCGTCATCCATCCCAGCCATCCACGCGTCGTCGGAGGTCACCCCGAGAGCCAAGTTCGCCGCCGCCGCTCCCCTGCATCCCGCCTCCACCTCCCCTGTTCCTGCGAGAACTCGAGGACGAGGACGAGCCCCTTGCCTCGTCTCGATCCCGTGGATCCGAACGCCCAGCGCCGCTCGTCATCCTCCGCCAAGATTCTGCGCCGTGCCAAGTCTGCCGCCGTTCCCGAGTCCCCTGCAGGAACCATGGAGCATGAAGCCATGGTCGCGCCTCCCGTTGACCTCAACCGCCATGGCCACCGCCCATTCGTCACCCCCGCTGCTGGATCCGGCCAGTTCTAGCATGTCCCCCCCGGGTCCGCGTCGTCTGCCTCCCTCCATCTCGCCTGCATCCCTGCAGCACCGTCGCCGCGACCCTGTTCTTCCTGGAGACGCACACAGCGCCAAGCCTCCCGCTCGCCCGCTCTCGTGGTCGTGTTGACCGTGGGTCAGCGCGTGGACCAACCTCACCCTGTCGGAAGCCCAGCCTCCCATCCAGCGCCGCGCGATGCCCAGCTTCCCAGCCGGCCTGCTGCTGGCAAGGCCAGCCTGCGTCCAGCCTCCTCACCAAGCCGGCCCATGAGGCCTGGTGAGCAGCCCCTTGGCCTTTCCGCTATTGGGCTTCCTGCTCAGATGCGGCCCATATCATGTTTTTTTCCCTTGGACAGATTTAGCTAATTTTTCCAGAGACTATCAGTTTTGCAGAAAACCCCCCAAGCATCATGCATTTAATAACTCAGAAACTATGCATCATTTTAAAACAAATTATATATGTTAAATGCTTAGAATTTCATCTAGTTTCATCATATGCTGTTTTCATTCATGTTTAAAATGTTTAAAATGTTATTTGTATAATTTGCTCAAATGCCACGCTAAAATGATTTATTTCATAACTAAATAACCGTAGCTCCAAATTTAATAAACTTTATATGTAAATGGAGTAGAAAAATGCCTAGTTTAACATGGTGTACTTTATTTGCATGTTTAACAACTCTAAAATTATGTTTAGGGCAGAACAGTACCAAAACCAAAAATATGCACATGAGGAGTTTCTGGACTTGTTGTTTGTTGTTCCGGCCTCATTTAAACTTGCCTAGATAGGTAGTTTTCTTATGCTTCACCTCTTGCCATGCTAACCAGCATTTAATATTGTTGAGTACCTAAACGAGAGAGAACTAAAAAAGTCATGTGGTGTTTTCTTCAATATGCAACTCCGTTGCATATTGAGCTCCACTTAATTTGTAGTGTTGTTTGTTGCACTTTGCCATGCCATGCTTCATTAAACCGGACATGCATCATACTTGGTTGTGCATCATGCCATGATTATGTGATGGTTGTTTACCATGTTGTTTGCTTATTTCCGGTGATACTTCTTCGGGTTAGTTCCGATAACGTCGCGTTTGTGAGGATCCGTTCGACTACTTCCGTTTGTCTTCTTCCTAGACTCGTTCTTCTTCCTTGCGGGATCTCAAGCAAGATGACCATACCCTCGAAATCACTTCTATTTTTGCTTGTTAGTTGCTCGCTCTATTGCTATGCCGCGATACCTACCACTTGCTATATCATGCCTCCCAAATTGCCATGTCAAGCCTCTAACCCACCTTTCCTAGCAAACCGTTATTTGGCTATGTTGCCGCTTTGCTCAGCCCCTCTTATAGCGTTGCTAGTTGCAGGTGAAGATGAAGTTTGTTCCATGTGTGGAACATGGATATGTTGGGATATCACAATATCTCTTATTTTAATTAATGCATCTATATACTTGGTAAAGGGTGGAAGGCTTGGCCTTATGCCTGGTGTTTTGTTCCACTCTTGCCGCCCTAGTTTCCGTCATACCGGTGTTATGTTCCTTGATTTTGCGTTCCTTACGAGGTTGGATTATAATGGGAACCCCTTGACAGTTCGCTTTGAATAAAACTCCTCCAGCAAGGCTCAACCTTGGTTTTACCATTTGCCACCTAAGCCTTTTTCCCTCGGGTTTCTGAAGCCCGAGGGTCATCTTTATTTTAAACCCCCGGGCCAGTGCTCCTCTGAGTGTTGGTCCAAAACAGAGCCATTTGCAGCGCCACCTCGGGGAAACTTGAGGGTTGGTTTTAGTTGTACGTAGTGTTCATCCGGTGTGCCCTGAGAACGAGATATGTGCAGCTCCTATCGGTATTTGTCGGCACATCTGGGCGGCTTTGCTGGTCTTGCTTTACCATTGTCGAAATGTCTTGTAACCAGGATTCCGAGACTAATCGGGTCTTCCTGGGAGAAGGAATATCCTTCGTTGACCGTGAGAGCTTGTGATGGGCTAAGTTGGGACACCCATGCAGGGTTTTGAACTTTCGAAAGTCGTGCCCGCGGTTATGGGCAGATGGGAATTTGTTAATATCCGGTTGTAGAGAACTTGACACTTAACTTAATTAAAATGAATCAACCACGTGTGTAGCCGTGATGGTCTCTTCTCGGCGGGGTCTGGGAAGTGAACACGGTTTTGGAGTTATGTTTGAACATAAGTAGTTTCAGGATCACTTCTTGATCACTTCTAGTTCACGACCATGCGTTGCTTCTCTTCTCACTCTCATTTGCGTAAGTTAGCCACCATATATGCTTAGTGCTTGCTGCAGCTCCACCTCACTACCCTTTTCCTACCCATAAGCTTAAATAGTCTTGATCGCGAGGGTCTGAGATTGCTGAGTCCCCGTGACTCACAGATTACTTCCAAAACCAGTTGCAGGTGCCGATGATACCAGTGCAGGTGACGCGACGCAACTCAAGTGGGAGCTCGATGAAGATCATGTTCGTTGTGTTTCGTTTCTAGTTGATCAGTAGTGGAGCCCAGTCGGGGCGATCGGGGATCTATTGCATTAGGGGTTGTCTTTCTTTATTTGGTTCCGTAGTCGGACCTTGATTCTATTCTGGATGATGTAATGCTATATTTATGTATTGTATGAAGTGGCGATTGTAAGCCAACTCTTTATCCCTTTCTTATTCAGTACATGGGATGTGTAAAGATTACCCCTCTTGCGACATGCCTACTATGAGGTTATGCCTCTAAGTCATGATCTGACACGTGGGAGATATAGCCGCATCGTGGGTGTTACAAGTTGGTAATCAGAGCCTTCCCCGACTTAGGAGCCCCTTGCTTGATCGAATCGCTGGCGTTGTTGAGTCTAGAAAAATGTTTTGAGTCTTTTAGGATTATATATATCGGAGAGTAGGATTCTTTTTACTCCTCAGTCCCTTCGTCGCTCTGGTGAGGCCTCCTGACGTAGAGTTTTGACTCTTCTCTTCTCAAATTTCACTAAAAAAAATTTAGGATCACGCGGGTATCTTGGAACCGTTTCGATGGTTTTGTGATGAGAACATTGTTCTTGGTGCCTCCTGACATTTAGGAGTTGTGGCAGTGTCCCGGGGAGTGGAGCTCCGAGGTGTTGTCGTCACAATTTTATCGTTGCTGTTTCTGGAATACCTGAGTTCGCCGACATCGAAAATCTCTTTTATGCAGTTGTTGGTGAGATAACCTCGACGCCACCCAGTATTGGGGCGGGAGTTCGGGAGTATTGCCATAACTCGTATAACGGATGCTTTTCGAAGGTTGAGGTAAATGATTTCCGAAGGTTTCTTGGTTATGTGTTGAAGGATGGATACAGCTGGATGTAGGATTTGTCAGTTTTGGGTGAGATATTATGCTTCCCCTGTATCCCCAACACTTGATTGCATAATCAAAAAGTTTCGGGAGTTTATAAGTGGGAATTCAAGTAGCTCCTAGAATATCTTTCCAACAGACACATGATACGATATGGGATCTATTTGCCATCTTTGGTAGGCAATTCTTCAATGAGGCATCTACCATCCTTAGGAATTTCTTTCTTTTTATTTATTATCAAACTTTTAGGCACGCGATCGAAAAATTCATTTGTAACAAATGGTTCCTTAATGATAGCAAAAAGATTGGGATGAATACTTATAGATTTGAGACCCGCAGTTTCCTTACTAGAGGATTCACCCTTATTTTTAGGAACATACGTAAGCTTGGCAATTTTAGTAGGAGTACTCGGAGTATTCTTTACAGAAGAAAAAACGGTTCCCAAGTTTGTAATGATACCCTCAAGTTTATCAATTCTAGTGGAATTCTGATTTATTTTCTCATTAACTATTGGTTCCTTTTCTTTAATATTTTTCAAAGTGACTCCTACTTTAGATCCATATTGAGTGATTTGGTTGTGGATCTTTTTATCCAAATTTTCAATTAATTCTACAGTTGCAAACTTATTTTCAATAATTTCAAGTCTTTGCATTACATGGTCCAAAGTTAACATAGTTCCATTAATCAAAAGAGGTGGTGAGCCGAACAAATCTATCATAGCATTGTAAGAATCAAAAGTATGGCTACCCAAGAAGTTCCCTCCGGTAATAGTATCAAGGATATATATGTGCCAACGAGTGACGCCTACATAAAAATTGCGAAGAAGAACGAAAGTAGATTGCTTCCTGGTAGATCTATTTTGAGCATTGGAAATTCTATACCAAGAGCTTTTAGATTTTCTCCCTCCCTTTGCTTAAAATTTAGAACTTCATTTTTGGGAGACAACGGAGAAGATAAGGGACTAGCCATAACGACAAGCAAATGGAAAAGAGGCGAACGGAAAAGAGAGGGAGCATAGAGAGAGAGAGAGAGAGAGAGAGAGAGAGAGAGGGCGAATAAAACGGCAAGGGTGAAGTGGGGGAGAGGAAAACGAGAGGCAAATGGCAAATAATGTAATGCGGGAGATAAGGGTTGTCATGGGTACTTGGTATGTTGACTTTTGCGTAGGCGCCAAAAATGGCTCGTTGTTGGAAGTCAAATCTTGACTTGCGCGAACCTCCCCGGCAACGGCGCCAGAAATGGCTCGTTGTTGGGAGTCAGATCTTGATTTGCGCGAACCTCCCCGGCAACAGTGCCAGAAATTCTTCTTGCTACCTCTTGAGCACTGCGTTGGATTTCCCCGAAGAGGAAAGGATGATGCAGCAAAGTAGCGTAAGTATTTCCCTCAGTTTTTGAGAACCAAGGTATCAATCCAGTAGGAGGTTGCGCGCGCGTCCCCTAGTACCTGCAGAAAGCATATAACTCTTCGCAACCAATGCGATAAGAGGTTGTCAATCCCTTCACGGTCACTTACGAGAGTGAGATCTGATAGATATGATAAGATAATATTTTTGAATTTTTGTGATAAAGGTGCAAAGTAAAATAAAAGCAAAGTAAAAAGCAAAGGAAATAACTAAGTATTGGAAGATTAATATGATGAAGATAGACCCGGGGGCCATAGGTTTCACTAGTGGCTCCTCTCAAGAGCATAAGTATTTTACGGTGGGTGAATGAATTACTATTGAGCAATTGACAGAATTGAGAATAGTTATGAGAATATCTAGGTATGATCATGTATATAGGCATCACGTCTGAGACAAGTAGACCGACTCCTGCCTGCATCTACTACTATTCACTACAAAAAAAGACACATCCGTGACATTTTGGGTCGAATGAATTTTTTTCTGTCATACATATGACACTTCTATGACGATAATTGTGACAAAACCCAGTATCATCATAGATGTGGTGGGCTCCTACTTCTATGACAAAAAATCATGACAGAAAATGGGCTTTTCGTCCTGGGCGGGCCGAAGGCGCAGCTGCATGACATTCTTTGGGCCGTCCATGACGGAAAAAACCGTGGTAGAAGCAAGGCGGAGGAAAATTTCGGGGAGTTCCCGGTTACGGTGGGAGGTCGGGGGCCGAGCGATGCGCGTTTCTCTCGTACACATACGCGCGTGTGTGCGAGGCGTTTGCTCTAACTAAACCCGAGCGAGGCGTTGGCTCTAACTGAACCCGAGCGATTGCACTGCTGGCTACGCGTTACTGAACCCGAGCGATCGATCGATGGCTGTTAACTGAACCCGATCGAGCGATTCCTTCGCTACTGCTGCTAACTGAAGCCGATCGATTGGAT
>NC_041388.1:647179991-647188785 GCF_002162155.2 Triticum dicoccoides | reverse complement strand
ACGCCACACCCCTCCCGATCAACAGGACCCCCGTTTCGACCGTAGGAGGTCCGTTTCGTCCGTTTTGCGGTACACCACACCCCTCTCGATCAACAGGACCCCCATTTTGACCGTAGGAGGTCTGTTTCCTCTGTTTTGTGGTACGCCACACCCCTCCCGATCAACAGGACCCCGTTCCGAATGTAGGAGGTCTGTTTCCTTTGTTTTGCGGTATGCCAGGCCTTGTTTCCATCTCCTGTTCCGTCCAAGCCCTCCTGATGAACACGACCACGCATTCCGTTCCGACCTAGCCGGTTGGCTCCCACGAGTTCCGTTGCCTCCCGATGAACACAACGCATTCTGTTGCCTCCCCATGAACACGACGCATTCTGTTGCCTCCCCATGAACACGACGACGACGTTGTTTCTCTGTTCCGACCCAGCAATGTACACGAGTCCTGGCCGTACGTATGCGCGAGTAGGCATTCGAGACCCCGCCCGTATGTACACATACGTGGCCGTATTTTCTTTCTTGCACCCTGGCCGCTATACGTACGTGTACATGCTACGTGCGCGCCTCTACTACGACATGTGCGCGCCTCTACTACGGCACGTGCGCGCCTCTAAATCAACCAGTATGTACGTACAAGTTCGCGACCAGAATGACAACGCTACGTACGCTTCGACCAGGTGGGTCCCGACTGTTAGGCACTTCCTTGCCTGCGAAGATGTAGCTGGTGGGTCCCAGCAGTCAAGGGGGTGAATCATTTTTTTTGCCCGGACGCACTTCCTTGCGTGCGAAGATGTAGCAGGTGGGTCCCAGCAGTCAGGGGGGCGAATCGTTTTTTTGCCCGGATGCACTTCCTTGCGTGCGAAGGTGTAGCTGGTGGGTCCCAGCAGTGAGGGGGCGAATCGTTTTTTTTGCCCGGACGCACTTCCTTGCGTGCGAGATGAAGCTGGTGGGTCCCAACAGTCAGGGGGAAATATTTTTCCGCGAAATACAGTGGCCCGTCCAGTGGGTCCCAGCTGTCAGGTGGAGGAATCATTATTTTCCGCGTAATAAGGAGGCACTTCCTTGCTGTGGCCGTGGACCCAGCTATCAGCCTCTCCACGTACAGTCCACGTCCGATGGAAGTCGTTCCTTGACCACGTTGACCAGGCCGCGCCGAGAGCACCACAGGGGTGGACGATGGCAAGGCCTAGGAAGGGGACGACGCGGAGCCAGGGAAGACGCGGCAGTGGAAGCCCGCGCAGAGAGGAGTGCGAGGGTTCACTGGTTCGGCTGCGATGTGAGGCTGCCGTCGCCACAGGGCCTGGCCAATGGTGGGAATAGTAGGGGCGGTGAGGCCTCCGCGGCAGCACAGCCGGCCACGGGAGGCAGGAGCATGCGGCATGACCGGAGCTGCTTTGGGCGGCTGGAGCAAGAAGACCAGAGGTTGAAGAAGCACTATGGCCGTTGGATGGACATCGTACAGTCACTAGAGCTATAATCGTTCATATTGACTAAGTTGACAAAGCCCCCCGTCCCCGTCAACTTAGTTGGCTCACAAGTCATCCTCCCACTATGGTGGGTCCCAGCTAGCAGGGGGTATTCATTTTTTTGTGCGTAATAAGGAGGCACTTCCTTGCGTGCGAAGATATAGCTGGTGGGTCCGACATGTCAGTGGGGGGAATGTTTTTTCACGAAATACAGAGGCCCTTCTGGTGGGTCCCAGCTGTCAGGTGGAGGAATCATTATTTTGCGTGTACAGTCGACGACCGATGGATGTCGTTGGTTGACCACGTTGACCAGGCCGCGCCGAGAGCACCATGGCGGTGGACGACGGCGAGGCCTAGGAAGGGAACGACACGGAGCCAAGGAAGACTCGGCAATGGTTGCCCACGTGGTGGGGAGTACGGGGGTTTACTGGTCCGGCTGCCGTTGCCGGAAAATAACAGGAGGTGTGGGTGAGTAGAGGAATGTCCTGGCCAGCAATGAAGTAGGGTGGGGCGGTGCGGCCTGTGCGGCAGCACAGCCGACCATGGGAGGCGGGAGCAGGCAGTCCCACCGGAGCTAGTTTGGGCGGCTGGAGCAAGAAGATTAGATATTGAAGAAGCAGCACGGCCGTTGGATTAACATCCAACGGTCACGGCTGCTAGAATCGTTTGTGGACTAAGTTGACAAAGCCAAAGTACACGTCAACCTAGTAGACACACAAGTCAGCCTCCAAATCTGTCCCAAACAGCATACACCCCGAAATTTCTAGCCATATTCAAATTAATTATAAATCTAAATACACCTTAATTTAAATTCAATGAAATTTTACCCGCACAAAAACAATGAAATTTAAAATATCAAAATCCGAAGGAAAACATTATTTTGGAACTAATTGCTTGTTTGTTGTATTTTTTTCATTTTACAGCCCATTTATTATTACTTATAGCCCATTTTCTGGGCAAAATGCACCCCTCCTTGTCTTGAAAGATTTCTGGCCCAGCAGGGCGTAGAAAAGCAAGTAGGCCTACGTTAGTTTTTCTGCAAAAAACAAAATAGCTGGCTAGCCATTTTCAGAAAGGAAAAAAACAAACTGGGCTGGTCATGTGCTAAACATATGAAATAAAAGCGTGGGCTAGACGGACCACGGGTCCCGCACAACCCAGTGGATACCCTTCTCCGTCCCCAAAAATTTTTTTACTGCGCGCGCTGCTAGGTCCCTACTGTCATCCTCACAATGTATAGTCATCTCCTTATTCCTCTCGGTTGTTGACCATGTTGACAACACCGGAGGGCGGCGCCGCAGCGAGCGAACCAAGGCGAAGGACGATGGTGAGGCCTCGGACGTGAACAAACAGGAGCCGGGGAAGATCACAACCAGCCGTGGGAGGCGGGAGCAGGCGGTCCCGCCGATGCTGGTTTGGCTTTGGCGGCTTGAGGAAGAAGAGACTGAAGAAACGTGACAGACGTTGAATGTCAATCCAACGGTCAAGGTTGGCACAATCGTTTGTTGACTAAACGGACACCAAGTAGCATACTTTTTTATATATAGGAAGAAAACTGCGAGGAAAATGCGATCGTCTGCCGTCCTCCTCACAGGGAACATTCGCCACATAAGTGACTAGCACCCTTGGTTTTCAAACGAGAGGTCTTGGGTTCGAGTCCCAGGAACTCTCAATTTTGTCCTCCTTCCTTCCTCGCAAAAAAAGGGAAAGAAAATCAAAGACTTGGAAAGACGTACAGAACAAGCTAGTGTACCAGTAAAGAGACATTGCCGAGTTTTAGAAAAAAGAAAGACGTGCTCATATAGCTGGTTCGAATCCAAACCTAGACTATGACTATATATGGTGCTATGCTACTCTACAAGTAATGAAACTGACATATCCAACGTTCGCTTCTCCTCTTCTCTACTTACTCTGCCTAGCATCAGAAGCTCTGGCCGCAGCAACCATGTCCGCTGGCTGCTCGTCCACCTGCTCTTCAGCAGGCAACAACCAAAAATGCACCAAGTCGCCACCCGTACCATCACCTATGGGTCTCATCACACCCCCGCCCGCATGCGCACCGCAGCCGATTTCTCATCGCAACCCGCTGTCGTTGGTGTGGTGCCACTGCTGCAAATCACGCAGAGTCATCCGTCGCGTCTCAACCACAATCCGCAACCCTGGCCGAGTCTTCTACAAATGCCCGAATCATGGGGTAATAATATGTTTAAGTGTTGTTCTGCTGCTTTCAGTTGCTGATTTTTTTAATAGTTTGGTTGATGATCTTCCAATTTGATTCATGCACAAAAGGGAAGATTCGTGTGATTTGTATTTCTGGGAAGTTGCTGATGTGGGGGAATGCAACTGCGCTGATTATTTGGTTAACCGAGGAATCCCAATACCAGCAGGTTGGGGTGTTGGACAAGTAACTGAAGGAATGGCAGAAGAGGAAGATGCAGAGCAGAAGGTTAAAGATGCAGTTCCTCTGATCATGGCCAAGCAACATCTGGTGAATGACCTTCACAGCAATGAGGATATGAAAGAGCTTGTGAATATAATGGGCAAAATCGATGTGCTCTGTAGGATGATTGTCTCTTTATTTGCAGTGTATGTAGCACTCGTGATGTATTCAGTGGCAACGACATGAGCACTTTGTTGAAACTAGTAATGAATGAAACCTGTGTAGAAGGCTGGGCGTAGTGTTGTGAACATCTAATGATTTCTATTAACAGAAATCAAGGGGTATCCCCTTTTGCTCATATAAATATATAAATAGCAGAGGCCCTATCGGGTCAGCTTTGTTCTCATTCGAAGACGTCGAGCAAATTGCAGTCCAACAACAAACTATGTCATCAAATTCAAGTTTCACAACCAAATATGAGTACAACTAAACAACAATGTCATCATGTTTTAGTTGTCATACAATCACCAAACACAAATCAGCATACATAACAAGTGATGTTCTCACAGCAAAATACTAAACAACATGTTCATCAGGTTTCAGTTGTCATAGCAAACACAATTTCACATAGTAGATAAAAAAACATCTTCTGACAGGGAAATACGACAAAAGCAATGGAATCATCATCCACAGCAGCAACGTCAAAATCTTTGCCATGTGTATCAGTCTGAATCGTAATTCCCCATGGTGTCATCTTCTTCTTCATCCTCAATGTCCTCGAACGTTGGCTTCTTCGTGATCAACTCTTGTATGTCCACAACACGATAGGCAATCTTTTTGCTGGCGTCATTGACGTGATGGTTCTCAAAGATATTAGGAACATCTGTGTTATCTTGTACATCAGGAGCAGTGTAAGCATCATCTTGTTGTGCAACTTCATTAAACGAATTCCTCTGCTCAAACATTTGCAATACTCTCCAGTCATCGCTACGTGCAAATGTGTCTTCCAAGAAAAATATCTATGTTGCTTGATTTTCCAAAATAAAAGGCTCGTTGGTCTAGTACGCCGCCTTGACATTGATGGATTTGAAATAATCATCATATCTGGGTTTTGCGATCCTGGAAAACAAGTTATACCAACGACAGCACAACAGAACCACACACCGATGATCCTCGAAACCGGAGATATACTGCAACTGAACAATGTCTGTTATGTTAGCATACATTTCAGTTGTCTCTTTGTCATACGTATCCGTGCTCATGATGGCATTGTTTTGTGTCTTCCTGCCTTCGTCTCGTGCAAGGTTGTTGTAGCGCACATCTCCAACAACGCAAGATTCATAATGTCTTACCCGAGTATCAGGACCCATTGCTAGTGAGTAAAGGGCATCATCAACTGCCTGCCCATCCTCCCACATATTCTTAACCTATGGTTAGAAAATAGACAAGCTGATCATCTTATGTACTCAATATATTAAAAAAATTGACAGTGCACTTCAAAAGCTTACATGGTTCTTGAACCATTTCGCAAATCCTACCATAACTAGTTTGTCAATGTTTCTTGGATTTTGCGGCAGTAACTCCTCTTTGTAGATGCTGCACAACATAGAGATCGCGTCAAACATCTAAATATATAAGAATGTGCTGCAAGTTTAGTAGATTACGATGTATAAGCTGCAGTACTGCACTTACTTGATATAAGGTAGTATCTCAGGACAGTTATTCATCACATACCAAACCATTTTGTCCAAATCTTTAGGTTTGTCCTCTTGTCGACTCTTCCCTGTAACTTGAACAAAATAATCGAAAACATTGAGCCCGGGATTGTCTTCACCCACCTCTTTGTTAAGCTGATCAGTTGTTTCAATGTATTTTGAGTAGAATGTCAACGCTTCTGTAGCAATGTAGGCCTCTGCAATGGAACCCTTGGGTCTAGCTCTGTTCCTAGCATAGCCCTTGAAAGTGCCTAGCCGCCTTTCAATAGGGTACATCCAGCCATACTGTACTGGACCTCTAAGTAGTTCCTCATCAGGTACATGAACAGCCAAATGCACCATCACATCAAAGAAGGGTGGAGGATATATCTTCTCAAGGTCGCATAGGATAGTTGGTATCTTATCTCTAAGATGCTCCAAAGCATCTATCCTGATATTCTTACTACAGAGTTCCCTGAAGAATTGTCCCAACTCTGCAACTGCTCTGTATAAGTCAGGGCGGCCCAATCCTCTAAGGATAACAGGTAAAACCCTTTGAAGTAGGACGTGGCAGTCATGACTTTTCAACCCTTGTACCTTGTTTCCATCTGCACTGACTCTCCTTTCAGGGTTGGAAGCAAATCCATGTGGGAATCTCACACGTGACAGGACCTCGCAGAATTCTTTTCTTTTTACCTTGTCCAAGACGTACACAACTGGTGCCATATCTCGTGGTTTACCTTCATCTTGCACCTGCAAATCCTTTCTGATACCCAGGTGTGTCAAATCAATCCTAGATTTTAAGGTATCCTTCGTCTTACCTTCAATATTAAGAAGTGTGCCGATAATGCTGTCACATATATTTTTCTCGATGTGCATCACATCAAGATTATGCCATAGATCCAAATCTTTCCAATACTCCAAGTCCCACAAAGTGGACCTGCAGGTAAACAATAATCTCTCTTCTACACTGCCACGCTTCCTTTTCCCGCTACCATTACCAGGATGGTTTCCTGGTGTAATATGCCTGACCTTCTCTAATTCCACTTGCAACTCATCGGCGGTGAGCCTCTTTGGCGCATCACGGTATTCATGCTTTGCATTGAACACATGTCTTTGGTATTTTCTAGGATGCAGCTTGTCCTTCGCAAGGAAACGGCGGTGTCCAATGTAACAGATCTTGCTAAGTATTGCGTATGATAGAGGATTCCTGTCACAGCGAACACATGCATTGTAACCATGTTTCGTTCGCCCTGACATAGTGCCCAAAGCCGGATAATCATGGATGCACCGAATTATAACAGCACGCAGAAAGAAATCAGCTGGTGGGCTGCTATATAGGTCTCGAGTGAGAACACCCTTCCATAGCTGTTGAAGTTCCTCCACAAGAGGCTCCATGAACAAATCAAAATCCTTTCCAGGACTTTTTGGACCTGGGATGAGCAAGGCCATCATGTAGTTTGATTCTTTGGTGTAGACATTTGGAGGCATGCTATAAGGGATAACAAGCACTGGCCACATGCTATATGTGGCGCTCTCGTGGCCAAATGGGTTAAATCCATCTGAAGCTAAGCCAAGTCTAATGTTTCTCGGGTCAGCAACAAACTCTTTGTGTTTATCATTGAAGCTTTTCCACTCACTACCATGAGATGGATGGCTCATTGCATTCTGATCTCTGTATTCCTGGTTCCTAGAATGCCACAATACATCCTCTCTTGTTTCAGCATCATGAAACAACCTCTGCAATCTTGGTGTAATTGGAAAATGTCTCAGAACATTATGAGGAATCCTCTTCATAGCATCGCCATCTTTCCATCTTGATGATTTGCATTTTGGGCATTCACTTAAGTTGTCATAATCCTTCCGGAACAGAACACAATTATTCTTACAAACATGGATCATATCATATCCAATTCCAACTGCATGAAGGAAATTCTTCATTTTTACTGTAGGTGTGTGGCAGCTCAGATGCATCTGTGAAAGATTTGCGGAAAGCAGCCAACATCGCATCAAATGATTTGTTGGTCATCCGCTCAGATGTCTTCACCTGAAGAAAGGTGACCATAGCTGAGAATACTGACAGCTTATTTCCTGGGGTGACAACAACATTGCATTGTTCCAACATACGGGCCCACCGTTTTTCTTTTGCAGGTGAAAGTTCATGAAATGCACGAGCATTTCGTAGCATTGTTTCAATGTTGGTCAAACTCACTGGCTCTGCCACCACCACCTCCTCCTCCTCTTCCACCTGAGCATCATTCAGATCAAGATGGTGATCTGCTGCTTCCACGTAGTCAATAACATTGACGTTCACAGCTTCACCATGATGAACCCACCTAGTATATGTGACCGACATCCCATACAAGTGTAGATGATTTTGCACAGTTGACTGGGGTCTTGTAACTGAATTCATAGAACTGCTACACGGGCAGAACACATCTGATTTCGGACCATCATACTCAGCTCTGATAAAGTTCATGAAGTTTTCAACCCCCTCGACATATGCAGCGAAGAATCTTCGAGCATAAGTTATCCAAGTCATGTCCATCTCTTAGACATACAAATTAGTTCTTATACTAGATATTACAGGAAAAACATATATGCTTTTTTATGAAGTCCAGAAAAAAATACCTAGGTCGATGTTTAAAGCTATGGCAAGATATTTGGACGAGCAGATCTAAGTAACGAAATATATGTAAAGCTAATTCAGCAAACTTATTTGAGTGCCAAATTATGGCAGGCTATTTCAGCAGTCAATGAGGCCGAGCACACAGCCATCGAACTATCGAAGGCCATCGCAGCAACAAAGATCGAGTATAAAATGGTGTAGAGCTATTTCACCTACCAGATTAGCTACTAGACCATGGCAATCTACGTCACAATAAATATATGGCAGGATATTTTAGCAACTAATTGGCCTTGGCATGCCATCTCAGCTAAGCAGATTGAGTGCAGAATAGGGCAAGGAAGCTTCTTAAGCAGAGCATATTGACAGTAAACTACTTCGGCAAATAGTGAGATTAACAGCGTCTATCAGCTAACATTCAGTGCTACACCGACATGAACGAGGCCTCAGTCTAGAATGCGCGTACCGTGGGAGAAGCTGACCGCCGTGCGTCTCCACACAAACGTCGCTAGCGGTGGCGGCGCTGACCGCTGTGCGCCTCCACAAGAATGTGGCCAGAGGTGGCGGCGCGGCTAGAGGACGTCACGTATCGGCGCGGCGGGGAGGGCGGCTTTGGCGGAGCGAACGGAGTGGAGGG
>NC_041388.1:647171151-647179650 GCF_002162155.2 Triticum dicoccoides | reverse complement strand
GGATTTTCGCGTGGTGGGCGGGGGGAGTTTGGCGCATGGTCGGTTTCTCCAAGTGTAGTCCCACGTGTCAGTGAAGAGGCAAGCCGAAGCGTGTTCCGTTTGCTTGAGCCGTGTGCAGGACCGAACGTGTGTGGGGTGCAATGCGACCGCGACAGGAGTGCTGTGAGTGTACCACCTTTTTTCCTTTTAAACTAGGTGCTTCGCCCCCTCAAATTTTTTTTTTGCTTCGCGCGATCCATCGATACTACTACTAGTAATCCGGTAATCCCAACTAAAATGGAGCAGCCAGGTCTTTTCCCGCGCGATATGCTGGGAGGTTGGCTTAGTTGGGTTTTTTAGGACGAGTAATGCTACACCTACGTAATCCCAGTTACGTAATTAACATAATTTGAAACATGTGAGCTGCTGATTGTAGATTGGGGGGAGGGAGGGGCCCACCACCATGAAAATCAGGGGAGGAGAGAGAGAGGCAATTTACGTTAACCCTTTCATAGGTTCCCGTAGATGTAGAAAGATGTGAAATGCGTGAATGTGTAGTGGACGTACTATTGGAGTGCCTAAGATAATTTGTGTATGTATAGACCCTATGTGTTTATTTTACTTCGCATGTTAGATTTGTCTCGGTTCAATAAAAAGCAGAGTTGGTGATGATGGTGTGCATGTCATCCTGCAATATAGGCCGTCCGATCTATATCTAACGGATAGGAAGGAAACTATGACAATTTACCCGCACTCCTCTCCACATTTGCAGATAAGGCTTTCCCTCGTTCATCCTATTCTCCCACAAGATCTTGATCTTCCGTGCAACGAACGGGCATCTTGCTAGTACTCCTACAATATGTATATTATTGTGAAAGTTCATATACACCGGCCGAGATTAATGCAAACACAGCAGATTTTCATTACATTTCAAACTTTTATAGGACAGAAAAATAAAAGAAACCCGACCCTAAACCTATTCTATGGCGGCGACCGATGTTCTCCATCTGCGATCTCTATGTACGGGGGCGGGGTTCAAGACCCGTGAAGTGAAGGTGCGGTCTCCGGCGAGGAAGAGTAGAACACGGGATATGAACCGGCCAGTTGGCACACCATGCCCTGCCGCCTCCCATGCCCTACTCATCCTTGGAGGAGTCCCCGACCTCGACGGTGCCGGACGTTGCACGGCGGCAAGTAGGACGCGTGGCTGACGGTGCTCCCGTCGTCGGCCGCCAGCGTGGCCACCCCTTGTGCGGTCGCGTCTGCGTCCGGCTACGCCGCTATTGCGCCGTGAGAGGCGACTTGAGCGAGGGCGGTGACCTCGAGCTTCATCCCCGAAGACAAGCTCTCCCGTAGAGCGTTCACACTTGCGGTCATGGCGGATGTGGTGCCAGGTAGGAGGATGATGCGCTATGGTGTGGAGGTTAGCTGGGCGTTGCCGCTTTAAGTAGCGCATTCCGGTGAGGCCAAGCATTCGGGTGCGTCATTAAGTCGCCGGAGTTGGTTCCTCGGGCACCGAGCCTCTTAACGACGACATACGAACGGACGACATGAATGCGGGCATCTGGCGCCGGCTGGCAACGCACCACACGACGGTGTGAGGGACGAGGGTTTTAGTGTGCCAGGGTAGTCAGCAGCGATCGTGGCAACGTTGGAGATGCCCTTTGCTCACATGTGATCCCCGCATGTCATTGAAAAAGCAAGACGACCCGGCATGGTCTCAGGTCTAGAGGATGCAGTTGGCCACGCTACACCACTCCGCGGACGCGTCGCGGTGCCCCGTGCATCCTCGACGAGCCGGGTGTTGGGGTGTGTTTGGATTGTGGCCAAAGTGCACCTTACCAAAATTTTGGTCATGACCCAAAGATTGGTCTTTGTTTGGATGGTTGCCATTTTTTGGCATGCCAATGAACTCTAGCCAACTCTAGTTCATTTTTCTTGCCAATGTCGGCCAAATCATGGGCAACCAATACCTCAACCAAAATTTTGGTCATGACCCAAAGATTGGTCTTTGCGTGGATGGTTCCCATTTCTTTGGCATGCCAATGAACTCTAGCCAACTCTAGTTCATTTTTCTTGCCAATGTTGGCCAAATCATGGGCAACCAATACCTCAACCAAAATTTTGTCTACCCAATGCTTTGATGGGGCAACCTTGGGCACAAACCAAACATACCGTTGGTCGTGCCACATCACTAACGCCACCCTCGGCACACTGAAACAGACCGTGTCTAGCAACGATATGAGCGTGTCGCTCACCGCGGTCGCCGTGTCCAGAGGCGGTGCTGGAGTTGTGCCCCGTTGTTGGCCCCGACGACCCACATGAACGGTTGTTGGTGGCGAGGAGGTCGTGGGCCAGCTCCTCCATTGGACTAGTTTGTGCTACGTCGTCCCGACGGGTGTGCCCCACATGTCGGTTTCCCTGTTTTCCTGGCCATATTCGAGCGCCAGTGCTGCGCGTTGCGCATTAGGCCTTTCACTATGTAGGCCAAGCGAGACAACTTATTGTTTATTTGAGCCATTCAAGTATAATCATGTGGCATTTGCTTATTTCTCATTCCTCTCCAACCCTCTTCTCCATCGATCATGTCGCCCTCCAGTCGAGTCCATCCTCCCGCATGCCTCATTTGAACATTCCGCCGAGTATCATTCGCATGTACCCACCCTAGTCCTCTTTCAATAGATCTCCAGACCACGAGATGAAATCGAGAGGGAACGAGTGGGGACACGTGATACCTAAGGCGGATTCAAAATTTTGAACCGGTGATCATAGCATCCGCAAATCATATATAAAGGGTATTCAATGTTTGTTTCGTTTTTGAACGTACAATATACTCCCTCCTATCCTTTCTAGTTTACATATAAGTTTTATGTGTAGTCAAAGTATCTCTACTTTGATCAAAAAGGTATCAACATTCAACAACATTCGTACGTACTCCTATATTTGTACTCGAGATGGTTTCCAATTTGACTATTGACAAGATTAATAGTACATGAGATGTATAATGTGAAAATTATATCATTGGAAACTCCTTTCACATACGAATTTGACCGTATGCTTTGTGTAAGTTGCATGTCATATATTATTACTCTATAACATTTGGTCAAAGTTAGCCTCGAAAAATGCATTAGACCCTGTATGCTTTGTGTAAGTTGCATGTCATATATTATTACTCTAACATTTGTGTAAGTTGCATGTCATATATTATTACTCTAACATTTGGTCAAAGTAGTATAGTGGAAGTGGATCCTCTGATGGAGGTATCCCTGCCTTACCCTCCCTTTCGGTCACTTACTGGCGGACCCCATGCTTGCTAGGCCCCGCATGTTAGTTACTTAATGGGTTCGGCCACGTCAAGGGACCCTCATCCGTAGTATACTCACTCTGTTTTTATTTACTCCGCATAAAACGGAGGGAGTGGTGGTATAATAAATGACGCGGGCGGGGGAGGGGGAGGGACGTTGGTTTGCTCTCAACTACGGTCCCACAAGCGAGCAAAAATGCAAGATGAAGCGCGTTCCATTCGATGAGAGACATGGAGGGTCCAGCGTGCTGGGCTGCAACGTGAACGCGACAAGAGCGATGTACAGTTAAAACCGATTGACCGGTCGTCACCGGAACCACTATTCACACCAGAACCTTCGCTGCTCGGCCTATGCCAGCCACTACCCTAAAACCACACCAAATCCCCAGCTCATTCCCCCACCTTTCGATCCCCTAGCCCGCATCAAGCTTCCCCTAGTTCGCCGGAAAGCCATGGTGCGCCGCAAGATCACTTACTACAAGATGCTGACGCCGGAGCGCCACGCAGAAATCGTGGCGGCGGTCGGCGCCACAGACCTCCGTACCCAAGCTCGCTTTGCGGTGGGCCAATCCCCAAGTTCTCTGGAGCCAAGCTACGAGGAGGAGGAAGCTGATCCAATGTTCATGGCGAAGGTCACGGCGCAGAAGGCCCCCGATGGGTATGAGACGATGGACGTCGACTTCGTGCCGGCATCCGAGTCCCCCATGGTGCAGGCGGACCAGCGGTTCAACATGGCGATACTAAAGGAGGACCGGGAGAAAGAGGCTCAAATCGACACGGAGTGCGCGCATGCCGCTGCCATCGAGGCTCTCCTGCAGACAGAACCGGATGTCATGGATGTGAACCGGGCGGCGGAGACTCAACTTGAGGCGGAGCGCGCGGATGCTGCTGCCATCGAGGCCCTCCTGCAGGCGGAACCGGACGTCCTGGACTTGAACCGGGCGGCGGAGGCTCGACTCGACGTGGAGCGCGCGGATGCCGCTGCCATCGAGGCCCTCCTGCAGGCGGAACCAGACGTCCTCGACTTGAACTGGGCTGTGCTCTCGTCCGTGTAGAGCGCCCACACGCTCCGCTTGAATGAGTAGCTGGAGGCCAAGGACAACCACGGTGTGGAGACACATGTCGGCAGCGACGGCTGGTTCGCGCTGGCAGCCAAAGACGACAAGGCCGTCTCTTTCCGCGAGCAGTGATAGTTTTTCTTTATGTTGTTGTTTTTATGGATCTTTTGCTGTGTAAAAACATATATTTGTTATGCAAGTCGCCTGACTTGGGTCAGTCTACCATTTCAGGCGGTTGGATGAATATCCTACGTCTCCTAACCCTTCTTTCCTTCTTCCTCACCTCTTCTTCTTCCCCAACAGACCACCGCACAGGCCGTACGGATACTCCCCAACATGCGATTGGATAAACATACTCTATGAATGAAAGTTATGTGTCAGCGATAGGATGGCCGAGTTTGGTTTGTTCACATGCGACAACACGTGTCAGTGAGGGTGTGTTCCCTTGGTTGGGTTTGCGGCGTGCAGGAGCGACTGTGTGAGGGTGCGGTGCGACCGCGGCGTGCAGGAGAGACCGTGTGAGGGTGCGGTGCGACCGCGACAGCCGTGCGCAAGTGTACCTCCTTCTCATTTTGAAAACTTTAGGCAAGCTTGGCAAAAATATGTGGCGAAGTTTGGCAATGCAAGGCCTAGACCCAAACAGGATAAGTACGTATGTACTAGGAGTACTAGTGTTAAAAAAGAAAGGCGGGGTTTTCCTTCGCGGGATTTAATCGATACAAATCCTCGTTTCACGTGTCAATTAATGCGTATTTTTTCTCCAAATACCAAAGAGCTAACCATCTCACTCCTCATTGTTTGATTAATACAGCGCCATGCAAACCAACCTTCTCACTTCCGCATGCATGCAGGGGATATTAATGTCCTTGATTGCTAACCCCATCAATTTTGCCTCGATTAGTGTTAGTGGCCCTTTGCAAATTGTAATTTTGATATACTGGCCTTGTGTACAAAAAATGGAGGTAGTAACTATATTTGACTTCCTTCCCCATTGCGGTGACGTCGACGGTATCTTTTTTTGGGTGGTTTGGCGAAGTGCGTTCGACGGAGAACACCATTGAGGGAGACCACGGTAAGTCGTTCGCAAGTGCCGCCTGCAAGCCGAGACAACCGCCTTATTTGCATCCAGGAAGTCCTTTACTAGTACTACTAGGAGTACTAGTGCAGTGAGATGGTTTCTCGAAGAAGACGATGGAGAAGCGGGGTCAGCGAAGAGTGAAGTGATGATTGCTTCGTCCGTGTTTTTGTGATTTGACGCCTCACTGCTTTGTGATTTGTGATAGAAGGGACAGGGGAGTAGACTCTATGCTCTATACTGTACTACATGTGTCCAAGCATGGGAGAAAGAGGAGAGACATTGCATTTTTCTGTTCCTTCAATCAATCAATCAGGGAGCTTCGGTTCCATCTTTTTGGCTTTGGCAACACCGTCCACAATGGTTCCCACGATGCCAAAAGCTATTTTCACATTTGGCTACACATTGTGGATGCCCTTAACCGTACCACTTGGTTTTGCTCCTGTGTGCTATCTATACAAATCTCAATTATATTGATCTAAAAAATTATAGAATCAAGATTAGTAAAAAAGAGGTGATTTTGCTATGCGGATGGTGGGGGAGGTTTCTTATTTGAGCAATGCTACATCCACGTAATGGTTTACGTAAAGTTACAAACTGATGTGATGTGGGACTATTTGATTGGATTAAAGGAGAGAATTAGGCCCACCCCACCAGAAAATCAGGGGGGGCATATATAGATTAGATGGAAAGTATATGTAGCAGCTACGTAGCCCTTTGTAAGTCTAGGATTAGGCTTCTTATTTTCGGAGGATGTTGTCCTGGCGGTTTGCTAACATGCGGTCCCACGTGTCAGTGCTTTACCAAGCCGATCCGCGTCCCACATGAGGCAGAACAATGGCAGAAGCAACATGTGGTTAAGTTGAAGAAGATGAGGGAGAAGAGGATTCAGCAACGAGTGAAATGATGGTTGCTTCGTCCCTCTAACTTAACTACGGGAAAGGTGCAGCTTTGTGATTTGACGCCTCATTGCTCATTACTACGCAGGCGCCATGACTGGGGTGCTTCACCCCGGCTGCTCTGCACTGTATTCCGGTATGGTACGTGGACCCGGTAGCTTGATGTCCCACATGTCAGCGAAAGGGACTAGAAGATTTATGAAAGCGAGCGCTCCACTCTTACGACGAAGGAGTAGACGACACGACGGCCCAGTGAACTATCACTTGTACTGTATAGTACTATAGTTTTGCTGTTTCGCACGATCCATCGGTACAAACCCGATTAAACAAGAAAGGGCGGGATTTTTCCCGCGCGATAGATGATACTGGCCATACATTTCAAGGGCAATTTTAATGTATGCAAACTGAATAACTATAAGTAACAATATTATATCTAGTAAAACTAAAAACACATATGATTTATTGTGTTAGAGTGTAGTAGTACTGCTGTATTGCATAGTTGTTAGATGTAACATGCGAGAACGTGTAGAGATGTAGTTTTGGAGGGCCTACAGAGAGAAAAGCGTAATACGGTCACTGGACTTTAGAAATAAGCTGATTACGGTCACTATATACGTTTTGCGGTGATTATGCGGTCACTTGCTCACAGTTCAGCATCGGATTGCACTCTGTTGATCGGCCAAATAGTCTGCGTGGTGCCATGTTGACTAGTTAAATTGACCACATTGCTTGTGGGTCCCACCTGTAAGTTCGCATAGGCAAAAGGTCAGATAAACACAAATTTACGCAGGCGCGACAAGGCTCCAACCCGTGCGCGGGAATCACCTGGTTGTGTATGTGTCTGTCAGGGCCTGATGTGTGCGCATGCACGTGTAGATTGAGCACTTGAGTGTGAGAGTGTGTGTTGGTCGTGTGGTGTACTGGTGTGTGCATGCATGCGTGCGTGTGTGCGTGTGAGTGGTGCATGCGTACGTGTGAGTGTTGCGTGCGTGCATGGCTGCATGTGTACGTGTGAGTGTTGCGTGCGTGCGTGGGTGCATGTGTTTTTGTGAGTATTGCATGGATGCAGTTCATGTGCATGCGTGCGTGTGTGTATAATCACCACACCAGCTCCTGTGTGTTAAAACAGACGGCTCAGCATACCAATACAAGGCCACCTTGTCCGCTGTGCCCGCGGTCATGACTTCGAACCACCATCCAAATATTTTTTTGTCGTTTGTTTTCATTCTTACTAGCAAGATGCCCGTGCGTTGCACGTAACATCAAGATGCATTTGTATGACTTGTTTATCTTGTGAGAGAAAAGGATGAATGAGGGAAGGCCTTATTTGCAAATGTGGAGAGGTGTGTGGGTACCTTTTTGCAAAATTGCCATAGTTTCTTTCCTATCCGTCAGATATAAATCGGACGGCCTATATTGCAGGATGGCAAGCACACCATCATCACCAACTCTGTTTTTTATAAGAGTGTATTTTATGTATTTTATAAGAGTGTAGATGTAGAGTAGATACAAGTCGACAGGTGGGCACGATGGTAGTGAGATAATGTGATGCAACACTAGAGGTGCCATGTGGAGCGTTTAACTGGTCAAGTAGTCATGTCATGAGCAAATACAGAGTTGTATGGTGAGCCCGTGACTGTATAATAACCACTAAACGTAAATGGTGACCATAATGAGTGGATTCTGAAGTCCAATGTACGTATCGTTCTTTCACTTCAAATACAATGATCATCATTGCATATATCACGAGAGAAAGATGAAACATGCGTGAATTTTCTGGGGCTTACTTTTAGAGGACCTGGAGATAGTTTTGTGTGCATACGTGAAAGGGGCGTACAGGGGGGTATGTGGGAGAGAGAGATGCTCTTTGTTTCTCTTTATTATGACTAACTTTGTATATAGTATAAAAATATACAAATTCATAGTGCGGAATAAATATCATTGTGGGCACCATGCAATGCAAATTAGCGTTCGTACTCCTCCATATAACTTTGTAATGTTGTATATATGTAGAAACTCTAAAATAATTTTTTGGCCACACTTTATTCAAAAGGAATGTTGTATGCGAAATAAACATGAAGAGAGGGCTTTTTAGATCAATGGGGTACGTGATGTAACATGTGTGAATGTGTAGTTGATGCATTTGGCGGGGCCTAGAGAGGTATGTGTGTGTATTACGTATTC
>NC_041388.1:647159366-647171009 GCF_002162155.2 Triticum dicoccoides | reverse complement strand
TAGCACGAGAAATGAGAGTGGTCTAGAGAGAGAGACAAATATGATGTCATGACAAGAGATTCCATTCCCTTGAGTGTGTATATTCAAGGGGGGAGGGAATAGAGGCACCAGGAGAAATTTTCTGTGTGTGTGGTGTTTGTGTTGGTATGTGTGGGTGTGAGAAGATAATGAGATGTGGGGGCAGAGGGTGTGTCACCGCGTGAGGTCCGGTGGGTCGAGGTGAGGCCCCTCGTTCGGTTCCGTCCTGCGCCACATTGGTCGGCCCGTGACGCATTTAGGAAGACCCATGGAGGACTAGTCGTACAAGACAAAGATAGCAGAATTATGAAGGACTCTGTGTCCACTAACAAAGCCGGCTAGGATTTGTAACCCTAGGTTCTCGGACTAAGGTAACCCCTTTATCTCTGATATTACTATTCATCCAACCTAACTTTAAGGGGCATCCTACAGAATGCTCTGCTAGAATCATACTCGTCGATTAGGAAGAGAGGTGTGAGACAATGCGTGAGAGACAGGCGTAAAGATAATGTGTGTACATGAGACACGTAGGTAGGTCAATGTATATAGAAAGGGTCAATGAGGATTGTGCGTGTGTATGTTTGCGAGAGGAAGAGTGCTTGTGATAAAGGTTAGTGAAAACAGTTGTAAATGGTTACGAGAGGGAGGGAGGGTTATATCTAGAGCATGTGTGCGAGAAAGACACCTCGGGAGAGTGTGTGAGCATGTGTGAGAGACCACCGATGGAGAGTGAAACTACACGTAAAAGACTGCTCTACACATTGATTAAGATATAAATTGTATCCAAATATTAGGATGAGATCATGATATTTGCAATTCGCGTAAGGAGCGGTCATTGATCCATTAGACATCTAGATTCTATCGAATTTGAGCATGTCTATGTTATTATTCGACACAATTGATCCACATAGTTAGTATTTTGAACTCCAGACAATGCATCGCTTTAGCAATCGAATATAAACGTGAGTATAGTTCATGTTGTGTGTGTAAAGCACATTATACATACGAAAGTTACACAATGGACATTATAAATAGCTACGTATGAACTAGCATACATTTGAATTCAACTTAAGGTGGTTTAAAAAATCGAATTCAACATGATGTCCATTCAATTATTTGAATTTGATATCATGGCATTTGTAAACCACACCTAAATTATGGGGGCACCAGTCTTTGCTCTGATTTTGTACATAATAGCATATGTAGTCGTGTACAAAATAGATTCAAATTTAGCTCCTCCATTCCAAAATAATCGTAGTTATAGGATTTTCAAGTGTCAAAATTTCAAAAAGAAGCGGATAATTTAATGAGGTTTTCAAACATACAAGGTCAAATATAACGTTGTCTATTTAGGTCAATCCTCATAGTTCAAGAGTACTCTAAGCGTGAATGCTTGTGGTTCAAAATTTCGAACGAAGCGCCAAAAGAGCCTCTACTCGCCCGAAACCACGTGAGACCAATGTTTGGTAGTACAAGGAAATTATTTTTCTAATAACTCCGACCCGTGAAACCTACCGGCCCGACGTCCAAAGGTCTAAACCGGGGTAGGTTTGTAGCTTCATCTAGACGCCACGCAACCGCATCCGAAAAATATTCATACACAATGGCCGCCTAAGCACAGATGCGTGCGGCCGAAATCGCTCCCGCCCACTATCTGGGACACCTGGGATTACCATCCTACCCCCGACCCGCAGTAGGTCCAAAATTTAAGAGGGGGGAAAAGTTTGTACTTTCCCCAAATTTCAAACAAGCACGTCCCATCTTCTGTTTAAAAAAGCCAAAAACAAGCGCGTCCCAGACCGAAACATGGTCCCCCCACCCGTCTGATTCCTCATTCATACTCCATGGGCGCCAAAACTACCTCTCCACTAGCCGCGAAACCCCGGCGTGCTCCGTACGCCACCCCATCCCACCCATCAACTGCCACTCTCCTCCATCACGCCGGAGCCGATACCCCGACACCGTCGTCAACCGCAACCTCAATAGCAACGCCCTCCACGACTAGTAGTTGAAGCCGAGGCCGAGCCGTCCGTACCCGAGCCAGTTCAACCACGCCGTCCTGCGCCTCACCGCTGCCGCTCCAACTTCGCCACCCTCCACCGCACCGGAGCTGTTCCTGCTACGCCGTCCTTCGCCGCCTCAGATCTGCTTCCCCTCCGCTGACATAAGGCCACGACAACACAGTCAACAATTTGGCCATGGGTTCATCCAAGACTGCACCCTCCAGAACATCGGTTTCCCCGGTAAAAAGAAGAAGATCGGCGCGAGATGTGGAGGTGACCACACCGGCAACCGAAAAGGTACTCCTCTTCCCTTATTCGTGCAAATCTTACGTCTCTGCTTGCACGGTATTCATCCCACAGAAGACACTAGTTGACCGCTTCTTCTTGATACTAGATGTTCCTAGTAACTCGTGATGCACAAGGTTTCTCCTCATATACTATTTCACCTTAGCTAGAGGTCCGTCGCCCCCCTGAATTTCAATTTCTGGCCAGTTGATTCCCAATTAATGGAAGCATTCCCCGGCGTAACAGGCGCTAGTACACCTATTACGCCGGGGAAGCAGCGCCTTGGTGTTTATCTTAGGGGCGTGTGCGGCCTAGAGCTACTGGCGCCCGATCTGGAGGTCGGCCGGGATTAAAGGGATGGCCTGGGGGCGCTGCCAAGCACGACGGTGGTGTGAGGTCGATGGGAGGGCGGGGCGGCGGAGGCAGGGGTCCGGGCCGGTGGTCGCTAGTGGTTCGAGAAAGATCGTCAAAAGTGACTGGCGGGAGGTAGACGAAGGCCATCTGCCCGTTCCTTATAGATCGGACGGTTCATTAAAAAAATCGACTAACCTATTTATTTTTAGTTGACTGTTATCTTAGATATGACCACATGTGGTGGTGTGCTGGAGGAGTACCTGCATTTCCTGTGCTCATATATTACAAAATCATACGGAGTAGAATCTAATTTTGTGTGCCATGCAATGTTGTAGAGCTATCATATGTCTCCTGTCATTTATTTTTCAGCCACCTGCTATCTGCTACTTTTACAGTGCACTAGTTCTGCACACACTTCACCCTTACTCTCACTATTGTGTTTTTATGCAAGGGTATTTCAGACTCTGCTGCCATGAGAGAAGCCAAAAAGAAAAGAGAGAAGTCGCTCCAGCTTCGTATGCGGGGAGGCAAAACACGTTACAGTGCTATAAAGGGTGCAGTGTCAGCAGATGGAGATGGTAAACGTAGCTCTGGAGTTGCTAACCTCGCTCACAATGAACCACCATCCCAGGTGCTTGCTTTAACTTCGCGGTGTCATATGTGGTTGCATGTTCCATATGGTGTCTAGCTTGTATTCGAAAGGCCGAAGTCGGTAAGATAAGGAAAGATATTTTTTTTTACATGAACCACCATCCCGTGAGCACCAGAAGACAAATAGCTAGTCGGGGCACTGGCCGAGCTAGTGACAAGCCCAGCAAAGATAGGCATCACCTGGAAGCCAACTAAAAAGCTGCGATGGTGGCGAAGCAGCCCGCCTCCCACCAGGCTCTCAGGTCCTAGATGATCATGCTCACCACTCCAGCCGGATGTCTAGCTTGTATTGCTTCCATTTTGGTTAAATTGCATCTGCTTAGCTTACACATTATACCTTTGAATATGACATGCCTTTCTATTTTTGGTACATACTAGTACATCTGTGTATTAATCATGTTCTTACATCAAACTAATGTTCTTGTGTATCCCTCATCAATCACTTATGACGAGGCAGGCAGGCAAGGGGACTACTCATTTAAAGAATGCAACGTCAGCCTCCCGACATGATTCTCAAGAAATAGAAATGCTAGATGAAGATAGTGAACGTAGCTCTGTAGTTTATTACAGCATTTCCCTACACTAGCATCGCAGGTGCTTGCTCTAACTTGGCAGCGTGATATGTGGTTGCATGTTGCATATGGTGTCTAGATTGTAATTCTTCCAATCTGGTTAAACTGCATGTGCTAGTCTGCTTAGCTTATACATTATACCTATTAATGTGACATGCCTTCCTGTATTTAGTACATAGTACATCTGTCTATTAAGCATGTCCTTACATAAAACTATTGTTTTTTTTGTATCCCACATCAATCAACATGACGAGACACCTTTAGTATATGCAGTGTGATATTAGTTGCATCTTTCATATGATTTATAGCATGCGCTGCTTCTAATTTGTTGAAATTCCATTTATGATGGGACGCTTTTAACTTGGCAGAGTCATATTGGTTGCATCTTTCATGTGGTGTCTAGCTTGCATTGCTTCTTATTTGCTGGAATGGTTTTTGCTTAGTTTACACAAATAGTTGTGAACATGCCATGCCGTCCTGTTTTTCGTACATATTCCATCCTGGTATCATGTGTTTGCCTTACATCAAAGTAGTGATTGTCAGTATCATGCATGAATGAGCTTTGAACAGAGAATTTTAGGCCTCCTTTGGTTTAGAGGAATCTTGTAGGAATTTGATAGGATAGGATTTCTATAGGAAAAATTCCTTTAGAGCCCTTTGGTTTGTAGGAATGGAATCGTATTCCTATGGAGGAATTCTTCCTATCCTCCACATTTCATAGGAAAATAAACATTAGCCTAGACTCAATGGAAAAAATCCTATGATGTGAATCAAAGGCCATCTCCTTTCCTATTCCTACTCATAGGATTTGAGATACATGTCATCTCATTTCCTATGACTTTCCTATTCCTACATTTTTCTATCCTATGAACCAAAGGAGGCCTTATTGCTTTTTCTTGTCGGTTTTACTTGACAATTCAAAATCAATAAAGCGGAAGGAAGTTAGCAAGGCAGCGGATAAAGGTGCTCCTTCTGAACGGAGGGCCTCTATAGTTCCTACTCCTCCACACCCCAAGATGATTTCCAAGACAACACATGCATAGGAACTCAACAAAGCTGTGTTTATGATGAGCATGTCTCCCCTAGTGCAGCATCACCGGTGCTCCCTCTAACTTGGCGCTGTTATATGTGGTTGCATGTTATGTGTGATGTCTAGCTTGTATTGCTTCTAATTTTGTTGAATTCCATCTGCTTACTTTACACATTATACTTGAATAAGACATGTGTTCCTGTTTCTAGAACATACAATATCTGTCTATCACACCATGTTCTTACATCAAATTACTACTATTGTGTAACCTGCAACAATCACTTACCATAAGACACGTTTGACTTCGGAGTGTGATATAGGTTACATCTCACATTCTTTTCTAGCTTGTAGTACTAATTTGTTGAAATGGCACTTATGACGAGATAGATTTAACTTGGTAGAGTGATATTCGTTGCATCTTTCATATGGTGTCTAGCTTTCATTGCTTCTAATTTGTTGAAATTCCTTCTCCTTAGTTTACACATCATAAGCTGTGAATATGCAATGTTGTGAATATGCAATGGCACTAATGACGAGAGACCTCTAACATGGTAGTGTGATGTTGTTTGCATCTTGCATATGATTTATTTCTTGTACTGCTTCACATTTGTTTAAATGTCATTTATGATGAGACACTGTTAACTTGGCAGAGCGATATTTGTAGCATCTTTCATATGGTGTCTACCTTCCATTGCATTGCTTCTAATTTGGTGAAATGTCTTCTTCTTAGTTTACACATCATAGTTCTGGTTATCTCTTCCGTCCTGTTTTTCATACATATTACATCCTCCTATCATGTGGTTGTCTAACATCAAAGTGCAATTCGTCTGCATCATGCATCAATTTGTTCTGAAGAACTAAATTGTTATTCATTTTTCTTGTCGGCTTGACTTAACATGGCACAGGGAAAGAGGAAGAAACACAAAATGGCAGGGAATGAGAAGCGGATGAATCCTATAGATTCTGTTGGTACTGATGGTGCAATAGAAGGTCAAAGTCCAGCAAAAAATTCTACAAACACGGCATCCCATGCTACACGAGTTGCAATAAAAGCCAAACAGAAACAAGTAGCTGCCACCAAATAAGCAGAGACAACCCTAGTTCTTGCAACACCTACCACAGTACTACCAGCTACATGACTTACTCGTGCGTTAGCTGAGCTAGCAGCACGTTCCCAAGCTCCCTTGCCACCTGACACTACTTCCCAAGCACTCTTGACACAAGACGAGTTGGCAATATCAGATGAACCTTGTGAGCTTCAACAGGAAGAAGGTAGTTGTAGGAGTCAAGTTACAGTTGCATGCTTCTTTATATGCAGTCTCACAGTTTGATGTACACTAACACTTCCTATGTTCATTGTTGGACTAGCACCTAGGCGCAAGAGGAAACAAACATCAGGGATAATGCTCGATAGGTTAACTAAATCTAGAGGAGGAAGAATGGAGATCCATTTTGAGGCAGGTTTAAAAAGGCCACATGATGCTACAGAGTCAGCCAAGTTAGTATCAGAGGCAGCGGTTGCCGTTAGGTGTCATGTACGTATCCTCCCAACATGGATTCGGTACAGGAATGACAAAGACGAAACCCAGTTCAACACCTTCCTCGACCATTTATCTGTAAGTATTGTTATGTATGGAAACTAGTAATATCGTCTTGCTCTGTCCCATACTTTCTAGGTTGCTGATAATGAGACTCCCATAATTTTCAACAGATGAGGTTCAAGTTGGATAGCCAAGATGATGCGACCAGACAAGCTTGCACCCATGTTTTCAAGTCTGCTCTGCGACAGTATCGGTATAACTTGTGGAAAACTCACTTTGAAGGCAAGGCTAACAGTGAACTTTCCCAAACATCTCTAGTGGAAAATATATCGGATGAAGACTGGAGGGGCCTTGTTAAACACTGGTCTGATCCGAAGCATCAGGTACATTATATATATGTGATCAAATCACATGTTGAAGTCCTATTTACGCATGTGCCACACAAATCTATCTTCTTGTAGGTGAGTTGTTCAAAGAACATGGCCAACCGTACGAAAGTGAAATTCCAACAGACGACAGGATCTCGTAGCTATATTGCACACTGCGAGGCTCTTGTAATTAGCTGCTGTTTCACTCTTTTCGCTGTACCATATTATCAGATCTATATTGACTTGTTCGAAATGCAGAGGAAAGCCCGCAAGGACCAAAAAGTACCTGAACCAAATGTTGTGGAAATCTTCAAGGACTGTCACACCAGCAAGAAGAAGGGCATGACTACACCAGTCAAAGCCATTGTTGTAAGTCTTTAATCCTCATGCCTTTTAACTACTACTTACTCTGACTTGTGCCTTGAACTGCATGGTTTGCAGCCAATGTCCATTACTCTTTTCAATTTTATACACAATTGTCTTAGCGTATCATTGCACCTTACAAGGTTTAAAAGAGAGGAGTGATGTTCCTTTGATCTTGACCCGTAATCTAGTTCCAGGCTGGACTTGCCCACACAATGTTACAATTGCCTGTTTGTCCGTTCTCAGTTGTTTTGTGATATGAATGATGTCATACTATGCTTACCGTATTAGAAACTTCGTCTCTTTATCCTTAGCCCTCAATACAATGTGAAGAAATAGACAATACATTAGCGATGGTACATGGTCATATGTTTGGAACCTAGTTTTATTATGTATTTTGCAATAAAATACAACTAATATTTTACATGGGTTCACCAGAATAAGTTCTGTATATAGACCAAAGCTATTTTGTTTGGTTTTTCTGCCTCCTTAATATCTTCTGTTCTGGTACTACTAATGTAAAACCTCAACTTTTCAGCGAGCTATTGAAAAAATGGTGGAACCGCCACCTTCTAAAGGTGGCGAGGCAACTATAACCGCAATGTCAGCTCTTGCTGCAGTGGGTCAGTACCTGTCCACTAACAGTGCCAAAAGCACGTTCCTGCATAATACTGGGTTGGTTGTTAAGGCAATATCGTCCAAACTACCTCATGATCAAGATATGCAAGCTCAAAGCAATGTTGTATCTGCACTCCAGACACAAGTCCATTCCCTAACAGAGACCCTTTGTGAAACAAGGAGAGACATTGCTCAATGTCGTCAAGATATGCATGGTTTTGAAACCAGACTATCAGACATTTGCTATGTTGTTCAGGAGCCTAGGGGAAATGAAGGCGAGGGTTATGGTGCTCCATCGGACAATACAGCATGAAAACGTAACAGTCAGGTCAAATGAACTGAGCTTTTGAACTTCGGTGGTGCATTTATCTGCTAGACTGTTAAGTTTTATGCCAACCTTCCTTTTGTTATATAGTTGTAATTTGTTTTGGTGCGATACAAAATTTATTCTTAACATGCAGCCACCGGCTGAAGAAAATAGCAAGCCATTTTTGTATAGTGTAGGGTGTTCCCTATATTTGCACTGGTGGTGATCTTTGATGCCGAGTGGATGTAATCTGTGCAATCGCCTTAATAGCCTAGTGTTAGTTTCGGCCTTATTTATTTCCTAGTCTTCTTTTTCCCTGGTTTGCTAGTGGCCGCAACTACCATGGGCCATATACGGGCCGTAGGATCCATGGGTCTCCGACGGGCCGTCGATAAATGGGCCTGTAATCGGTGGGCCTTGGGCTGTCGGATAAATGGGTCTACATGGGCCGTAATCGGGCGTAATTGGTATTGGTCCAGCACGGTAACAGGCCATAGGACAACAAAGGCTTAATTTCGTCATAGGCATAACGGGTCGTTAATGGGCCAGAATATAGGATGGACTGGAAACGGCGCAACGGGTTAACAGGCCAGAAACGGGCCGACACTTGCCATGGGCCGAATTTGGCCCATTAGGGTAAAGGGCCAGTAACGGGCCGACTCTTGCCATGGGCCGAATTTGGCCCATTAGGGGAACAGGCCAGTAACGGGCCGACTCTTGCCATGGGCCGAATTTGGCCCATTAGGGGAACATGCCAGTAACGGGCCGGAAGTAATCGAGGGCCGAAAAGGATCCCAAGAACATATGGGCCGTCAATAGGCCGAAAGCTAACACGGGCTGGAAATAGCCCATGTAAATCACGGGCCATTAACGGGTATAAAGAAAATTACTGTTCATTATGGGCTAGAGTCACCGTGGGCCTGTAAAGGGCCAAAAGATACGAAGACCTCATATGGGACGAAAGACATCGTGAGCCATACATGGGCCGAAAGTGAAATGGGCTGGTGTTATATTCGACGGCCCACATGACGTTGTTGGGCCGATTTCCTTTAGGGCTGTAAGTGCATCTAGTACCCCTTAGTGATTTTGGTGTATTGAAGACTTATAGGTTAAGGGACTAATGCGTTTGTGAGTGTAAATAGGTCTATAAGTTTATGAGGAGTTTGATATTTATAGGAAAAGTCGACCCCTAAAAATAATTATCTTCGACTGAAGATTTTGGTATTTCTGAAGACTCTCATGAAGACTTTGAAAGTGAAGAAATTGGTGTGTCCGTCAAGACTTGGTATTCATTCGAGGAACATGAACCGTGAAGACTTTTGTTTTCGTAGTTCCATTTTCTCTTTCTTGAGTCATAGGAAACACCGTACTGTTAAAGGGGGTCGAGGAAATACTAAGGAAAATTTTCCATGTGATGCTCAACTCAAAATCCTACACCTACCAATCCCTTCGAGTGAAGCCATTGGAAATCTCATACAGTTCAGTCAATTTCTTCAGTGACAAAGACGAAGTTCTTCTGGTCTCTGAGGAATTTGTCCTGACTGAGGAGTTAGGAATTCGCCAGTGCGGATTGCCTACACAGTGACGAACATGATAGACCTGAGGATTTTGCTACTCAAAATTCCGACCGTTGTTGTGCTATGCGCCAGCTGTTCCAAAATATCTATCCACCTAACGGTCATATCATTGAAGGGCATTTATGTCTTATCATGTCGGGCTGCTCCCTAGGCTATAAATAGCCGCCCCTTGCAACCACTAGCTGGTTGGCTGCTCCGAGAGAAACTGACACTTGTCATTTGAGAGCAACCCATCCTCTGAGGACTTTGAGCGAAAATCATCAAGTGAGGAAAAACCAAAAACCCAAAACCCAAACACCTACAAACCCCAAGTGATTGAGCATCACTGAAGAGATTGATCCTGAGTGGATCCGACGCTTGTTACCTTTGAAGACTGTGCTTCTTCCAGACGGTTAGGCGTCATGGTCTAGAGCATCCAAGAGGAATTGTGGATCGCCGAGTGACCGAGTTTGTGAAGGTTTGGAAGTCGCCTGAAGACTTACCGCGAGTGATTGGACGAGGTCTGTGTGACCTTAGTTCAAGGAGAATATGGTGAGGACTGGGTGTCCTGAGCTACGTGTTCAGGACTGGGTGTCCGGGACTGTGTGTCCTCGATTTAAATACTCAGCCGCTCCAACCAAACGTACAACTGAGACAGCAGTTGGAACTGGTCTACCAAATCATTGTCTTCACCAAGCTTACTGGTTCTATTCCCTCAACTCTTCCATTTCCTCATAACTGTGTTGTGTGTTTGTTCATATCTGTGTTTGAAGACTTTGACTGAAGACTTTCTCAATTTCCTCAGTTCAATTTCTTCAGTCTGTTTGTCTTCATCCTGTGTTATCCTGTGATTACGCTTCCTGTACTCTGTGCCTGTCTTCATTTCATCATGATGAATATGCTTGTATTCTGTTATGTTTACTTTTGAGTACTTATTCCGCTGCTAGTAGTTCTTCTCTAAGGAATTTCCTCACTGGCAAGTTCCTCAGTGAAGAATTTCATAAAAATCGCCTATTCACCCCCCCTCTAGTCGATATAATGCACTTTCAATTGGTATCAGAGCAAGGTACTCCCTTGTTCTGTGTGATTTTGGTTTAACCACCTGGAGTTTATTTATGTCGACCGCAGGTATGATCAAGGTCTCTGCTGGGTGTCCTAACTTCGATGGGACGGACTACCCCTACTGGAAGAATAAGATGCGAATGCATCTTGAAGCAATTGATAACGATCTCTGGTATGTTGTGGAAAATGGTGTTCCCTCAGTCACACCTTCTCTGAATGCTGCTGATGTGAAGAGATTCAAGCAACTCGACTCTCAAGCAAAGAATATCATATGTGGCCATCTAAGCATAGGACAGTATGGCAGAGTGAGTGCTTTGGAGACAGCAAAGCTTATGTAACACCCCGAGAATCATGCTACAGTAACCCTCTGTGATTAAGCTAATCATGTTGCTAAATAGGGCTTGATCACATTGGAATCACATTTCTTTTCAAACTCCTAATTCAAACTTCAATTAAATTTAAAGTGGAAAATAAAAGTTGTCAAGATTGAAAACTAAAATGTTCATTAAGTAACAAATAATTCTAAAGCAATTCTAAAATTGTAACTAAACTTAAATGGATCAGTTAAGTGACCCTAACAACCTCAAACTTTGGCAAGCAAAAACATTTAATAACCTTTTAATTAATCTAAATTTAATATGAATTAGTATTTCACCCAAACTAGTTTTTGGTGCAAGGATCTGATGCACTGCAACTTATAAACTAGCTCCCATATTTTATAAATACCATTTAGATGCTAAACATTTTGCAAACAAAAAAAAGAAAAAAAAGAAAAGGCATCAATAGGACCCCTCTTCCACCCGTTGGGCCAAACGGCCCAGCTGGCCACCAGGTCATCTAGGCCGGCCCAGACCCAGGCCATTAACCCCTCCCGGGGGGTACCGAAACCCTAACCCCCTTCCCCACGATCCCCAC
>NC_041388.1:647150945-647159041 GCF_002162155.2 Triticum dicoccoides | reverse complement strand
CGCCCCAACGCACCTCGCCCCGATCCCCTTGCCCCCGAGCCCGACGCTGGGGCCCGACACCGCCCCATCGTCACCGGGCTGCCCCGCCCCACCACTCCGTCGCCGGAACACCATCGCCGCCGCCTCGCTCCACCAATCCTCCCCGAACGACCTCCGCGCGCCCGACGCCGCCGCCCTCTTCGCTCGACGCCGTCGCCGGAGACCACCTCGCCGGACTGCCTCCCCTATGCCGCCGGCGTCCCCGTCTTCCTCCTCGCGCCCCGCTGCCCAGTCCCCTGCAAACCCTTGTGAGCGCCTCCCCCATATCCCTCTCTGACCCCGCGCCGGAATCGTCCTCGACGGGAATCGCTCGCCCGCGTGCTCCCGCAGCTCCGCCCGACCCTTGCCCCGTAGCCTTCCCCGCGGCCTGGTGCCCGCGGCCACCCCGCCGTGCACCGCGGCCTCTGCTTCGCCTCGCTGCGCCCCCATGCCCGTTCCTTGCCGTGCCCGACCGCGGTTGGCAACGCGCGCTCGCGCTGACACTCCCCGTCGCCGCTCCTGCTCGTGCATCCGCCCGCTGCTGCGCTCACCGACGCCGCCGCTCAGCTCCACTCCCTCCCTGGACGTGGCTCCCCGGAGCCGCCCGCACCTTCCCCCCCCCTTTGACCCGACTTTCTGCAGCGCCGTCGCTGCCGCTACACGCCAGCCGCCGCCGCTCCGGTGGCTCGCCGGAGCCCCGTCTCCCCTGGCCCTGGCCGCCGGCATGCCCCCGCGCGCCCAGCGCCTCTCGGGCTCACGCCCGTTCGGGCGCCCCATTGTGTTGCTCGCCCGGCGCCCGCTATGGCCTTTGGCCCATTGACAGCCGGGGCCCAGCCCAGAATGTATATAAAAAATGTGTTAAAATAAATAAAACTAGTAATTAATTAATGAGTTAATTAAGTCAATTAATCATGTTTAATTAATCTAATTAAGTTTGATTACCCTAATAACTACTTAAACTAATTAAACTGTTAGTTAGTCCATGTTTCAATGATAGTAGGGACCCACTGGTCAATTTGACCAGTCAATGGCCAATGCCGACTGGGCTGTTGACTTTGACTGGCCCCACCAGTCAGTCTCTGCTGACTGGGCAGTTGACCAAGTCAACTGGGCCTACTGGTCAGCCACACAAGCCCTTTTGTGGGTACATTTCTGTGTACCCATAGCAATTAAACATTTAATTTTTGAATTAAATAAATCCTGAAAATGATTTAAATCTTTTAAAAAATAATAGAAAATAAATCGTAGCTCAGATGGAAAAACTTTGTACATGAAAGTTGCTCAGAACGACGAGACAAACCTGAATACACAGCCCGTTCGTCCGCCACGCATCCCTAGCATAGCGAACACACAACTTTCCCCCTCCGGCTCCTCTGCCCGAAAACGCGAAACCCCGGGGATAATTTCCCGGATGTTCCCCCCTTCATCGGTACCACCTCGTACCGCGTTAGGGCACACCTAGCATCACGCTTTATCATGGCATGCATCGTCTTGCATTTGTTTGCATTATATTTATTGTTTCTTCCCCCTCTTCTCTCGCTAGACACCGAGACCGACGCCGCTACAACCCAGTTCGACTACGGTGTTGACGACCACTCTCTCTTGCCAGAGCAACCAGGCAAGCCCCCCCTTTTATCACCAGATATCGCCTACTCTTCTCTATACTGCTTGCATTAGAGTAGTGTAGTATGTTACTGCTTTCCGTTATTCCTCTCCTGATGCATAGCCTGTCCTTGCTACTACTGTTGTTACCATTACCTGCTATCCTACTCCTTAGTATAGGATGCTAGTGTTCCATCAGTGGCCCTACACTCTTGTCCGTCTGCCATGCTATACTACTGGGCCGTGATCACTTCGGGAGGTGATCACGGGCATATACTATATACTTTGCACATTTACATTACCTGTGATACTGTTCGCAGTTGGGGGCTGAAGGGGCAGGTGGCTCCATCCCGATAGAGGTGGGCCTGGGTTCCCGACGGCCCCCGACTATTACTTTGTGGCGGAGCGACAGGGCAGGTTGAGACCACCTAGGAGAGAGGTGGGCCTGGCCCTGGTCGGTGTTCACGGATACTTAACACGTTTAACGAGATCTTGGTATTTGAACTGAGTCTGGCTACTGGCCTATACGCACTAACCATCTACGCGGGGACAGTTATGGGCACTCGACGTCGTGGTATCAGCCGAAGCCCGTGACATCAGCGACTGAGTGGCGCGCGCCGGATTGGACCGTAAGCCTGCTCTTGTATTAAGGGGGCTAGTTCTGCTTCCGGCCGCGTACGCAACGTGCAGGTGTGCAATGGGCGATGGGCCCAGACCCCTGCGCCATAGGATTTAGACCGACGTGCTGACCTCTCTGTTGTGCCTAGGTAGGGCTGCGACGTGTTGATCTTCCGAGGCCGGGCATGACCCAGGAAAGTTTGTCCGGCCAAATGGGATCGAGCGTGTTGTGTTATGTGGTGCACCCCTGCAGGGAAGTTAATCTATTCGAATAGCCGTGATCTTCGGTAACATGATGACTTGGAGTTGTACCTTGACCTTATGACAACTAGAACTGGATACTTAATAAAACACACCCTTCCAAGTGCCAGATACAACCGGTGATCGCTCTCTCACAGGGCGACGAGGGGAGGATCATCCGTTAGGATTATTCTATGCGATGCTTCTTGGTGAACTTACCATCTACTCTCTCCTACATGCTGCAAGATGGAGGTGGCCAGAAGCGTAATCTTCGACAGGATTAGTTATCCCCCTCTTATTCTGGCATTCTGCAGTTCAGTCCACATATGATACCCTTATTCCATTTGATACCCATGCATATGTAGTGTAGCTCCTTGCTTGCGAGTACTTTGGATGAGTACTCACGGTTGCTTTCTCCCCCTTTTCCCCCTTTCCTTTCTTTCTGGTTGTCGCAACCAGATGCTGGAGTCCAGGAGCCAAACGCCACCGTTGATGACGACTACTACTACTCGGGAGGTGCCTACTACTACGTGCAGGCCGCTGACGGCGGCCAGGAGTAGTTTAGGAGGATCCCAGGCAGGAGGCCTGCGCCTCTTTCGATCTGTATCCCAGTTTGTGTTAGCCTTCTTAAGGCAAACTTGTTTAACTTATGTCTGTACTCAGATATTGTTGCTTCCACTGACTTGTCTATGATCGAGCTCTTGTATTCGAGCCTTCGAGGCCCCTGGCTTGTAATATGATGCTTGTATGACTTATTTTATTTGTGGAGTTGTGTTGTGGTATCTTCCCATGAGTCCCTGATCTTGATCGTACACGTTTGCGTGTATGATTAGTGTACGGTCAAACCGGGGGCGTCACAAGTTGGTATCAGAGCCAACTGCCTGTAGGAATCCCCCTTCCACACTCCTTGGCCGAAGTTGAGTCTAGACATTTCAAAAACTTTTACTAACATGGTTGTGTGCCTTACGGGCCACGTCGCCATCTGGGTGGTATTAGGATCTTTTATTCCTCGTATATACTCTGGGACTCTGATCTCTTTTCTATTCAGGTTAAATAATTTTACTAAATCTGACTCTAGGTTCTCGTAACTACTTTATCCCGGAGAGCCCCTTCAGTCCAGATGATCTCCTGTTACACCAGAAGATTTCGAAGATACTATCCGATATTCTCTCAAGACTCTATGCCAATTGCTTTTGCAATTCACTACCACCGAAATATCCCTATGGATAAATACTTACACCTGTTGTTCTTACTTCTATTCCCAGTCGATCTTGTTATTACAAGATACCCCGAGAATACTTTGTGCCTACTACCTTGCAGTTCATTATCCACATACACACCCCTACGGATAATTTCTCGCACTTACCGAGTATCCGCCCATCCCTAGTTGTTTGTGTGTTTCACTAAGTTCTTCAAAATAATATTCGATCTTTCAAAAATCCTTAGCAGCTTATTGCTTTTGAAATTCTTGCTTGCTTGCATTATGGTTAATCCCATAAGTATAGTAATCCTATTGGCATCCCTTGTCACTATCATTCTTGAGTCTATTGATTCAGTAAGTTGTGAATGTTCACAATCAGCAGTCGAATCCTAGGATTATCCTTTCGGCTCAGACGTCATTTGGATATGAGCTGGTTCTTGACCAATCAATGCCTTGATCGGTTGTGCTTTTAAGTCTATTTAACTTATTCGTTTTTGATCAGAACGATTGCTTGTGATCCCTTGATTTGGAAATCAAAAAAAAAATCTTTGCATTAAGCTTTAAATTAGTAAGTTGTTTCTATAATCTGATGCCTTGGCATTCCTTCTTCCTTTGATTGAGTTCCGATACTCACATCAGCCTCGTTGTTGATCGCCATACCCATTGCCGGGTTATTATCCAACAGTGTCCTTGACGACCTAAATTCTTGTGATTCTTTACCGGATACATAATGCCTTTGGTAAATTGTATCCTCTACTTTTGACAACCTTACTCTACTTTTGAGTTTGTGTTATTTACTCCCGAAGTTCATGGTATATGTTCTAAGAAGCCCCGATGGGTTGAACCTATGCCTTCCTTAATATGTGTGGACTCGAAAGTGTTCATGAGTCATACTCTTTTGGTATTTTACCAGATTAAATTTCAACATGACCACTTCATCGAACGCGAGAACTAAATGAAAGGTTATGCATTGGAGAAGTGGGAGTCGACCTTGAACTTTGTGTTCATGCCCATGGACACGATGTAGATCCTATCATGGTAGCTTCTTGTAATAATAACTATTTCCTTGATATAATATCCTTTTATATCGGTGAATTGATCCTTTGCAATCATGGTTCCGACCATATGTTCTTCTTGGATCCCATTTCGCGGACAAGTTGAAGTACTTGTCTTCTGCAAAGCAATACACTAGTCCAACCTCTACTTTGATCTGTCTTCGAGTATTACCCCCTGGTATCTCGAGATTATCTTAGAACTACATAACTTCCTATGAGTTCTTCATCGAGTACTACATTCTCACTGATTACAATTTTTCATGGGCTCTGAGTTGTTAAACACTCAAAGACACCGATAATTGAACCGAGTCCGCACTACGGTTCAACAACTCTTAGTAATCTTCTTTAAGTACAAGTTTGTACCCGATCACGCCATTCTAGCCCGAATGGCTATGTCATTGTCTTGATGATTTTAGCTGTGCTACCTGGTCCTTATTCCCGGAGCACCACTTTCGACGATGAGCTAAGCTTATGTCGATTTTCCTCGTCATATCATTTTGCCTTGAACAACAAGCTCGATTTCGAGTTTGTGTCATACTAGTGGTTCAAATAACCTTCCACTTCATCATTCGTTTGACTTGATGTCATCATCGATCGATTACATCTTCATGAAATCTCTCGACAAATGTGTCATGATCATCATCAGTATTCCGAGCTCTTCCAGAATATCAATCAAATTCATGATGAGAATTACCATCCTTGCCCTCGATGATTGTGTTATCATCGACAACATTCTTGCCTTCCCACAACACAAAACTTGTTCATGTTATGATTGCAACTTGCTATCTAGCTTGTATGATGTTCCACCTTGAAGTATTAATGTCCTTTATGACAAGGATGTTGTGAGGATTGCTCCACCTCTTAAGAATTCTTGCTATATTGATGCTTCTCACCATCACCATTCTTCTTGGTCCTCGTGTTGATTCCAACCGGTGTACCAACAAGTGAACAGTGCGGTTTGGATTATGCACTTTTAGCAACCCTATTGCTTTGAAGTTAATGGTCGGACGTTCATTCTTAGACTATTGATTATTGAATCACCATTCCGACGTTGGTCATGCAACCCAGCCCATATTTCGGGTGCACCTTTCAACCATTGTTTAATTGTGTATGTTTTCCTCGAACATACATCATTATACCATTTGATCTGACAAATGTTATCTCCTTGTTAACATAGTTGTGGAAATCCATCTTTTGTTAATCTCGATGAATTGTCGCTGATTCCATCAGCCACCTCCTCATTCTCTCCTTGATTTAATGATGAACTCTTGTTTCGGAACTCGCTTCCATAGTTCAATCCCCGAGAATCTTACAATGTAATCTCGACAATTTGTGTTGCACCTTTCTTCTCACGCATCTTTAGTCCGAGGTATCCCGACACCAATCAGATCTGAATCCCGATCAGATATGATGGTTGGGACATTTTCCAAGAGTTATAACATTGGTCTTTATATGACCCGGTAAGGTGATGTCATGCCCATCACACCTGGCCGGAGGACTTGTGGCTATAGTTTCCTGTTTAACAAGGTTAACCATTCCTCCATGAGAAAATCATAACACTTATTCTATGGGTTGTTCCTGATGGATCCTTTGCGTATCCAAAGTCTGACCTTTGCTTAAAGACCATGTCAACGCTATCTCGTAGCATGTATGTGGTACTCCAATTTTCATTATGAACATTTGAAGCACAATGCCAAAATTTCTTTATAAATTACCCCAAGCACCGTTGTATGGGTAATGTCATCAAATTTCTCTCCCTTTTCCTAAAGGGTTTTCTATGATATATCCTGTCATGGATATCATACTCTGCTTGTCCTTGGGAAGGATATACCCTTGAAATATGTGTTTAAACACATTTTCCTTTCCATTGTTCTGTTTAATCTAATAATCACATTTTTCTTTTCATTGGTTGGGTTAACGTTTCTTGTGATCTAAATGATCTAAGCAGTAATATTCTCCTGCTTATGTAAACACCTCGGTGTACAATTCTGTCAGCAAGACCCTGTTACTATTGTTGATGACATTCCGGTAACCACCGATGGACGAGAACCTTGCCTATTGGTCCTCCTCGTTTCAACGAGCAGGGAAATGGTTCTCTTCGTCCCTCGCCCTTGGTACCAATGTTGTTGCCAACTTAACTGGCAGGCTATCCTCTGACATACCTTGCTATCTTGACCGTGCACCTGATAGCGCTTTCCTGTTTTCAACCCACATGGTGGGCCCATAACCCACAGGTTCCAGGATCGAAACCTGACTCTCATGTACACACCCTGTTGTCAAAGTTATTCCTCGCGCTTGACGTCGTATGTAATTTATGGGCCACCTGCCTAGTGATCTATTCTGGCATCAGGCGCAATACTTATTCTCGTTGCCCTGAAACCCTTTCACCCACTGATTTGGCATCGAACGATTGCCTGGCTGCTTGAAACTCCTTATTGTACCTTCTTACCTTACTCTCGACGAATTTCTTGAATTTCAACTCGAGAGATGCAACTATGCCTCGTTCACTAAGATAGCCCCAATGTACCTAACATGTATCGAGCTTCGCCCTTCCCGAGTTTCCCCTAAATCTTTTCGTAAGTAAGATGGAATGAAGACATCATCACGAGAACCTGAAACAGAGGAATGAAGACATCAGCACTAAGGATCGACCACTTCGAGAAGAGAAACCAAGACCGAGAAGATTCGTTAGGATTTCATAACCAGACCTTTCCCCCTTATTCCACCTCTCAAATCTCGGGACGAGATTTCTTGTAGTGGAGGAGATTTGTAACACCCCGAGAATCATGCTACAGTAACCCTCTGTGATTAAGCTAATCATGTTGCTAAACATGGCTTGATCACATTGGAATCACATTTCTTTTCAAACTCCTAATTCAAACTTCAATTAAATTTAAAGTGGAAAATAAAGTTGTCAAGATTGAAAACTAAAATGTTCATTAAGTAACAAATAATTCTGAAGCAATTCTAAAATTGTAACTAAACTTAAATGGATTAGTTAAGTGACCCTAACAACCTCAAACTTTGGCAAGCAACAACATTTAATAACCTTTTAATTAATCTAAATTTAATATGAATTAGTATTTCACCCAAACTAGTTTTTGGTGCAAGGATCTGATGCACTGCAACTTATAAACTAGCTCCCATATTTTATAAATACCATTTAGATGCTAAACATTTTCCAAATAAAAAAATAAAAAAAATAAAAGGCATCAATAGGACCCCTCTTCCACCCGTTGGGCCAAACGGCCCAGCTGGCCACCAGGCCGTCTAGGCCGGCCCAGACCCAGGCCATTAACCCCTCCCGGGGGCACCGAAACCCTAACCCCCTTCCCCATGATCCCCACTCTCCTCCCCCCCCC
>NC_041388.1:647099290-647150482 GCF_002162155.2 Triticum dicoccoides | reverse complement strand
GCACCTCGCCCCGATCCCCTTGCCCCCGGGCCCGACGCTGGGGCCCGACGCCGCCCCATTGTCACCGGGCTGCCCCGCCCCACCACTCCGTCGCCAGAACGCCATCGCCGCCGCCTCGCTCCACCAATCCTCCCCGAACAACCTCCACACGCCCGCCGCCGCCGTCCTCTTCGCTCGACGCCGTCGCTGGAGACCACCTCGCCGGACTGCCTCCCCTACGTCACCGGCGTCCCCGTCTTCCTCCTCGCGCCCTGCTGCCCAGTCCCCTGCAACCCCTTGTGAGCGTCACCCCCATCTTCCTCTCTGACCCCGCGTCGGAATCGTCCTCGACGGGACTCGCTCGCCCGCGTGCTCCCGCAGCTCCGCCCGACCCTTGCCTCGTAGCCTTCCCCGCGGCCTGGTGCCCGCGGCCACCCCGCCGTGTACCGCGCCCTCTGCTTCGCCTCGCTGCGCCCCCCTGCCCGTTCCTTGCCGTGCCCGACCGCGGTTGGCAACGCGCGCTCGCGCTGACACTCCCGTCACCGCTCCTGCTCGTGCATCCGCCCGCTGCTGCGCTCACCGGCGCCGCCGCTCAGCTCCACTCCCTCCCTGGACATGGCTCCCCGGAGCCGCCCGCGCCTCTCCCCCCTCTGACCCGACTTTCTGCAGCGCCGTCGCTGCCGCTACACGCCAGCCGCCGCCGCTCCGGTGGCTCGCCGGAGCCCCGTCTCCCCTGGCCCTGGCCGCCGGCATGCCCCCGCGAGCCCAGCGCCTCTCGGGCTCACGCCCGTTCGGGCGCCCCGCCGCGTTGCTCGCCCGACGCCCGCTATGGCCTTTGGCCCATTGACAGCCGGGGCCCAGCCCAGAATGTATATAAAAATGTGTTAAAATAAATAAAATTAGTAATTAATTAATGAGTTAATTAAGTCAATTAATCATGTTTAATTAATCTAATTAAGTTTGATTACCCTAATAACTACTTAAACTAATTAAACTATTAGTTAGTCCATGTTTCAATGATAGTAGGGACCCACTGGTCAATTTGACCAGTCAATGGTCAATGCCGACTGGGCTGTTGACTTTGACTGGCCCCACCAGTCAGTCTCTGCTGACTGGGCAGTTGACCAAGTCAACTGGGCCTACTGGTCAGCCACACAAGCCCTTCTGTAGGTACATTTCTGTGTACCCATAGCAATTAAACATTTAATTTTTGAATTAAATAAATCCTAAAAATGATTTAAATCTTTTAAAAAATAATAGAAAATAAATCATAGCTCAGATGGAAAAACTTTGTACATGAAAGTTGCTCAGAACGACGAGACAAACCTGAATACGCAGCCTGTTCGTCCGCCACGCATCCCTAGCATAGCGAACACGCAACTTTCCCCCTCCGGCTCCTCTGCCCGAAAACGTGAAACACCGGGGATAATTTCCCGGATGTTCCCCCCTTCACCGGTACCACCTCGTACCGCGTTAGGGCACACCTAGCATCACGCTTTGTCATGTCATGCATCGTCTTGCATTTGTTTGCATTATATTTATTGTTTCTTCCCCCTCTTCTCTCGCTAGACACCGGGACCGACGCCGCTGCTACCCAGTTCGACTACGGTGTTGACGACCACTCTCTCTTGCCAGAGCAACCAGGCAAGCCCCCCCTTTTATCACCAGATATCGCCTACTCTTCTCTATACTGCTTGCATTAGAGTAGTGTAGTATGTTACTGCTTTCCGTTATTCCTCTCCTGATGCATAGCCTGTCCTTGCTACTACTGTTGTTACCATTACCTGCTATCCTACTCCTTAGTATAGGATGCTAGTGTTCCATCAGTGGCTCTACACTCTTGTCCGTCTGCCATGCTATACTACTGGGCCGTGATCACTTCGGGAGGTGATCACGGGCATATACTATATACTTTGCACATTTACATTACCTGTGATACTGTTCGCAGTTGGGGGCTGAAGGGGCAGGTGGCTCCATCCCGGTAGAGGTGGGCCTGGGTTCCCGACGGCCCCCGACTATTACTTTGTGGCGGAGCGACAGGGCAGGTTGAGACCACCTAGGAGAGAGGTGGGCCTGGCCCTGGTCGGTGTTCACGGATACTTAACACGTTTAACGAGATCTTGGTATTTGATCTGAGTCTGGCTACTGGCCTATACGCACTAACCATCTACGCGGGGACAGTTATGGGCACTCGACGTCGTGGTATCAGCCGAAGCCTTCGTGACATCAGCGACTGAGTGGCGCGCGCCGGATTGGACCGTAAGCCTGCTCTTGTATTAAGGGGGCTAGTTCTGCTTCCGGCCGCGTACGCAACGTGCAGGTGTGCAATGGGCGATGGGCCCAGACCCCTGCGCCATAGGGTTTAGACCGGTGTGCTGACCTCTCTGTTGTGCCTAGGTAGGGCTGCGACGTGTTGATCTTCCAAGGCCGGGCATGACCCAGGAAAGTGTGTCCGGCCAAATGGGATCGAGCGTGTTGTGTTATGTGGTGCACCCCTGCAGGGAAGTTAATCTATTCGAATAGCCGTGATCTTCGGTAACATGATGACTTGGAGTTGTACCTTGACCTTATGACAACTAGAACTGGACACTTAATAAAACACACCCTTCCAAGTGCCAGATACAACTGGTGATCGCTCTCTCACAGGGCGACGAGGGGAGGATCATCCATTAGGATTATTCTATGCGATGCTTCTTGGTGAACTTACCATCTACTCTCTCCTACATGCTGCAAGATGGAGGTGGCCAGAAGCGTAGTCTTCGACAGGATTAGTTATCCCCCTCTTATTCTGGCATTCTGCAGTTCAGTCCACATATGATACCCTTATTCCATTTGATACCCATGCATATGTAGTGTAGCTCCTTGCTTGCGAGTACTTTGGATGAGTACTCACGGTTGCTTTCTCCCCCTTTTTCCGCCTTTCCTTTCTTTCTGGTTGTCGCAACCAGATGCTGGAGTCCAGGAGCCAAACGCCACTGTTGATGACGACTACTACTACTCGGGAGGTGCCTACTACTACGTGCAGCCCGCTGACGGCGACCAGGAGTAGTTTAGGAGGATCCCAGGCAGGAGGCCTGCGCCTCTTTCGATCTGTATCCCAGTTTGTGTTAGCCTTCTTAAGGCAAACTTGTTTAACTTATGTCTGTACTCAGATATTGTTGCTTCCACTGACTTGTCTATGATCGAGCTCTTGTATTCAAGCCTTCGAGGCCCCTGGCTTGTAATATGATGCTTTTATGACTTATTTTATTTGTAGAGTTGTGTTGTGATATCTTCCCGTGAGTCCCTGATCTTGATCGTACACGTTTGCGTGTATGATTACTGTACGGTCAAACCGGGGGCGTCACAGCTTATCTGGGACAGGTTTTCCAAAGTGAATGAAGGAGTCTCAACTCAGCGTGACTCTCGAGTTGATGTTCTTCGCAATCTCTTCAACCGCTTCAAAAGACTCGACAATGAAAATGTTCAACAAACCTTCGATCGCCTCACTGACATCTCAAATGAGCTTCAAGCACTTGGTTCCACTGACATCACCGACCATGAGGTGGTGAAGAAATTGATGAGATCGCTTGATTCCTCATTTGACACTCTGGCATTGATGATACAAGAACGTGCTGATTACAAGTCACTTGATCCCGTTGATATTCTCAAGAGGCTAAATACTCATGAGTTCCAACTTGCTGAAAAGAGAGATCTCTATGGTTGAAGCTATGGCAGATCACATGCACTGAACGCCAAGGTAGTATCTGAGTCCGAAGATGAAGACTCTGGTAGCAGCCTTGGTGATCCTAAAGAACTGAGCCATGATCTGGCTCTGCTCGTGAAGAAGTTTCATAAGTTCTCAAGACGTGGTCGCCTTGGAAGATCCTCAAGGAGCAATGATTCCTCACCCAGTGACTACAAGAAGAGGCTCTGTCACAAGTGCAAGAAACCTGGACATTTCATTCAAGATTGTTCTTAGTTGGAAAAGTAATCAAAGAAGAAGAAATACAAGGATTACAGTTCTGATGATGCGAAGAAAAAGAAGAAATCCACGAAATCTTCATCATCAAAATCCTCAAAGTCTTAATATCACAAGAAGAGCAGCTCCAAGAAGGCTAGGCATTCATTGGCAAGGAAATGGACTCTGAGGCTGAATCTGAAGAAAATGAGGAAGAGGAGACATCTGAGGAGTCCGAATCCGGAGTGGCGAGCCTAGCTCTCGCTACTGCATTCGTCAGCAAGTCTATCTTCAACACTGAAGAAAATAACCTCACCAACAAGGCTGATGAAGGCGATGACGACTACGCTCCCACCTATTGCTTCATGGCAAAGGGTGCCAAGGTACTCAAATATACCTCCTCTGAATCAAGTGAGAATTAATCTGATGAAAACCTTAAGCCCAACTATTCTAAACTTGCTAAGATTACTATAAAACAACAAAGGGCTTTAGAAAAGGTTCAAAACATGCTAAATAAAAGTGATGATATGTTGGGTGAAGAAATGGATCGCACTGAAACTTTGACTGAAAATCTTCAGAGACTTCAGTCCAAGCTTGACAAACTTCAAAGTCATCATAACACTCTCTTATCGGATCATGAGAAGCTTTCTTATGAATTTATTCAAAGAAAACAAGACCTTGAGAAGCTAAGAGTGAGTTATGAAGATCTTCAGAAGGAGCGTGACTCATTACTTGCTCAACAAATCAGCACTTCTCAGGAAGAATTTGTTCCTCCATGCTTGAAGTGCATTGAACGTGAATCTGCTAATTCTTCACCTGAATTTTCGAATGCTGCTAATGTTTCAAATTCTTCACATGCCTCTGCTATCACTAATTCCTCATCTAAGGACATTGCTAGTATCACTAACGATGCAGGGCTGAAGGAATTGTACACGACAGGCATGTACAAAATCCTCAAAGGGCATCAGGCTCTTTGTCATGTGCTTAAAAAACAGATCCTCAATAGGAACCCTAGGAAAGAGGGTATCGCCTTTGAGAGGAAACTCAATGCTGATGGTACATATTGGAAGCCTGAGCAGTACCCCAAAACTACATGGGTTGCTGCAAAGGGACCTCCAGTTGATCTATCTAACTTATCTGGATTTGCATGTGAATCTCCTCATTCTGATGATGAGTCAATTGACTCCAACTATAAACTGTCCAAAAATCAGAATGTTGTAGCATTTGCTAGATATGTTGGCACTAACTGCAGGAACGACTCCCCTATGAAGAAAATCTGGGTTCCCAAAAGATGCCTTGAAAATCTTTAGGTGAATGTCATCATGACGCCACCTGTGAAGAATAGGAACCCCAGATCAAATTCTTCATATGGACCAAATTCCTCATATGGATCAAAGTCCTCATATGAACATCATCGTGCTAACCCATCTGTTTCACAGGGAAGATCTAAGGATTATGGATATGTGCATTATTCTTCAAATCATTATGCCCATAAGTCCTCGAAGAATTTCTCTGCATACTCTTATGCTTACTCCAACCGCTCTTATGTCAAACGAAATGGATTGGCTTCTATGCCATCCTTCTCGTATGGAGCTCACAGAATGATGAACTCTTTGCCACCCCTTCAGATGTGGGTGGTGAAGAAAAAGAACTAATCTTTTCTGCAGGGTCAGGTCTCCAGACGCACGTAATCGTCTGAAGAATTTGCTGGAGACCTGAGCAATGCCTGATAGGACGCAGGCTAATCATGAAGAAATGAACTTTCATTTCTCACGTCCTCATATTGCTTTATTAGTTCTTTTACTTGATGAAATTGATCTGATGAATTGATGTCATATTCTTCACTGATGAAGTATATGAGTTTGTAAGCTGCACTAATTCATCTGCAGGATGATCAACCCAAAGCCACTGAGTGGGTCCTCGATAGTGGATGTACAAACCACATGACTGGTGACAAGAATCTATTGATGGATGCTCCATTATCTCCGTCGCATCTAAAGCATATCATCTTTGCTGACAAAGGCAAAAGTCAGGTATTGGGTCTAGGTAAGGTTGCGATTACAAAGGATCGACACATGGACAAAGTCATGCTTGTTGAGTCCTTAGGATACAACCTTATGTCTGTCTCAATGCTTTGTGATCTTGATATGGTTGTTGTCTTTGGCAAGTACCATTGTGTTGTGGTTATGGAAGCTGACAATTCCAAAGTCTTCGAAGGCTTTAGGAGAGGAGACCTGTATATTGTTGATTTCTCTACAGGACCACAACCAGCCGTGTGCTTACATGCAAAAGCTTCAGAAGCCTGGCTCTGGCATCGACGACTTGGTCATGCAGGCATGAGGAATTTGCACACACTTGCGAAGAAGAAGCATGTCATTGGCATCGAGAATGTCAAATTTCTTAAGGATCACCTATGCGGAGCCTGTGAAGCTGGGAAGATGACGAAGGCCAAGCATCCAGCGAAGACTATCATGACCACCACTCGCCCATTTGAATTGCTTCACACGGATCTCTTTGGTCCTAATCATTATTCTGCTATTCCAAATGAAGCATCTCAATATGGCTTTGTTATTGTTGATGATTATTCTCGCTACACATGGGTACACCTTGTTACTTACAAACATGAAGTGCAGGAAGTCTTCAAACGATTTTCCTCGAGGGCTTCAACCAACTTTGGTGTGAAGATCAAGCACATCAGAAGTGACAATGGCACTGAGTTCAAGAATTCTGGTCTCGATGACTATCTTGATGAACTTGGTATTACTCATGAGTTATCTGCTCCTTACACTCCTCAGCAGAATGGCGTCGTGGAGCGCAAGAACAGGACTCTTGCTGAGATGGCTCGCACTATGCTTGATGAATACAAAACGCCTCATCGTTTCTGAACTGAGGCAATTGATATTGCATGCCACATCATCAACAGAGTATATCTTCACAAATTCTTCAAAAAGACTGCCTATGAACTCCTCACTGAGAAGAAACCCAATGTAAGTTATTTCAAAGTCTTCGGTGCTAAATGTTGGATTAGAGATCCTCATCACAACTCAAAATTTGCACCGAAAGCACATGAAGGTTTTATGCTTGGTTACGGAAAGGACTCGCACACCTACAGAGTCTTCAACAACGTTCTTCAAAAAGTTGTTGAAACTGTAGATGTGCGGTTCGATGAAACTAATGGCTCGCAAAGAGAGGACCTACCTACTGTGATAGATGAACCAGCACGTGAGGAAACTATCAAGTTCAAGGCTACTGAGGATGTCATTCCTACTGAAGAATCTGCTGAAGAATTCATTCCAGAACATCGAGCTAATGCACCTGAAGAAAATGGTGCTGAAGAAAACGCTGATCAAACTCTTCAACGACAACCAACTCATCCTCGCATTGCAAAAGAAGTGCAAGTTGAAAAGATCATCAATGACATCAAAGCGCCAGGTCCTCTCACACGCTCAAAAGCTTCACATTTGTCTAACTTTTGTGGGAATTATGCTTTTGTCTCTATTACAGAGCCCACTAAGGTAGATGAAGCATTTCTGGAGCCTGAGTGGATTCAGGCCATGCAAGAAGAATTACATCAGTTCGAGCTCAACAATGTCTGGGAACTGGTCAAACGTCCAGATCCTCGCAAGCACAATATCATCGGCACAAAGTGGATCTACCGCAACAAGCAAGATGAAAATGGCCTTGTGGTGAGGAATAAGGCACGGCTTGTAGCTCAAGGCTACACACAGGTTGAAGGAATTGATTTCGATGAAACTTTTGCACCTGTTGCTAGACTTGAGGCTATTCGCATATTACTTGCTTATGCTAACCATCATGATATCACTTTATATCAAATGGATGTGAAAAGTGCATTCCTCAATGGTAAGCTTGAGGAAGAAGTATATGTTGCTCAACCCCCAGGTTTTGAAGATCCAAAGAATCCTGACAAAGTCTTCAGACTCAACAAGGCCATCTATGGCCTCAAGCAGGCCCCACGGGCTTGGTATGATACCTTGAAGGAACTCTTCATGAAGAAAGGCTTCAAACCCGGTTCACTCGACCCTACTCTTTTCACTAAATCTTATGATGGTGAATTGTTTGTGTGCCAAATATATGTTGATGATATTATCTTTGGCTGTACTGACCAACGTTATAGTGATGAATTTGCCTATATGATGAGTGAAGAATATCAAATGTCTAGGATGGGAGAGTTGAAATTCTTCTTAGGTCTTCAAATTCGTCAACAACATAATGGCATATTCATCTCTCAGGAGAAATACCTCAAGGATGTACTGAGGAAATTCGGCATGCAAGATTGCAAAGGCGTCAAAATTTCTATGCCCATAAATGGCCATCTGTGCACTGATGAAAATGGTATTGACTTCGATCATAAGGTATACCGCTCTATGATAGGCTCCTTATTGTACTTATGTGCATCTAGGCCAGATATAATGCTTAGTGTTTGCATGTGTGCCCGATTTCAAGCTACACCGAAGGAATCACACCATAAGGCTGTGAAGCATATTCTTCGATATCTAGCTCACACACCAACACTTGGATTATGGTACCCCAAGGGCTCGGCTTTTGATCTTGTTGGATATTCTGACTCTGACTATGCTGGTGATCGTGTGGATCACAAGTCAACATCTGGTACATGTCATTTCCTCGGACGATCTTTGGTCTGTTGGTCCTCGAAGAAACAGAACTGCGTATCACTGTCTACTGCTGAAGCTGAGTACACTGCCGCTGGTTCTTGCTGTGCCCAATTGCTATGGATGAAGCAAACTATCAAGGACTACGGCATCAACATGAAGAATGTGCCTCTCTTCTGTGACAATGAGAGTGCCATCAAGATTGCTCACAACCCAGTTCAGCACTCGAAGACAAAGCACATTCAGATTCATCATCATTTTCTTCGTGATCATGTGTTGAAGGGCGACATTTCTATTGAGCATGTGAAGACTGAAGAACAGCTAGCCGATATCTTCACAAAGCCCTTGGATGAGAACAGATTTAGCAAGTTGTGGTGTGAGCTAAATATCCTAGAATCTTCGAGTGTTCTTTGAAAAGGACACTCATCCTAACACTTATGAAAAATTGATGACTTAGATGTGCAACACATGAAGAAACGTTTTTCTTCAATCAATGAAGAATAACACTCTTAGTGTGAAGAAATTAATGAAGAATTTGATTCTCAGAACCCTACGATAATTGTACGCGGTGTCTGAAATCATCATTGTTATACGGTGGGTCACGCCACCACCAAAAGTTGAAATTCCTCAAATTATTCATATTCTTCAACTTTGCATAATCTTCACTTGTCTCATCGTTTCTCTTCATTGGCTATATATATATGAATTTATGTCCTCTACAACATTCACTTATTGCTATTTCTTCAAGTTGGTTCTTCTGCTAAGTGAATGTGATCGGACCCTTCCCCTCTATGCTATACTCAACCCAATCCGTTGACAAATTATTCATGTGCGTTCTATTTGAAACTCGTTCAAAGTCTTCACTGTGTCCTTGTCAGCTGAAGAAATTGCAAACGAAACTTTAAAATCTATCTTATCGAAATTTTCGGCTTTGCCGCTCAAACCGTTTTGCATCCCACGATACACTTATCCACTCACCCACGATCTAACACGATCTCCACCTCTCACTACGTGGGTGACACATGTCATGCAAATGAGAAGGGTCAGGGGAACGTTCGTCCAATTTCTTCGGGCGAACAGTTTTTCACCGTGGCTATAAATACCCCTCCTTCCCTTCCTCACTTCTTTTACTCCACTCGATCTCTCTCTAGCTCGAGCTTCTCAAACCCTAGCGCCGCCGCTACTTCATCGCCACCGGTGAGGAAGAGCTTCACTGCCTCGACCTCGTCGCCGACGTACTCGCACCGACCGTGGAAATCTTCACTCCGCCGCCGCTGTAGCCGTCTTCCTCCGCCGAGTTAGGGCGTGGAAGATCCACACAGACGAACTTCACCTGTCCACTTCACTGTTCGTCGTGTTCTTCATCCAGGGTAATTAAAAGTTACTTTTACTACCCTCGTCGATTCGAATGATTATCTACAAAATCTTCAAAAGTGTTTTTCTTCATATCTTCACACACTAAACACTTCACAAGTCATCTGTTCTTGATTCGTTTCTCTAAGCCATGTTTTTCTTCAAGATTCCTCAAATGTGTGGATTTTTAATCTACACATCTCTGGAACCTAAGACAAAGCAAGCTTAGTGAAATTCTTCAAGACTCATCTGGTCAAATTCCTCAAACATGTTCTTTTTACAAAATCTTCTGAGAACGCATATGACCTCTCCAAATTCCTCGCAACTATACTATGTTCACAGGTACACATGTCAGCTGCTGAATCACTAGGTTCTCATCAACTTAACTCATTTGCAGCGTTCCTCGAAGAAAAGTTGCATACTTCTTCAAAGAATTCAATTGTTCAAATTCCTCAACTGAAGAAAATGGCTGATAGTAAGAAGCCACAGAAGGGAGAAAGAGGCCTGAGGTAAATACAGCGTTTGAGATCCCTGATGACATATATTCTGGGTACTGCACACCTACTGAGGAAACCAAGAATGAGCGCAAAGTGCGCAAACAAAGGATAGAGAGGAGATGGGCAAGAGAATGGAGGGAGTACAGATATGTCACTCCTAAGTACATGAAGAAATTTGCACTCAATCCTCCATGCCCAAGAGCTCCATTGGCACCTGGCCAAATAGCAGATCCCACCAGCCTCAAGCACGGTGAGGACTATCCTGATGAATGGGCCAAGCGCCAAGCCAAGCTGGCTAAGCAAGCCAAAGAAGCAGTGAGGAAATTCAATGAAGACTCTGCTGCTGCTGCTGCCTCTGCTGAGGCCTCTGCTGTCAAGCCAAAGAAGGCTATGTCTAAGAAGCCTGCGCGCAGGCCAAGGTCCTCAACAATGCCCTCACGACCAGAATCCTCAAAGCCCTCACGGCAAATTCCTCATGCTGCTCCTGTTCCTCCAAAGTCCTCAGCTCCTCCGCCAAAGCCTTCAGCTGTTTTGACTAAATCCTCAGCACCTGTGCATCTCGCCTCGTGCCAAAGGACTGTCGGCATCTCCATTGCCTCAGGTGTCTCAGCTAGTTCCTCAGCTGCACCAAGTTCCTCAGTTGTCCCCTCACTGCTGAAGACAAAGGCCACTACTGGACGAGGTTCTCGCCCAAGTCCTCAAAAGAAGCAAGTCGCTTTCCAAGTGTCGTCTGATGAAGACGAAGCTGATGATGATGAACTTGCCAAAATCATCAGAGACAGGCAAGTCAGGGCCGCAAGAGCCAAAGGATCAAAGGTGCCACTGCTTTTGGATCCCAAGCTGATTCTCAACTACATTGATGATTGGCACAAGGACCCCAACACTCCCTTGCCTGACTTCAAGCTGACTCCTGGACAGAGTCACATGTTGACCCACTTCATTCAAGAAGAAAAGTGGAAATTTGCGAAGGCCAGGCAGATCAAGAAAGTGCAGTACAAGAAAGAGCGCTATCTGAAGAAAAATGTTGTCTCTATGACAACGGAAGAACTTGTCACTATTCAGACTGAGATTAAGAAACTCAGTGATGATTTTGACGCATATCGCGCTGAATGGGATGGAGCCAAGGTTCGTCTTGTGAAACTTGCGGATAACTTCATTTCCAATGTTGCAGCCCCAACGCAACAGGAAATTCCTCAGGCTAAAGCATCTGGTCAGCCTACTGAAGAAAATGCCAGCACCGCTGATGACAATCAGGCTGCTGAAGATAATGTGAGTTCCAGGGCTGATGACTGCATTCCAGCCGCTGAAGAAATTGCCAGGGCACCCACTAGTGGTGTGCCTGAAGAAACTGAAGAACTCAGGGCAACTGCATCAGTTGTTCCTAAAGAAAATCAACCAGATTCCTCAGCTGCTCCTGCACCAACTTCAACTCCAATCCTTTCATCTGCATCAGATGTGAAGAAGACCAAGGCTGTAGAGCATGCTGCAGTGAAGAAAAGGAAAGCATCAGCTGCTTCAGATTCTTCAGCTCCGAAGAAAATGAAGCCTATGACAAGTTCATTTGCAAATCCGATTGATGTTGTTCCCATCTCAACCAGGCCATCAAAGGACCTTGTTCCTTTTGATGAAGAATATGTGATCCCCAGCGGATCTGATGAAGAAACTCCTTCTGCTGCTTCGTCTGAACCGTTGGATGAAGAAATTGAAGTGGATGTGATCCCTTCAACACCTATCATCTCCTCGCCTCTGCCTCATTTCACAGCTGAAGAGGCTGGCATTGAAGAAATGAAAGATGAAGATGTGGACATTGGCTGCTCCACACCCGTAATCAGTGATGAATTCTAGGAAAGTCAGCATCCAAGCTCTCCAATGTTCACCCCTCTACAGCAAATTCCTCAGTCCCCCACACAAACTGTTCACATGGGCTCTGAAGAAACTCATCCCACTGCAACTGTCCATGAGGAAATTCCAGCCAATAGCGCTGAAGAAACTGCTGCTGCTGAACAACCAACGACGCAGACTACCACTGAGGAGGAACCAGAAATTCCTCAGCCTGAAGAACCTGCGATTGAGATTCCTGAGGTCGTGATGCAACTCACTGACACTCCTCTTCCGAAGCCAAAGGATCCATTCTCACGCAAGCAAAAGTTCAAGGCTGATGATTTCTTCAGTGAGCACGTATTCTTCGAAGCATACAACCCATATGACTCTGCTCGCATTAGGAAGAGGCGTTTCTGGACTGCTAGTCAAGCCAATTTCTATTCCTCAGTGCTGTTCAACAAAGAGAAGATCTTCTACCATGAGCATATTCCTCACGTGGATATGGAATCTCTGCCGTGCTTCGCACCAGTCCTCAGTGTTCTTCACGATGCTGGACTGCTAAACTTTTGCTCTAACATCTGCGATTGGAAAGAAGAACTGATTCTTCAATTCTATGCAACGCTACACATCACTAGAGATGCTGAAGATGTGAATTCATGGGTGTTGTACTGGATGTCTGAAAACACTCACTACACTGCACCAACCTCTGAATTGCTTCGTGCTCTACCACTCAGTCATCCCCTTGAAGAAGCTCGCTGCATCTAACAGTGAACCTGAGCTCACACATCATTACACGCAGGTGCTGATGAAACCTTTGAAGCCAGGGCAGACACCAAGAACCAAATTCCTCGTGAAGGAATTGATGTACGTGCCCAGAACTGTCTATCGTATTCTTACGAGGACAATCAGTCCTATCAAAGGCCACGACTCATCTGATGAGGAAATTGTTGGCATCATGAAGAATCTAGTATTCAACATCGTTCATGGCATTCCTGTCAATTATCACGATTTCTTCATGAGGACTATGGCCAATGTTGCACTGTCTCTATTTGAGATGAAGCCTTATGCACCCTGGATTATGAGATTCCTCAGGACAAGGTCTTCACTCAACTACAAAGCTGATTTCCAGAATCACCTCAGCTACTTGCCCCGAATTGAAGTCCTCAAGCAGACATATTCCTCAGTTGATGGAAAGGGCAAGGCACCGGCTGTAATAGATGAAGGCATTCGTCCATTGGATGGTTAGTTTCGCAAAGCTGCATCTTATTCCACCAATGATGACTCTGCCACACATGACTCTGCCAATGCACCCAAGTCCACTCCTCAAGCCACTGCTCCGTGCATGATGACTGACCATGAACTTCTGCTTAGTCTTCACCAAAAGGTGGATCGAAATCACAAATGGGTTAAGCGTCAGTTTGGATCACTTCTTCACAACATGACTGCCACACACAATGCAGTGAAGAAAAACCACTACTACCTCCATCAAGTCTTCGGTCGCACCTGGGCAATCCTGTCACATTTGTATGGTGAAGAAGATCTTAAGAACATGGGTCTTAATGAAGATTTTGACTAGTCTGCACCTCCATCAAAGAAATTCAAGAAGGTCAAGGTTCCTTCTCTGGTGGCCAGCTCATATTCTTCATCGCGCGACACTGATGAACATGAAGATTTGGACGACACTGTGGCAAGCCCTACATCAACAAACGACCCCAACAACGTTGGCGCTCCTTCATCAACATGATTATCTTCAGGGGCGTTAGTCCTCATTTTCGATCCTTTTGGTCATTCGATGACAAAGGGGGAGAAATATGAGTTAGTCTTCAAGCGGGTCTACTATATGGGCATTTTTTTGCTAAGTTACAACTCTCGTTCTTCTAAAACTTTATTGGATCAAGTTGTAATCTTAAACCCGATGGTGCTCTGATACTTTTGATGCACTGTGCTTTGATACTTTTGATGCACTGTGCTCTGATACTTTTGATGCACTATTCTGCATGCTTATTCCTCGTTAATATTATTGCACACATGCTGAATTTCATCAGGCACCATATTTCATCATGCATTTCAAATTCTTCATATTATATGTTAAATGCGTGTATGAATTACAAGATATAGGGGGAGATCTCCATGATTCAACTCTTCAAGTGTGCATTGCTTCAAAAGCAAATTCCTCACTATGAACATCTTCAGGGGGAGTTCTTCTATATCTTGCAATCAAATTCCTCAATATCAGTAGTTACACTTCATATGTTTATCCCCGTTGAAAACTTAACCTATATTGTCATCAATCACCAAAAAGGGGGAGATTGTAAGTGCATCTAATGCCCCTTAGTGATTTTGGTGTATTGAAGACTTATAGGTTAAGGGACTAATGCGTTTGTGAGTGTACACAGGTCTATAAGTCTATGAGGAGTTTCATATTTACAGGAAAAGTCAACCCCTAAAAATGAATATCTTCGACTGAAGATTTTGGTATTTCTGAAGACTTTCATGAAGACTTTGAAAGTGAAGAAATTGGTGTGTCCGTGAAGACTTGGTATTCATTCGAGGAACATGAAGCATGAAGACTTTTGTTTTCGTAGTTTCATTTTCTCTTTCTTGAGTCATAGGAAACACCGTACTGTTAAAGGGGGTCGAGGAAATACTAAGGAAAAATTTCCATGTGATGCTCAACTCAAAATCCTACACCTACCAATCCCTTCGAGTGAAGCCATTGGAAATCTCATACAGTTCAGTCAATTTCTTCAGTGACAGAGACAAAGTTCTTCTGGTCTCTGAGGAATTTGTCCTAACTGAGGAGTTAGGAATTCGCCAGTGCGAATTGCCTAAACAGTGAGGAACATGATAGCCCTAAGGATTTTGCTACTCAAAATTCTGACCGTTGCTGTGCTATGCGCCAGCTGTTCCAAAATATCTATCCACCTAACGGTCATATCATTGAAGGGCATTTATGTCTTATCATGTCGGGTTGCTTCCTAGGCTATAAATAGCCGCCCCCTACAACCACTAGCTGGTTGGCTGCTCCGAGAGAAACTGACACTTGTCATTTGAGAGCAACCCATCCTCTGAGGACTTTGAGCGAAAATCATCAAGTGAGGAAAAACCAAAAACCCAAAACCCTAACACCTACAAACCCCAAGTGATTGAGCATCACTGAAGAGATTGATCCTGAGTGGATCCGACGCTTGTTACCTTTGAAGACTGTGCTTCTTCCAGACGGTTAGGCGTCATGGTCTAGAGCATCCAAGAGGAATTGTGGATCACCGAGTGATCGAGTTTTTGAAGGTTTGGAAGTCACCTGAAGACTTACCACGAGTGATTGGACGAGGTCTGTGTGACCTTAGTTCAAGGAGAATACGGTGAGGACTGGGTGTCCTGAGCTACGTGTTCAGGACTGGGTGTTCGGGACTGTGTGTCCTCGATTTAAATACTCAGCCGCTCCAACCAGACGTACAACTAAGACAGCAGTTGGAACTGGTCTACCAAATCATTGTCTTCACCAAGCTTACTGGTTCTATTCCCTCAACTCTTCCATTTCCTCATAACTGTGTTGTGTGTTTGTTCATATCTGTGTCTGAAGACTTTGACTGAAGACTTTCTCAATTTCCTCAGTTCAATTTCTTCAGTCTGTTTGTCTTCATCCTGTGTTATCCTGTGATTACGCTTCCTGTACTCTGTGCCTGTCTTCATTTTATCATGATGAATATGCTTGTATTCTGTTATGTTTACTTTTGAGTACTTATTCCGCTGCTAGTAGTTCTTCGCGAAGGAATTTCCTCACCGGCAAATTCCTCAGTGAAGAATTTCATAAAAATCGCCTATTCACCCCCACTCTAGTCGATATAACGCACTTTCAAGGGCCTAACGGGCCGTGAGTTAACAGGTCGTAAAATGGGCTATTTGCGAAGAGACCGTTAACAGGCTTTTCATGGTCCAGCCCGTTAACTTTTGACCAAGTCAAATGGGCCGGCTTTGTAAGCTAAATGGGCCAGTGGTGGGCCGTGGCACGTGTCAACATATCATAGGCGCCTATCTGATCCACTGACGAGCTGACACGTGTTTCGCCCGGCCAATAAGAATTTTACACGTGGAAATTTCCCATTGGTTGGGGCTGTTAACGGGTTATCGGATCCAAAATCTGACCCGATAGCTTAACGGCGTTCCGTTACGGAAGATGCCACGTGTTGGTCACCCTTGACAAAAGCACTGCTGCGACGCGCGATTTATCGTCATGGAAGTGGACCCTTCCGTGATGATAATTTTGGTAATGTCATGGAACACTTCTACGACAGCACAGGTATGACTATCTTGATTCTGTCATAAAATTTTCATGGATGTACATGCATGAGAAAAAACGCGACCTACTGTGACAAACACATATCATCATGGAAGTGTATTTTTTTTGTAGTGATTACTCCACTCATCGACCGCTATCCAGCATGCATCTAGAGTATTAAGTTCATGAAAACAGAGTAACGCCTTAAGAAAGATGACACGATGTAGAGGGATAAATTCATGCAATATGATAAAAAAAAACCATCTTGCTATCCTCGATGGCAACAATACAATACGTGCCTTGCTGCCCCTACTATCACTGGGAAAGGACACCGCAAGATTGAACCCAAAGCTAAGCACTTCTCCCATTGCAAAAAAGATCAATCTAGTAGGCCAAACCAAACTGATAATTCGAAGAGACTTGCAAAGATAAACAATCATACATAAAAGAATTCAGAGAAGATTCAAATATTGTTCATAAATAGACTTGATCATAAACCCACAATTCATCAGTCTCAACAAACACACCGCAAAAGAAGATTACAATGAATAGGTCTCCACAAGAGAGGGGGAGAACATTGTATTGAGATCCAAAAAGAGAGAAGAAGACATCTAGCTAATAACTATGGACCTGAAGGTCTGAGGTAAACTACTCACACTTCATCGGAGAGGCTATGGTGTTGATGTAGAAGCCCTCCGTGATGGATACCCCCTCCGGCGGAGCTCCGGAATAGGCCCCAAGATGGGATCTCGTGGATACAGAAAGTTACGACGGTGGAATTAGGATTTTGGCTCCGTATCTAATCGTTTGGGGGTACGTAGGTCTATATAGGAGGAAGGAGTACGTCGATGGAGCAATAGGGGGCCCACGAGGGTGGAGGGCGCGCCTGGGGGGGTAGGCGCTCCCCCTACCTCGTGGCCTCCTCCTTTGTTTCTTGACGTAGGGTCCAAGTCTCCTGGATCATGTTCAGCAAGAAAATCATGTTCCCGAAGGTTCCATTCCGTTTGGACTCCATTTGATATTCCTTTTCTTCGAAACCCTAAAATAGGCAAAAAAACAGCAATTCTGGGATGGGCCTCCGGTTAATAGGTTAGTCCCAAAAATAATATAAAAGTGGAAAATAAAGCCCAATAATGTCCAAAACAGTAGATAATATAGCATGGATCAATCAAAAATTATAGATACATTGGAGACGTATCACTTGATCCATTTTGAACTTCTTCAAAACTTTGTCAAGGTATGTGCTTTGTGAAAGTCCAATTAAGCGTCTCGATCTATCTCTATAGATCTTGATGCCCAATATATAAGCAGCTTCACCGAGGTCTTTCATTGACAAACTCTTATTCAAATATCCTTTTATGCTATCCAGAAATTCTATATCATTTCTAATCAACAATATGTCATCCACATATAATATCAGAAATGCTACAGAGCTCCCACTCACTTTCTTGTAAATACAGGATTCTCCAAAAGTCTGTATAAAACCATATGCTTTGATCACACTATCAAAACGTTTATTCCAACTATTAGAGGCTTGCACCAGTCCATAAATGGATCGCTGGAGCTTGCACACTTTGTTAGCTCCCTTTGGATCGACAAAACCTTCCGGTTGCATCATATACAACTCTTCTTCCAGAAATCCATTCAGGAATGCAGTTTTGACATCCATTTGCCAAATTTCATAATCATAAAATGCGGCAATTGCTAACATGATTCGGACAACCTTAAGCATCGCTACGGGTGAGAAGGTCTCATCGTAGTCAATCCCTTGAACTTGTCGAAAACCTTTTGCAACAAGTCGAGGTTTATAGACAGTGACATTACCGTCAGCGTCAGTCTTCTTCTTGAAGATCCATTTATTCTCGATGGCTTCCCGATCATCTGGCAAGTCAAACAAAGTCCACACTTTGTTCTCATACATGGATCCCATCTCAGATTTCATGGCCTCAAGCCATTTTGCGGAATCTGGGCTCACCATCGCTTCTACATAGTTCGTAGGTTCGTCATGGTCTAGTAACATAACCTCCAGAACAGGATTACCGTACCACTCTGGTGCAGATCTTACTCTGGTTGACCTACGAGGTTCAGTAACAACTTGATCTGAAGTTTTATGATCATCATCATTAACTTCCTCACTAATTGGTGTGGACGTCACAGGAACCGGTTTCTGTGATGAACTACTTTCCAATAAGGGAGCAGGTATTGTTACCTCATCAAGTTCTACTTTCCTCCCACTCACTTCTTTCGAGAGAAACTCCTTCTCTAGAAAGGATCCATTCTTAGCAACGAATGTCTTGCCTTTGGATCTGTGATAGAAGGTGTACCCAACAGTTTCCTTTGGGTATCCTATGAAGACACATTTCTCCGATTTGGATTCGAGCTTATTAGGTTGAAGGTTTTTCACATAAGCATCGCAGCCCCAAACTTTAAGAAACGACAACTTTGGTTTCTTGCCAAACCATAGTTCATAAGGTGTCATCTCAATGGATTTTGATGGTGCCCTATTTAATGTGAATGCGGCCGTCTCTAAAGCATAACCCCAAAATGATAGCGGTAAATCAGTAAGAGACATCATAGATCGCACCATATCTAGTAAAGTACGATTACGATTTTCGGACACAGCATTACGCTGTGGTGTTCCGGGTGGCGTGAGTTGCGAAACTATTCCGCATTATTTCAAATGAAGACCAAACTCGTAACTCAAATATTCTCCTCCACGATCAGATTGTAGAAACTTTATTTTCTTGTTATGATGATTTTCAACTTCACTCAAAAATTCTTTGAACTTTTCAAATGTGTCAGACTTATGTTTCATTAAGTAGATATACCCATATCTGCTTAAATCATCTATGAAGGTGAGAAAATAACTATACCCGCCGCGAGCCTCAACATTCATTGGACCACATACATCAGTATGTATGATCTCCAACAAATCAGTTGCTCGCTCCATAGTTCTGGAGAATGGCGTTTTAGTCATCTTGCCCATAAGGCATGGTTCGCAAGTACCAAGTGATTCATAATCAAGAGATTCCAAATGTCCATCAGTATGGAGTTTCTTCATGCCCTTTACACCAATATGACCCAAACAGCAGTGCCACAAATAAGTTGCACTATCATTATCAACTCTGCATCTTTTGGCTTCAACATTATGAATATGTGTATCACTACTATCGAGATTCATCAAAAATAGACCACTCTTCAAGGGTGCATGACCATAAAAGATATTACTCATATAAATAGAAAAACCATTATTCTCATATTTAAATGAATAATTGTCTCGCATTAAACAAGATCCCAATATAATGTTCATGCTCAACGCTGGCACCAAATAACAATTATTTAGGTCTAAAACTAATCCCGAAGGTAGATGTAGAGGTAGTGTGCCGACTGCGATCACATCGACTTTGGAACCATTTCCCATGCGCATCGTCACCTTGTCCTTAGCCAGTGTTCGCTTAATTCGTAGTCCCTATTTTGAGTTGCAAATATTAGCAACAGAACCAGTATCAAATACCCAGGTGCTACTGCGAGCTCTGGTAAGGTACACATCAATAACATGTATATCACATATACCTTTGTTCACCTTGCCATCCTTCTTATCCACCAAATACTTGGGGCAGTTCCGCTTCCAGTGACCAGTCTTCTTACAGTAGAAGCACTCAGTCTCAGGCTTAGGTCCAGACTTGGGTTTCTTCTCTTGAGCAGCAACTTGTTTGCTGTTCTTTTTGAAGTTCCCCTTCTTCTTCCCTTTGCCCTTTTTCTTGAAACTGGTGGTCTTATTAACCATCAACACTTGATCCTCCTTCTTGATTTCTACCTCCGCAGCCTTTAGCATTGCGAAGAGCTCGAGAATCGTCTTATCCATCCCTTGCATGTTATAGTTCATCATGAAGCTCTTGTAGCTTGGTGGCAGTGATTGAAGAATTCTGTCAATGACGCTATCATCCGGAATATTAACTCCCAGTTGAATCAAGTGATTGTTATACCCAGACATTCTGAGTATATGCTCACTGACAGAACTATTCTCCTCCATCTTGCAGTTGTAGAACTTATTGGAGACTTCATATCTCTCAATCTGGGCATTTTCTTGAAATATTAACTTCAACTCCTGGAACATCTCATATGCTCCATGATGTTCAAAATGTCGTTGAAGTCCCGGTTCTAAGTCGTAAAGCATGGCACACTGAACTATCGAGTAGTCATCAGCTTTGCTCTGCCAGACGTTCATAACATCTGGTGTTGCTCCTGCAGCAGGTTTGGAACCTAGCAGTGCTTTCAGGACATAATTCTTCTGTGCAGCAATGAGGATAATCCTCAAGTTACGGACCCAGTCCATGTAATTTCTACCATCATCTTTCAACTTTTCTTTCTCAAGGAACGCATTAAAATTCAACGAAATAACAGCATGAGCCATCTATCTACAACAAACATAGACATGCAAAATACTATCAGGTACTAAGTTCATGAAAAATTCAAGTTCAATTAATCATATTACTTAAGAACTCCCACTTAGATAGACATACCTCTAATCATCTAAGTGATCACGTGATCGAAATCAACTAAACCATAACATATCATCACGTGAAATGGAGTAGTTTTCAATGGTGAACATCACTATGTTGATCATATCTACTATATGATTCACGCTCGACCTTTCGGTCTTAGTGTTCCGAGGCCATATCTGCATATGCTAGGCTCGTCAAGTTTAACCTGAGTATTCTCTGTGTGCAAAACTGGCATGCACCCATTGTAGATGGACGTAGAGCTTATCACACCCAATCATCAGGTGGTGTCTGGGCACGACGAACTTTGGGAACGGTGCATACTTAGGGAGAACACTTTTATCTTGAAATTTAGTGAGAGGTCATCTTATAATGCTACCGTCAATCAAAGTGAAATAAGATGCATAAAAGATAAACATCACATGCAATCAATATAAGTGATATGATATGGCCATCATCATCTTGTGCTTGTGATCTCCATCTCCGAAGCACCATCATGATCACCATCGTCACCGGCGCGACACCTTGATCTCCATCGTAGCATCGTTGTCGTCTCGCCAACTATTGCTTCTACGACTATTGCTACCGCTTAGTGATAAAGTAAAGCAATTACAGGGCGATTGCATTGCATACAATAAAGCGACAACCATATGGCTCCTGCCAGTTGCCGATAACTCGGTTACAAAACATGATCATCTCATACAATAAAATATAGCATCATGTCTTGACCATATCACATCACAACATGCCCTGCAAAAACAAGTTAGACTTCTTCTACTTTGTTGTTGCAAGTTTTACGTGGCTGCTATGCGCTGAGCAAGAACCGTTCTTACCTACGCATCAAAACCACAATGATAGTTCCTCAAGTTAGTGTTGTTTCAACCTTCTCAAGGACCGGGCGTAGCCACACTCGGTTCAACTAAAGTTGGAGAAACTGACACCCGCCAGCCACCTGTGTGCAAAGCACATCGGTAGAACTAGTCTCGCATAAGCGTACGCATAATGTTGGTCCGGGCCGCTTCATCCAACAATACCGCCGAACCAAAGTATGACATGCTGCTAAGCAGTATGACTTGTATCGCCCACAACTCACTTGTGTTCTACTCGTGCATATAACATCAACGCATAAAACCTGGCTCGGATGCCACTGTTGGCGAACGTAGTAATTTCAAAAAAATTCCTACACACACGCAAGATTGTGGTGATGAATAGCAACGAGAGGGGAGAGTGTGTCCACGTACCCTCGTAGACCGAAAGAGGAAGCATTAGCACAACACGGTTGATGTAGTCGTACGTCTTCACGATCCGACCAATCAAGTACCGAATGCACGGCACCTCCGAGTTCTGCACATGTTCAACTCGATGACGTCCCTCGAACTCCGATCCAGCCGAGCTTTGAGGGAGACTTCCATTAGCATGACGGTGTGGTGACGATGACGATGTTCTATCGACGCAGGGCTTCGCCTAAGCACCGCTACGATATTATCAAGGTGGATTATGGTGGAGGGAGGCACCGCACATGGCTAAGAGATTCAAGAGATCAATTGTTGTGTCTCCAAGGGGTGCCTCCTTCCCCGTATATAAAGGAGTGGAGGAGGGGGAGGGGGACGGCTACCCTAGGCGCGCCCCATGAGGAGTCCTACTCCCACCGGGAGTAGGACTCCCCTTTTCCATGTGGGAGGAGAGGAGAGGGAAGGAGAGAGAGGGACAAAGGAAAAGGGGGTGCCCCCCTCCTTGTCCAATTCGGACTGGGGGGGAAGGGGGCGCGTGGCTGCCCTTGGCCGCCCCTCCTCTTCTCCACTAGGCCAAATAGGCCCATTAGTCTCCCCAGGGGGGGTTCCGGTAACCCCCCGGTACTCCGGTATATATATGCCCGAAACTCCCCGAAACCATTCCGGTGTCCGAAGATAGTCGTCCAATATATCGATCTTTACGTCTCGACCATTTTGAGACTCCTCGTTATCTCCGTGATCACATCCGGGACTCCAAACTACCTTTGGTACATCAAAACACATAAACTCATAATATAACCGTCATCGAACTTTAAGCGTGCGGACCCTACGGGTCCGAGAACTATCTAGACATGGCCGAGACACGTCTCCAGTCAATAACCAATAGCGGAACCTCGATGCTCATATTGGCTCCCACATATTCTACGAAGATCTTTATCGGTCAAACTGCATAACAACATACGTTGTTCCCTTTGTCATCGGTATGTTACTTGCCCGAGATTCGATCGTCGGTATCTCAATACCTAGTTCAATCTCGTTACCGGCAAGTCTCTTTACTTGTTCCATAATACATCATCCCGTAACTAACTCATTAGTTACAATGCTTGCAAGGCTTAAGTGATGTGTATTACCGAGTGGGACCAGAGATACCTCTCCGACAATCGGAGTGACAAATCCTAATCTCGAAATACGCCAACCCAACAAGTACCTTCTGAGACACCTGTAGAGCACCATTATAATCACCCAGTTACATTGTGACATTTGGTAGCACACAAAGTGTTCCTCCGGTAAATGGGAGTTGCATAATCTCATAGTCATATATAGGAACATGTATAAGTCATGAAGAAAGCAATAGCAACATACTAAATGATCAAGTGCTAAGCTAACAGAATGGGTCAAGTCAATCACATCATTCTCCTAATGATGTGATCCCATTAACCAAATGACAACTCTTTGTCTATGGCTAGGAAACATAACCATCTTTGATCAACGAGCTAGTCAAGTAGAGGCATACTAGTGACACTCTGTTTTTCTATGTATTCACACATGTATCATGTTTCTGGTTAATACTATTCTAGCATGAATTAATAAACATTCATCATGATATAAGGAATTAAATAATAACTTTATTATTGCCTCTAGGGCATATTTCCTTCAGTGGGCCCCCTAACGCTCCACCAACCTCAACTCCAACTCCATATATTCGTGTTCGGGGAGAAAAAAATTAGAGAGAAGGATTCATCACGTTTTACCATACGGAGCCACCGCCAAGCCCTAAACTCTCTCAGGAGGGCTGATGTGGAGTCTGTTCGGGGCTCCGGAGAGGGGAATCCATCACCATCGTCATCATCAACCTTCCTCCATCACCAATTTCATGATGCTCACCGTTATGCGTGAGTAATTCCATCATAGGTTTGCTAGACGGTGATGGGTTGGATGAGATTTATGATGTAATCGAGTTAGTTTTGTTAGGGTTTAATCCCTAATATCCACTATGTTCTGAGATTGATGTTGCTATGAATTTTCTATGCTTAATGCTTGTCACTAGGGCCCGAGTGCCATGATTTCAGATCTGAACCTATTATGTTTTCATGAATATATGTGAGTTCTTGATGCTATCTTGCAATTCTATAGTCACCTACTATGTGTTATGATCCGGCAACCGCGTAGTGACAATAATTGGGACCACTCCCGATGATGACCGTAGTTTGAGGAGTTCATGTATTCACTATGTGTTAATGCTTTGGTCCGGTACTCTATTAAAAGGATGCCTTAATATCCCTTAGTTTCCAATAGGACCCCGCTGCCACGGGAGGGTAGGACAAAAGATGTCATGCAAGTTCTTTTCCATAAGCACGTATGACTATATTCGGAATACATGCCTACATTACATTGATGAATTGGAGCTAGTTCTGTGTCACCCTATGTTATAACTGTTGCATGAATAATCGCATCCGGCATAATTCTCCATCACCGATCCAATGCCTACGAGCTTTTCATATATTGTTCTTCGCTTATTTACTTTTTCGTTGCTACTGTCACAATCACTACAAAACCCAAAAATATTACTTTTGCTACCGTTACTTTTGCCACTGTTACCACTACTATCATATTACTTTGCTACTAAACACTTTGCTGCAGATATTGAGTTTCTAGCTGTGGTTGAATTGACAACTCAGCTGCTAATACTTGAGAATATTCTTTGGCTCCCCTTGTGTCGAATCAATAAATTTGGGTTGAATACCCTACCCTCGAAAACTGTTGCAATCCCCTATACTTGTGGGTTATCAAGAACATTTTCTGGCGCCGTTGCCGGGGAGCATAGCTCTATTCTTTGAGTCACTTGGGATTTATATCTGCTTATGATTATGAAGAACTTGAAAGATCAAAGAACCAAGATTTTTCCCTCAACTACGAGGGGAGGTAAGGAACTGCCATCTAGCTCTGCACTTGATTCACCTTCTGTTTTGAGTAAGCTTGCGACACCTAAACCTGCTTGTGCTATTAATTCTGATATGTCGCATGTTATTGATGATGCCATTTCTGCTATGCATGATACTTATGATGAAACTACTTCTATGCTTGATACTACTTTGCCACTTGGTGAATTTCTTGATGAACAACTTGCTAGGGCTAGAGAGAATGAAATTATTGAAACTGATAATATTGATGAAAGTGATGATGAGGATTCTCCCCCTAGATATGAATTGCCTGTTGTTCCTGTGGGTTATGTTATGGATGAAGAAAGTGCTAGAGACTTTCTTGCCTGCAATGATAGAAGTGATCTTAAGAAACTATTAGCTAAGCTGAAAGAAAAATCTCTGAATGCTAGAATGAAATATGATCCTGCTTATGCTACTTCACCTATCTTTATTACTGATAAGGATTATGATTTCTCTGTTGATCATGAGATAATTACTTTGGTTGATTCTGATCCTTTTTATGGCTATGAATCTGAAACTGTTGTGTCACATCTTACTAAATTAAATGATATAGCTACCCTATTTACTAATGATGAGAAAACTATGGTTTAATTCTCTTGATCCTGGTTGTGTGCGTAGTCCCCAGGATATGATTTACTAATTCTCCGCTAAATATTTCCCCGCTCATAAGAAACAAGTTGCTTTAAGGGAAATATATAATTCTGTGCAAATTCAAGAAGAGAGTCTCCCACAAGCTTGGGGGAGGCTTCTCCAATTACTTAATGCTTTGCCTGATCATGCTCTCAAGAAAAATGAAATACTTGATATCTTTTATAATGGACTAACCGATGCATCCAGAGATTACCTGGATAGTTGTGCTAGTTGTGTTTTCAGGGAAAGAACCATTGATCAAGCTGAAATTCTATTGATGTTGACCCATGAAAATAATTGGACACTTCCTGAACCAGCTCCTAAGCCAACTCCGAAGAAAAGGGGTATTCTATTTCTCAGTCCTGAAGATATGCAAGAGGCAAAGAAATCTATGAAAGAAAAAGGTATAAAAGTTGAAGATGTTAAGAATTTACCTCCTGTTGAAGAAATACATGGTCTTAATTCACCACCTTTTGAAGAAACACACGATCTCGATAACCCGACACAGGTAGTAAAGGTAAACTCTCTCTATAGATATGATAAAGCTGAAATCCCTCCTGCTAAGTTTGCTAGCCAATGTTTGGACAAATTTGATAACTTTATGGTTAAGCAAGAAGATTTTAATGCTTATTTTGGTAGACAACTGAAATGCGATGCTTATATGATTGAACACTTGGGTGATTATATGTCTAGAGTTAAAGGTGAACTTAAACTCACTAGTAAACATGCTTCTATGGTTACCACTCAAGTAGAACAAGTACTTAAAGCTCAGAATGATTTGCTCAATGAATTGAATAGTAAGAATAATGACTTTGCTGTTAGAGTTGCAACTAAAGGAGGTAAAGTGACTCAGGAACCTTTGTATCCTGAGGGACACCCTAAGAGAATTGAGCAGGATTCTCAGAGAAATAACGTTGATGCACCTAGTCCTTCTAAGAGGAAGAAAAAGAAAAATGATAGGACTTTGCATGCTTCTAGTGAACCTGTTGCAGACACACCTGAGAATCCTAATGATATTTCTATCTCTAATGCTGAAACACAATCTAGTAATGACCATGAACCTAGTGATAATGTTAATGATGATGTTCATGTTGATGCTCAACCTAGCAATAATAATGATGTAGAAATTGAACCTGCTGTTGATCTTGATAACCCACAATCAAAGAATCAACGTTATGATAAGAGAGACTTTGTTGCTAGGAAGCACGTTAAAGAAGGAGAACCATGGGTTCAGAAACCCATGCCTTTTCCTCCTAAACCATCCAAGAAAAAGGATGATGAGGATTTTGAGCGCTTTTCTGAAATGATTAGACCTATCTTTTTGTGTATGCCTTTGACTGATTTTCTTAAAATGAATCCTTATGCTAAGTACATGAAAGATATTGTTACAAATAAGAGAAAGATACCGGAAGCTGAAATTTCCACCATGCTTGCTAATTATACTTTTAAGGGTGGAATACCAAAGAAACTTGGAGATTCAGGAATACCAACTATACCATGCTCCATTAAAATAAATTATGTTAAAACTGCTTTATGTGATTTTGGAGCAGGTGTTAGTGTTATGCCTCTCTCTTTATATCATAGACTTGATTTGAATAAGTTGACACCTACTGAAATATCTTTGCAAATGGCTGATAAATCAACTGCTATACCTGTCGGTATTTGTGAGGATGTGCCTGTTGTGGTTGCAAACGTTACTATTTTAACGGACTTTGTTATTCTTGATATTCCTGAGGACGATAGTATGTCTATTATTCTTGGAAGACCCTTTTTGAATACTGCAGGGGCTGTTATTGATTGCACCAAAGGCAATGTCACTTTTCATGTTAATGGTAATGAGGATACGTACACTTCCCGAGGAAACAACCTCAAGTCCATAGTATCAATTCTATTGGAAAAATTTCAACAATCACTATTGGAGGTTTTGAATTTCCTCTTCCTACTGTCAAGAAGAAATATGATATTCCTATTGTTGGGGATGTGCATATCCCCGTTGAGGTAACCTAGTGTTATTCGAAATTTCTCCGATTTCATGCGATTCGGAATGAGTTTGTTAACAAGACCTGATCAACCTTGTTAGTGGATTCCTTTTGATGAGCATGAGCTGGATGAAGTTAGAAAGCACAACTCTTTGTACCCTCTTTTTAATTTCCGTTATTTATACTAAATAAAGCAAAATTAGTATTTTATGTCTGTTTTCTGAATTATCCATGCAATAAAAAATACCTCGAAAATAAAAGTTCTCCAAATGCCCTGAAAATTTAATATGATTTTTTCTGAATTATTTGAGAATATCTGGCACTGAGAACACATCAAGGGGAGCCAGCACCTGGCCACGAAGGTCCAGGGTGCGCCCTACCCCCTGGGCACGCCCCCTGCCTCGTGGTCCCCTGGTGGCCCCCCTCCACTTATTCCAGCCACCACACACTTGTTCTTCCTCCCAAAGAGACCACCAACCAGCTCAAACACGAGTTCTAGCTCATCTTGCTGCCATTTTCGATCTCCTAGCTCAAAGCCCCATTCACAAAACTGCTTTGGGGGATTGTTCTTTGGTATGTGACACCTCCAATGGTCCAATTAGTTTTTGTTCCAGTGCTTTATTCATTGCAATTTTTTGCTGCCTATGTGACCCTGTTCTTGAGCTTGCATGTCAAATTTATATGGTCCAAAGTAGTTTTAATGCATGATATTGCCTCTAGGCACTTGTAGCAGTAGTTGCTATCAATTTTGTTGAGTTTGGCTCACTTTCATTTTTGAGTTACTAAAAATTTCAGAAATTTTTCAGAGGAAGAAATATGTTTAGGAAAATGTACCAAGGTGGTTCTTCAAGGAAGCAAGGACCCAGACCCGCAATACGCGATGCGGACGATGAGCCACCGAGGGACGCGCAAGTGCGGCCTTGTGAATGGCCGTCAGAGGATTTCATGGTCCAAGCCGGAATTAAAGAGGAATTTGATGCATATGTGCGTAATGCTGATCTAGAGAGCTTTGAGGCAGATAAGTGCCGGTAATACCTCTATTTAACTGATTCATTTGTGAGAAGGTTTAAATTTTCAACCTCGCGCAATTCACAAACTGTCATGTTTGATCTTTATGATAAATCTTATACCATGGATTTAGAGGATTTTAATACTGCCGCAAACTCCCACAATGGGGTAGTGCTAGTGAACCTAGCAAATCTGAGCTTAGAGATTTTCTTGCTAGTATTACAGTGGGGGAATCTAGATATGTAACACAAGCCACCATAGGGAGCATTCATTTTCCCGCTATACATTATTTTGCTCTCTTCATAGGAAGGTGCATAAATGGTAAAGATGAAGCATGTCACATGTGTGTACCTGATATTAGCGTTCTCAGGAGCGCTATTTTAGGAGATAAACAATACAACTTGGGGGCTATTGTTGCACGTAGGTTGGATAATAATAGTATTCATGGATATTTCTTAGGTGGAATTTATGCAACTCGTATAGCTAACTTTCTTGAGATACCCATACGTGGAGATGATATTGAGTTGCCTCCTTCTTATCTAGATTATGATGCTATGGTTCGTCATCAGTTTGTTGAGAGGAATGACCAGTCCCTCCAGTACTGACTAATCTTTGACAGACGACGCACCTATCACGTCGCTCTCCTTGCTCCCGCTTTCTTTGACTTTCAGGTAAAGAGGACATATGTTATAACCCTGGAGGAGGTGAATGAGTATAAGAGGAGGACAGAGACAGCTCGCCTCCAAGCGGCAGCTCATGAGGCAATAGCTGCTGCATCACAGTACGACCCCAACTACAACTTTGGATATCCGCCAGGCCAGCCATGGCAGTAGACTAACTTAGGCCAAAAGCCTAATCCTGGGGGAGTACGTATTCCTCACCTATATTACATTCATGTTCACACACTCATGCTAGTTGTCGGTGCTCATACTTTTTCATTGTATCATCCATGCTAGTTTATTTTCTTTTTAAGCTTTCTTCTTGTGTATTTGACAAACCTTAAGAAAAATAAAAAAAATTAGTTGTAGCCTTTAGTTAGTTTACTTTCCATGCCTGTAGTAGTAGTAATTAAAAAGAAAACCCAAAAAGATTTCTCATTCTTATTTTGCTTGTTGGGAGCTTTCCCGTGTAAATAGTTTTGTTTCTTTTCTTCGGGGGTCGAGAGGAGAAGACCATAATGAAAATATTGAGTGGCTCTCATATGCATTATTGTTGATCAAACAAAGAGCCCATATTACCTTGTCTTCTCTCTTGAATTGAATGCTTGCAGGTTCTAGCTTATTCCAATACACGTGCACTATTATTATTATCCACAATATTCGGTCGTGCAAGTGAAAGGCAATAATGATGATTATATGATGAACGTATTGACATGAGAAAAGCTAGTATATATGAACTCGACCTCTCTTGTTTTTGTAAATATGATTAGTCATCGTTCCTGATTCAGCCTATTATGGAAGAAACATATTTGCAATGACAATTAGAGATTGTAGTTGCTTATGCCATGCTTAATTAGCTAGGAGTTTATAATGGTTTACCTTGCGTGCCAACATGCTATTAAAATGGTTGTGATGTGGTATGATAGGGTGGTATCCTCTTTTGAACGATTCGAGTGGCTTGACTTGGCACATGTTCACGCATGTAGTTGAAACAAAATCAACATAGCCTCTATGATATTTATGTTCATGGTGAATTATATCCTACTCATGCTTGCATTCGGTGTTGATTAATTTTAATGCATGCTCATGACGGTTGTCGCTCCTAGTCTTTTTCTAGACTTCACTTGTACTAAGCGGGAATACTGCTTGTGCATCCAACTCCATAAACCCCAAAGTTGTTCCATATGAGTCCACCATACCTACCTATATACGGTATCTACCTGTCGTTCCAAGTAAATTTGTATGTGCCAAACTCTAAACCTTCAAATAAACATTCTGTTTTGTATGCTCGAATAGCTCATGTATCAACTAGGGATGTCTGTATCTTCCATGCTAGGCAGGTTATTCTCAAGAGGAGTGGACTCCACTCCTCACTCCCAAGAAAATGGCTGGTCACTAGGATGCCCAGTCCCATGCTTTATGAAAATCAAATCAAAATAACTGCAAACAAAACTCCCTCGGGACTCTTGTTAGTTGGAGGCACTCGTTGTTTCGAGCAAGCCATGGATTGATGCTTGTTGGTGGTGGGGGAGTATAAACTTTACCATTCTGCTTGGGAACCGCCTATAATGTGTGTAGCATGGAAGATATCGAGATCTCTCGGTTGTTATGTTGACAATGAAAGTATACCGCTCAAAATATCATTCATATCTATTTCAAAACCAAGCTCTGGCACCTCTACAAATCCCTGCTTCCCTCTGCGAAGGGCCTATCCATTTACTTTTTTGTTGAGTCATCATCCTCTTATCAAAAAGCACCAGTTGGAGAGCACCACTGTCATTTGCATCCATTACTGTTAGTTTACATTGAGTATGACTGTAACTGGATCTCTTTTACCATGAGTTACAATGTCTAGTCAGTCCTTGATCTTTAAAGGTGCTCTGCATTTATGTTTTGCGGTTTGATAAAGGGCTAGCGAGATACCATCTTGTTGTATCATATTATGATTGTTTTGAGAAAGTGTTGTCATCCAAGATTTATTATTATTGTTCGCTAGTTGATTATGCCATTGATATGAGTAAACATGAGACCTAAATGTTATTGTGAATATGGTTAGTTCATAATCTTTGCTGAAAACTTGAATGTTGGCTTTACATATTTACAACAACAAGAGCAAACAGAGTTTGTAAAAAAATTTCTTTATCACTTTCAGTTTATCAATTGAATTGCTTGAGGACAAGCAAAGGTTTAAGCTTGGGGGAGTTGATACTTCTCCAACGTATCTACTTTTCCAAACACTTTTGCCCTTGTTTTGGACTCTAACTTGCATGATTTGAATGGAACTAACCCGGACTGACGCTGTTTTCAGCAGAATTGCCATAGTGTTATTTTTGTGCAGAAATAAAAGTTCTCAGTATGACCTGAAAATCAACGGAGGTTATTTTTGGAATATATAAAAAATATTGGAAGAAGAATCCACATCAGGGGGCCCACACCCTGTCCACGAGGGTGGGGGCGCGCCTACCCCCTGGGTGCGCCCCCTACCTCACGGGCCCCCTGACGCTCCACCGACCTCAACTCCAACTCCATATATTCGTGTTCGGGGAGAAAAAAATTAGAGAGAAGGATTCATCGCGTTTTACCATACGGAGCCGCCGCCAAGCCCTAAACTCTCTTAGGAGGGCTGATCTAGAGTCCGTTCGGGGCTCCAGAGAGGGGAATCCGTCGCCATCGTCATCATCAACCTTCCTCCATCACCAATTTCATGATGCTCACCGCCGTGCGTGAGTAATTCCATCGTAGGTTTGCTGGACGGTGATGGGTTGGATGAGATTTATCATGTAATCGAGTTAGTTTTGTTAGGGTTTGATCCCTAGTATCTACTATGTTATGAGATTGATGTTGCTATGACTTTGCTACGCTTAATGCTTATCACTAGGGCCTGAGTGCCATGATTTCAGATCTGGACCTATTATGTTTTCATGAATATATGTGAGTTCTTGATCCTATCTTGCAAGTCTATAGTCACCCACTATGTGTTATGATCCGGCAACCCCGAAGTAACAATAATCGGGACCACTCCCGGTGATGACCGTAGTTTGGGGAGTTCATGTATTCACTATGTGTTAATGCTTTGGTCCGGTACTCTATTAAAAGGAGGCCTTAATATACCTTAGTTTCCAATAGGACCCCGCTGCCACATGAGGGTAGGACAAAAGATGTCATGCAAGTTCTTTTCCATAAGCACGTATGACTATAATCGGAATACATGCCTACATTACATTGATGAATTGGAGCTAGTTCTGTGTCACCCTATGTTATAACTGTTGCATGAATAATTGCATCCAGCATAATTCTCCATCACCTATCCAATGCCTACGAGCTTTTCATATATTTTCTTCGCTTATTTACTTTTATGTTGCTACTGTCACACTCACTACAAAACCCAAAAATATTACTTTTGCTACCATTACTTTTGCCAATGTTACTTTTGCCACCGTTACCACTACTATCATATTACTTTGCTACTAAACACTTTGCTGCAGATATTAAGTTTCCAGGTGTGGTTGAATTGACAACTCAGCTGCTAATACTTGAGAATATTCTTTGGCTCCCCTTGTGTCGAATCAATAAATTTGGGTTGAATACTCTACCCTCGAAAACTGTTGCAATCCTCGATACTTGTGGGTTATTGGCAAACTATAAAGCAAAGACTCAAATCATACAAGACACTCCAAGCAAAACACATATCATGTGGTGAATAAAAATATAGCCTCAAGTAAAGTTACTGATAGACAAAGACGAAAGAGGGGATGCCTTCTGGGGCATCTCCAAGCTTAGGCTCTTGGTTGCCCTTAAATATTACCTTGGAGGTGCCTTGAACATTCCCAAGCTAAGGCTCTTGCCACTACTTATTCCATAGTCCATAAAATCCTTACCCAAAACATGAAATCTTCACAACACAAAACTCAACAGAAAATGTCATAAGCTTCGTTAGTATAAGAAAATAAATCACCACTTTTGGTACTGTTGTGAACTCATTATTTATTTATATTGGTGTAATATCTAATGTATTCCAACTTTTCCATGGTTCATGGCCCCCGAACTACCCATAGATTCATCAAAATAAGCAAACAACACATACAAAACAGAATCTGTGAAAAGCATAACAGTCTGTAGCAATCTGTAACTCTCGAATACTTCTGTAACTCCCAAAATTCTGAACAATTAGGACAACCTAATAAATTTGTTTATTAAACTTATGCAAAAAGAATCAGTATTTTATCACGCTTCTATTAAAAATGAGAATTGTTTTCCTGAGCACATAAGTTTCTGTTTTTCAGCAAGATCAAATCAACTATCCCCGTAAGCCATCCCAAAGGTCTTACTTGGAACAAACACTAATTAAAACACAAAAGCCACATCTAACCAGAGGCTAGATGAATTATTTATTGTAAAACAGAACCAAAAAGCAAAAACGAAAATAAAATTGGGTTGCCTCCCAACAAGCGCTATTGTTTAACGCCCTTAGCTAGGCATAAAACACGAATAGATCTAGGTATTCTCATCTTTGATATGCAATCCATAAGTGGATCTCATAATAGACTCATATGGCAATTTAATTTTATTTCTCGGAAAGTGTTCCATGCCCTTCTTTAACGGAAATTGAAATCTAATGTTTCCTTCTTTTCATATCAATGATTGCACCAATCGTTCTAAGGTAAGGTCTACCAAGAATAATAGGACATGTGGGATTGCAATCTATATCAAGAAAGATGAAATCTACGGGCACATAATTCCTATTTGCAATAATAAGAACACCATTAATCCTTACCATAGGTTTCTTAATAGTGGAATCCGCAAGATGCAAATTTAAAGAATAATCATCGAATTCACGGAAACCTAACACATCACATAAAGTTTTTGGAATCGTGGAAACACTAGCGCCAAAATCACACAAAGCATGGCACTCATAATCTTTAATCTTAATCTTAATAGTAGGTTCCCACTCATCATAAAGTTTTCTAGGGATAGAAACTTCCAATTGAAGCTTTTCCTCAAAGGATTGCATCATAGCATCAACATATGTTTAGTAAAAGCTTTGTTTTGATTATAAGCATGAGGAGAATTCAACATCGATTCCAACAAGGAAATACAATCTATCAAAGAAAAATTATCATAATTAAAATCCTTGAAATCCAAAAGAGTGGGTTCGTTGCTACCTAAAGTTTTGACCTCTCCAATCCCACTTTTATCAATTTTTTGCATCTAGATCTAAAAACTCCGAATCATCGGGACGCCTTTTAACTAAAGTTGGCTCATCTCCAGTCCCAGATTTATATTGGAAAACAAAGATTCAATAGGAGTCACATCAATCACATTAAGATCTTCATTATTATTTTCATGGAAACTAGAAGAACATGTTTTTACAAACCAATCTCGCTTAGCACACATCTTAGCGGTTCTTTCTTTGCACTCATCAATGGAAATTCTCATAGCTTTGAGAGACTCATTAATATCATGCTTAGGTGGAATAGATTTGAGTTTCAAAGAATCAACATCAAGATAAATTCTATCCACGTTCCTAGCCAAATAATCAATCTTAAGCATTTTTTCTTCAATCAAAGAATTGAAATTCTTTTGCGGACTTATAAAAATTCTTTAACACTATTCTCAAAATCAGAGGGCATCTTATTATAATTTCCATAAAAAATGTTGTAGGAATTACCATAATTATTAGAGGAATTACTAGGAAACGGCCTAGGATTAAAATTGCCTCTATACGCGTTATTACCAAAATTGTTCCTACCAACAAAATTCACATCCATAGATTCATTATTATTTTCAATCAAAGTAGAGAAAGGCATATCATTAGTATTAATATAAGCACTCTTGCTAGCAAATAATTTCATAAGCTCATCCATCTTGCCACTCAAAACATTAATCTCTTCAACTGCATGCACTTTTTTACTAGTGGAATTTCTTTTGGTATGCCATTGAGAATAATTAACCATAAAATTATCTAGGAGTTTAGTAGCTTCTCCTAAATTAATTTGCATAAAAGTGCCTCCCGCGGCCGAATCTAAAAGATTTCTAGAAGCAAAATTCAATCCGGCATAAAAGTTTTGTATAATCATCCACAAATTCAAACCATGAGTAGGGCAATTTCGTATCATCAATTTCATCCTCTCCAAATATTGTGCAACATGTGCATGATCAAGTTTCTTAAAATTCATAATACAGTTCCTAAGGGAGATGATCTTAGCGCGAGGAAAATACTTGGAAATAAAAGCATCTTTACATTTATTCCATGAATCAATACTATTTTTAGGCAAAGATGAAAACCAAGTTTTAGCACGGTCTCGTAACAAGAACGGAAATAGCTTCAATTTAATAATATCATTATCCACATCTTTTTTCTTTTGCATATCACATAACTCAACGAAATTATTCAGATGGGATGCGGCATCTTCACTAGGAAGGCCGGAAAATTGATATTTTATAACAAGATTCAGCAAAGCGGCATTAATTTCATAAGATTCCGCACTAGTGGCGGGAGCAATCGAGGTGCTAATAAAATCATTGTTATTGGTGTTGGAAAAGTCACACAATTTTTTATTCTTTTGAGCCATCGTGACAAAGCAAGCAATCCAACACATGAGCACACAAAAAGCAAATGAAGAAGACAAACAGAAGAGGGGCGGAGAAAAGGCAAATCTTTTCAAAAATCGTTTTAGAAGTGGGGAAGAGGAAAATGAGAGGCGAAAGGCGAATAATGTAATGCAAGAGATGAGAGTTTATGATGAGTACTTGGTATGTCTTGACTTGACGTAGATCTCCCTGGTAATGGCGCCAGAAATTCTTCCTGCTACTTCTTGAGCTTGCGTTGGTTTTTCCTTTGAAGAGGAAAGGGTGATGCAGCAAAGTAGAGATAAGTATTTCCCTCAATTTGAGAACCAAGGTATCAATCCAGTAGGATACCACGCACAAATCACCGAATACCTGCAGAAACAATCAAACAACTTGCACCCAACACGATAAAAGGGGTTGCCGACCCCTTCACAGTTACTTGCAAAAGTGAGATCTGATAGAGATAGATAAACGATAAAGTAAATATTTGTGGTATTTTTGGTTTATAGATTGGAAAGTAGAAGATTGCAAAAATAGTACATCAGAAACTAATATTGTAGATTGGATACTTATATGACGGAAAGTAGAACTTATATGATGGAAAATAGACCCGGGGGCCATAGGTTTCACTGGAGGCTTCTCTCCAGATAGTAAATAATATGGTGGGTGAACAAATTACTGCCAAGCAATTGATAGAAAAGCGCAAAGTTATGACGATATCTAAGGCAATGATCATGAATATAGGCATCACGTCCGTGTCAAGTAGACCAAAACGATTCTGCATCTACTACTATTACTCCACACATCGACCACTATCCAGCATGCATCTAGAGTATTAACTTCATAAAGAACGGAGTAATGCATTAAGTAAGATGACATGATGTAGAGAAATTTAATCAAACAATATGATGAAAACCCCATATTTTTATCCTCAATGGCAACAATACAATACATGTATTGCTACCCCTACTGTCACTGGGAAAGGACAGTGCAAGATTGAACCCAAAGCTAAGCACTTCTCCCATTGCAAGAAAAACCAACCAAATCAAACCGATAGTTCGAAGAGAATTACAAAGATACCAAATCATGCATATAAGAATTCAGAGAAGATTCAAACAATATTCATAGATAAGCTGATCATAAATCCACAATTCATCGGATCACGACAAATACACCGCAAAAAAGTATTACATCAAATAGATCTCCAAGAACATCGAGGAGAACATGGTATTGAGTATCAAATAGAGAGAATAAGCCATCTATCTACTAGCTATGGACCCGTAGGTCTGTGGTAAACTACTCACGCTTCATCGGAAGGACAATAGGGTTGATGTAGAAGCCCTCTGTGATCAAATCCCCCTCCGGCAAGGTGCCAGAAAAGGTCCCTAGATATGATCTCACGAGTACAGAAGGTTGCAGCGGTGGAAAAGTGTTTCCGTGGATGCCTCTGGTGGTGTGGGGGATATTTGGGAATATATAGGCGAAAAAATTAGGTCAGGAGGGTCACAGGAGGCCCACAAAGGTGGGGGACGCGCCCTCCGTCCTTGTGGCCGCCTCGTGGCTCCTCCGACTTCATCTCCAAGTCTCCTAGTTGTCTTCTGGTCCAGAAAAATCATCGCGAAGTTTTCATTCCATTTGGACTCCGTTTGGTATTCCCTTTCTGCGAAACTCAAAAACAAGGAAAAACAACAACTGACACTGGCACTGGGCTCTAGGTAATAGGTTAGTCCCAAAGATAAGATAAAATAGCATATTAATGCATATAAAACATCCAAAACAGATAATATAATAGCATGGAACTATCAAAAAGTATAGATACGTTGGAGACGTATCACAGCGCCGCCGCCCGTTGTTTCCTTCCTCTCCCCTTCGTCGCCCCCCGCACGGGCAGCCAAGGGGCCCCAATCTTAGCCGCCCGTCACCCCCCCTCCCATCCTTCTCCATCGCTGCCGCTGGAGGAAGTCGCCGGTCTAAGCCCAGGCGGCGGTGGCGGAGGAGTCTCCTTCTCGCACATGCTGGTAGCGCGGGGCACCCAGGGGAGCGGAAGTGCACCCCCGGATCAGAGCCTCCACGGCGGTGCCTCGCTCCTGGTGGCAAGCGACGGTGAATGACACTGCTGCACCTGGCCACAGCGTTGTGGCACCTCAGATCGACGGCGGCATGGAGGGCTTTGGTGGTCTGGTCGGCTACGGGCGTGGTTGGCCCTCCAGTCAGATCTGATCTGGCTAGAGTGGATTTCTCGCTTCATGGCGGAGGAGATGGGTGGTGGTCTGTGCGCATGATGCGAGATAGAGGTTCGTCAAGTGGATCCGGGGAAAGCCTCGTTCTCGGCTTGTTGCCAAGACCGACGATGGTAGTGCTCTTTTGTGTCGTTACCTTCTTGAAGGCATCACCATGGAAAAGCTCAAGACATCTATCCGCTACCTCCGGGGGAAACCCTAGATCGGTATATCGAATGAAGACGGCGCTCTGGTGTCGTTTCCCCCTTGAGGGCGTCATTCTTGAAGGTGTACACGGGCTCGAGGGACTAGTGGACGGTTTCTTTGGTGGAGCGGTGCTTCATCTTACTCATTGATGGCGGTGAATCTCGGCGGCGTGGCGCAGTTGAGACTCGGTGTCCGATGCACGGAGATGGACTCGGCACAGGAGGAAGACGTTGTTTGGTGTCATGGTGGCATCGATGGCAGAGAGGCCTGGGAAGGTCGGTGCATTAGTTTCTGCTCTGAAGATGGACTGGTGGAAGACGGCGGTGATGACACATGAGAGTGTGTCGGACCGGTTTGTACTCCAAACCCAGTATGTGGCTTGGATGGAGTCTCCGGCTTTAGATGTTAGGCTTTGGTGCGATATCTGTTTGGTATTAGGCTCGGACTATTGGCACCCCTTCATCAAGTGGATACGAGTAGTGATGGTTGTTGTTAACATAGTGGCTTCAGACTACCTGATATAATACTTTGTAAGGTCTTTGTAAATAATTAATAAAATAGTTGCATGCATCGTTTAGATGCAAAGGCCGAGGGTAATCCTTCTTTTAAAAAAAAATCAGCGCCTGCACGAATTGCACCTGGAGGTCCGACGGCAGCGCGCGGGCGTTAGTGTCGAGCGGGCCGCCGATCTGGTTGGGCAGATCGGAGAGGTCGTTCGTGTAGAAGGATGCGACGTGGGAGAGGAAGAGCGTGAGGTCGCCAAGCTCCTTAGCTGTGTCTATCCTTCTCGATCGAGAACTCTATGTATGCCATAAAACCTCTGACAGTTGTACGTCGCAACTATCTCGTGCATACAAACCAGGCACAACACCGCAATTATTGAGTCAGCAGCGCATGAATCGTGCTTTCTCCAATAGCATGGCCAATCTCGTACTCTCGTGTCTCGGCCGCGCCGGAGCATACATGTGCTGGATGCTGAGGAACAACCAACACGGTACGTGGGAAGCTACGGCTCGCCTTGGTGGCGGGGGTGTGAATGGGCATGGATAATGCCTGCCGCCGCTCGGCGTCGCATGCATGCGGTGGTTAGCCGACACATTTGCGCAGCACACTTGTCACCATCCCTCCTGCTCACGCCGGGTTCTACCTCAGCTCCCCCGCATGGTATTCTGTCCCCGTGTCGCCCCCTTCACTTACAGCATGAAGAGAGAGAGAGAGAGAGAGAGAGAGAGAGAGAGAGAGAGAGAGAGAGGAGCGCACTGTTGATCGGATGCTCACCCAGACGCAATCAATCTGCAGAATTGTCGCCGTCGAGGCGACAACTAACATCTGCAACACAGCGATGTGGCGTCGATGCCTGGGTTGGCATAGGTCTCGGTTAAGAGGCCCCTCTCACTCCCATGCATGGCGCAATGCCTGCATCTTGGTGCGGTCTTTCCCCGACGATGCGGCGACGCAAACCTGTCCCGTTGTGGTGCCGCTATCATCATCACTTGACACGGAGATAGGAGGAAGCCTTGATTAGTGGGGTGGTGACTGCGGCACTTATGAGCACCAGCGGCAGCCTCAACAGGGTGGGAAGATGGGGGCTCGGAGGTGGGTCTTCCTTCGAGGCTCCGGCCGGTGGGGGAGGTAAAAAGGATGGGTGTGGGCAGCTGGGCACTGCCGGGTACCCGGGGTCACTGCTGCGAAAATGTGGGGAGCCATTTTATATCGAGTTAGAATGGTAGGTGGTGGAGCGGTGGCGCATTAAAGGACGACAGTGCGACGGGCGGTCCATTGAGTGGTGGATGATGGGAATCTTCGACGAAGAATTATAGGAAACTCACGCAAATTACGCTTTAAAAATCAGATGAGACGTTCCCATCCAAGGACACGTGCACATGACGTCCGCCACATGCAAACTAACACACAAATCAACATGCGAACCACCCAATAGGCGCACCCCAAGTGAAGAGGACACAAGGAGACATACTCCAATCGACGCCCAACTCCCTACGTGCACACGCGGGGATGAAAACCACATTAAGAAAATTCGCAGTAGAGTCGCTGCGTCCACATGAGATCATACCCTGCCAGATATCAAACTAATACGCGTTTCAATCGCTGGTTGGCCAATTTAAGCTAAGGAAACAAGTGAAGAAGCATAGGAAGACATTTCTAGTTAGAAATATGGTTCTTTGTATGAGAGCCGCTCTACACATGATAAGATGTGGCCGACGCCTGCACGATTCATACGCGGCAGCACTAACAGTGAGCATGCACACAGGAGTGTTGTTGGGGAGGGTGCATTGTTCATAGGTCGTGCAGAAACTATCGTGCATGAAGCAATTTCATCTCGGTATTTGTTTGAGTGATGGCTAAATGTACTAATTTTTCAATGTTTTTGGATAGGGATGAAGGCTTTTTTTAGGTGAAGAAGTCTTTCTTTTCTTTTTTTTAGGGAAAGTTGAACGCTTGCAGAAACTTTAGAATATCAGCCAACTTTATATGGGCCATCGGTTGGGCTTGGGCTATCCGAAGTGCACTAGGCCCATCTTGTTTAAATTGGTTGCAGCGGGAGAACGCTCTGTCCGCCGTCGTCAATATAGCATCTCCCTCTCCTTCCTCTCCCATCCTTTCTAGTAGCTTCCATCCTACCGCGCTCTCCGTCTCCTCTTCATCTGCTCATGCCCGTGGTTCTTCGGAAGCTATTTGACCGAGGCGAGGCGAGTTGAGGGACAAGCAGAAGGCGGACACAGAGCTAGAAGGAGAGCCGTGTCCGCGTGCAGGGCGGGCGGAGAGTACAGACAGCGACGACGCTTTGCTGGCGGATGCAGACATTGGCTTGCAGCCGCTTCCACCAGCTAATCATGGAGGCTTCCTCGACCTCTCTCCCCAGTTGCCTCCAGGAAATCCAGGTGCGTTCCCTCGCAAGAAAACACCAAGTTCTTTCTCTCTATTCAAGATTAATTTGAATTTGAATTTTCTTTGGACATAGGACACTTTTTAAATTCCAAATGGAATATTTGGGAAAGTTTGAACATTTCATTGGGGCATTTTGGACATATTTTCACTGCACTTGCATTTTTATTTTGAATTTGAATTTGAATTTGGTTTCAAAACCAAACATTTTTCAAATTCAATTTAGAAAAGAAGGCAGAGGGTCAAGAATATTATTTGGACTTATGAAATATCATTCCCTCCAAATAAAATGCAAAGCCATTTTTGAATAATCCCCTTTGTCCTTTGAATTGATTTCAAAATAAAACCAATTTAAATTCCTTCTAGGGGAATCATTTTGGCTTTGATATTCTTGGGACTTATGTAGGTTAGCCTTGTGCCCAAAAATATTTCAAAATGGCTTGGTCTTTACCAAAATTAGTTAGGGTTTCACTAGTGGCATTTGGATTTTCATCCTTCTAGGCAACAATCAAACAAATCAAAGCCATTCACAACAAAACCTTGGCAATTATAGAAAATACCTAGAATTTTTTTAAATCCCTGTGATTTTTTGAACATACCAGATTTGGGAAAAATCTGAAATATGACAGCGTTGAAGGACGGCAGTGCGGCGGGCGATGCGTTGAGCGATGGACGATGTGAATCTTTGATGGAGAATTATCAAGAAATGTCTCACGCAAATCACGCTTTAAAAATCAGATGAAACCTTCCCATCCAAGGACACATGCACATGACGTCAGCCACATGCAAACTAATACACAAATCAACATGCAACCCCAACATGCACACCCCAAGTGAAGAGAACACAAGGAGACATACCCCAATCGACACCCAAATCACTAAGTGCACATGCCGGGATGGGAAGCATGCACGCTAAGAAAACTCACGGTAGAATCGCTACGTCCGCACAAGATCGTACCCCGCCAATTGGTCAGTTTGAGCTAAGGAAACAAGTGGAGAAACATAGGAAGACATCTCTAGTTAGAAATAGGGTTCTTCGTATTTGTTTGAGTGATGGCTAAATGTACTATGTTTTCAATGATTTTGGAGCGGGCTGAAGGCATGCATTTTCTTTCTTTTATTTGAAGGAAAGTTGAAGGCTTGCAGAAACTTTGGAAAATGAGCCAATTCATATGGGCCATTGGGTGGGCTTGGGCTATCCAAACTACAGTAGGCCCATCTTGTTTAAATTGGTTGCAGCGGGAGCTGGGAGACGACGATGCATTGTCTGTCGTCGTCTATATAGCCTCCCTCGCCTCGCCATCCTCATCCTCCCCTCTCATCCTTTCGTGTAGCTTCCTTCCTTCCACGCCCCCCTCTCCGTCTCCTCTTCATCTGCTCATGCCCGTGGCTCTTCGGAAGCTGTTTGACCGAGGCGAGGCAAGTTGAGGGACAAGCAGAAGGCGGACACAGAGCTAGAAGGAGAGTCGTGTCCGCGTGCAGGGCGGACGGAGAGTACAGACAGCGACGACGCTTTGCTGGCGGATGCAGACATTGGCTTGCAGCCGCTTCCACTAGCTAATCATGGAGGCTTCCTCGACCTCTCTTCCCAGTTGCCTCCAGGAAATCCAGGTGCGTTCCCTCGCAAGAAAACACCAAGTTCTTTCTCTCTATTCAAGATTAATTTGAATTTGAATTTTCTTTGGACATATGACACTTTCTCAATTCCAAATGGAATATTTGGGAAAGTTTGAACATTTCATTGGGGCATTTTGGACATATTTTCACTGCACTTGCATTTTTATTTTTATTTTGAATTTGAATTTGGTTTCAAAACCAAATGTTTTTCAAATTCAATTTAGAAAAGAAGGTAGATGGTCAAGAATATTATTTGGACTTATGAAATATCATTCCCTCCAAATAAAATGCAAAGCCATTTTTGAGTAATCCCCTTTGTCCTTTGAATTGATTTCAAAATAAAACCAATTTAAATTCCTTCTAGGGGAATCATTTTGGCTTCGATATTCTAGGGACTTATTTAGGTTAGCCTTGTGCCCAAAAATATTTCAAAATGGCTTGGTCTTTACCAAAATTAGTTAGGGTTTCACTAGTGGCATTTGGATTTTCATCCTTCTAGGCAACAATCAAACAAATCAAAGCCATTCACAACAAACCTTGGCAATTATAGAAAATACCTACAAATTTTTTAAATCCCTGTGATTTTCTGAACATACCAGATTTGGGAAAAATCTGAAATATGACAGCGTTGAAGGACGGTAGTGCGGCGGGCGATGCGTTGAGCGATGGACGATGTGAATCTTTGATGGAGAATTATCAAGAAATGTCTCACGCAAATCATGTTGGGGAACGTTGCAGAAAACAAAAAATTTCCTACGGTTTCACCAAGATCCATCTAGGAGTTCATCTAGCAACGAGTGATTAGATGCATCTACGTACCTTGTAGATCGTGAGCGGAAGCGTTCAAGGAACGGGGATGATGTAGTCGAACACGACGTGATTCAAATCACCGATGATCTTAGCACCGAACGGACGGTGCCTCCGTGTTCAACACACGTACGGAACGGATGACGTCTCCTCCTTTCTTGATCCAGCAAGGGGGGAGGGGAGGTTGATGAAGATCCAGCAGCACGACGGCGTGGTGGTGGATGCAGGGCGTCACAGTAGCAGGGCTTCGCCTATACTACGAGAGAGAGACCTAACGGGGAGAGAGGGAAGCACCAAAGGCTGAGGTATGAAATCCCTCCTCTCCCCCACTATATATAGGAGGGCCAAGGGGGGTTGGTGCGCAGCCTAGGAGATCTAATCTCCTAGGTGCGGCTGCCAAGGGGAGGATTCCCTCCCCCCCAAGGCACCTAGAGGTGCCTTCCACCACTTGGACTCCTTCCCCATGGAAACCCTAGGCGCATGGGCCTAGTGGGGCTGGTGCCCTTGGCCCATGTAGGCCAAGGCGCACCCCCTACAGCCCATGTGGCCCCCCGGGACAGGTGGCCCCACCCGGTGGGCCCCCGGGACCCCTCCGGTGGTCCCGGTACAATACCGATAACCCCGAAACTTGTCCCGATGGCCGAAACAGCACTTCCTATATATAATTCTTTACCTCCGGACCATTCCGGAACTCCTCGTGACGTCCGGGATCTCATCCGGGACTCCGAACAACATTCGGGTTTACTGCATATACATATCTTCATAACCCTAGCGTCACCGAACCTTAAGTGTGTAGACCCTACGGGTTCGGGAGACAAGCAGACATGACTGAGACGACTCTCCAGTCAATAACCAACAGCGGGATCTGGATACCCATGTTGGCTCCCACATGCTCCATGATGATCTCATCGGATGAACCACGATGTCGAGGATTAATCAACCCCGTATACAATTCCCTTTGTCAATCGGTATGTTACTTGCCCGAGACTCGATCGTCGGTATCCCAATACCTTGTTCAATCTCGTTACCGGCAAGTCACTTTACTCATACCACAATGCATGATCCCGTGACCAGACACTTGGTCACTTTGAGCTCATAATGATGATGCATTACCGAGTGGGCCCAGTGATACCTCTCCGTTATCCGGAGTGACAAATCCCAGTCTCGATCCGTGTCAACCCAACAGACACTTTCGGAAATACCTGTAGTGCACCTTTATAGTCACCCAGTTACGTTGTGACGTTTGATACACCCAAAGCACTCCTACGGTATCCGGGAGTTACACGATCTCATGGTCAAAGGAAAAGATACTTGACATTGGAAAAGCTCTAGCAAACGAACTACACGATCTTTGTACTATGCTTAGGATTGGGTCTTGTCCATCACATCATTCTCCTAATGATGTGATCCCGTTATCAATGACATCCAATGTCCATAGCCAGGAAATCATGACTATCTGTTGATCAACGAGCTAGTCAACTAGAGGCTTACTAGGGACATATTATGGTCTATGTATTCACACGTGTATTACGATTTTCGGATAATACAATTATAGCATGAATAAAGACAATTATCATGAACAAAGAAATATAATAATAATGCTTTTATGATTGCCTCTACGGCATATTTCCAACAGTCTCCCACTTGCACTAGAGTTAATAATCTAGTTACATTGTGATGAATCGAACACCCATGGAATTCTGGTGTTGATCATGTTTTGCCCTAGGGAGAGGTTTAGTCAACGGATCTGCTATATTCAGGTCCGTATGTACTTTACAAATCTCTATGTCTCCATCTTGAACATTTTCACGAATGGAGTTGAAGCGACGCTTGATGTGCCTTGTCTTCTTGTGAAACCTGGGCTCCTTGGCAAGTGCAATAGCTCCAGTGTTGTCACAAAAGAGTTTGATTGGCCCCGACGCATTGGGTATGACTCCTAGGTCGACGATGAACTCCTTTACCCATATTGCTTCATGTGCTGCCTCCGAGGCTGCCATGTACTCCGCTTCACATGTAGATCCCGCCACGACGCTCTGTTTGCAGCTGCACCAGCTCACTGCTCCACCATTCAACATATACACGTATCCGGTTTGTGACTTAGAGTCATCCAGATCTGTGTCGAAGCTAGCGTCGACGTAACCCTTTACGACGAGCTCTTCGTCACCTCCATAAACGAGAAACATTTCCTTAGTCCTTTTTAGGTACTTCAGGATATTCTTGACCGCTGTCCAGTGTTCCTTGCCAGGATTACTTTGGTACCTTCCTACCAAACTTACGGCAAGGTTTACATTAGGTCTGGTACACAGCATGGCATACATAATAGAACCTATGGCTGATGCATAGGGGATGACGCTCATCTCTTCTATATCTTCTGCCGTGGTTGGACATTGAGCTGAGCTCAATTTCACACCTTGCAAAACAGGCAAGAACCCTTTCTTGGACTGATCCATTTTGAACTTCTTCAAAATCTTATCAAGGTATGTGCTTTGTGAAAGACCTATGAGGCGTCTTGATCTATCCCTATAGATCTTGATGCCCAATATATAAGCAGCTTCTCCAAGGTCCTTCATTGAAAAACTCTTATTCAAGTAGGCCTTGATGCTGTCCAAGAGTTCTATATCATTTCCCATCAAAAGTATGTCATCTACATATAATATGAGAAATGCTACAGAGCTCCCACTCACTTTCTTGTAAACGCAGGCTTCTCCATAAGTCTGCGTAAACCCAAACGCTTTGATCATCTCATCAAAGCGAATGTTCCAACTCCGAGATGCTTGCACCAGCCCATAAATCGAGCGTTGGAGCTTGCACACCTTGTTAGCATTCTTAGGATCGACAAAACCTTCCGGCTGCATCATATACAATTCTTCCTTAAGGAAACCATTAAGGAATGCCGTTTTGACGTCCATTTGCCATATCTCATAATCGTAGAATGCGGCAATTGCTAACATGATTCGGACGGACTTCAGCTTCGCTACCAGTGAGAAAGTCTCATCATAGTCAACCCCTTGAACTTGTCGATAACCCTTAGCGACAAGCCGAGCTTTATAGATGGTCACATTACCATCCGCGTCTGTCTTCTTCTTAAAGATCCATTTATTTTCTATGGCTCGCCGTTCAACGGGCAAGTCAGTCAAAGTCCATACTTCGTTTTCATACATGGATCCTATCTCGGATTTCATGGCTTCTAGCCATTTGTCGAAATCCGGGCCCGCCATAGCTTCTTCATAGTTCGAAGGTTCACTGTTGTCCAACAACATGATTTCCAAGACAGGGTTGCCGTACCATTCTGGTGCGGAACGTGTCCTTGTGGACCTTCGAATTTCAGTAGGAGCTTGATCAGAAGTATCTTGATCATTAATAACTTCCTCTCTAGTCGGTGCAGGTGCCTCAGGAACATTTTCTTGAGTTGCGCCATTTACCGGTTCAAGAGGCAATACTTCATCAAGTTCTACTTTCCTCCCACTTACTTCTTTCGAGAGAAACTCTTTCTCTAGAAAGGATCCATTCCTGGCAACAAAGATCTTGCCTTCGGATCTGAGGTAGAAGGTATACCCATAAGTTTCTTTAGGGTATCCTATGAAGACGCATTTTTCCGACTTGGGTTCGAGCTTTTCAGGTTGAAGTTTCTTGACATAAGCATCGCATCCCCAAACTTTTAGAAACGACAGCTTAGGTTTCTTCCCAAACCATAATTCATACGGTGTCGTCTCAACGGATTTCGACGGAGCCCTATTTAAAGTGAATGCGGTAGTCTCTAAAGCATAGCCCCAAAAGGATAGCGGTAAATCGGTAAGAGACATCATAGATCGCACCATATCTAATAGAGTGCGATTACGATGTTCGGACACACCATTACGCTGAGGTGTTCCAGGCGGCGTGAGTTGTGAAACTATTCCACATTTTCTTAAGTGTGTACCAAACTCGTGACTCAAGTATTCTCCTCCACGATCTGATCGTAGAAACTTGATTTTCCTGTCACGTTGATTCTCAACTTCACTCTGAAATTCCTTGAACTTTTCAAAGGTCTCAGACTTGTGTTTCATTAAGTAGACATACCCATATCTACTCAAGTCATCAGTGAGGGTGAGAACATAACGATAGCCACCGCGAGCCTCAACACTCATTGGACCGCACTCATCAGTATGTATGATTTCCAATAAGTTGGTTGCTCGCTCCATTGTTCCTGAGAATGGAGTCTTGGTCATTTTACCCATGAGGCATGGTTCGCACGTGTCAAATGATTCGTAATCAAGAGACTCTAAAAGTCCATCAGCATGGAGCTTCTTCATGCGTTTGACACCTATGTGACCAAGGCGGCAGTGCCACAAGTATGTGGGACTATCGTTATCAACTTTACATCTTTTGGTACTCACACTATGAACATGTGTAGTAATACGCTCGAGATTCATTAAGAATAAACCATTGACTATCGGAGCATGACCATAAAACATATCTCTCATATAAATAGAACAACCATTATTCTCAGATTTAAATGAGTAGCCATCTCGTATTAAACGAGATCCTGATACAATGTTCATGCTCAAACTTGGCACTAAATAACAATTATTGAGGTTTATAACTAATCCCGTAGGTAAATGTAGAGGTAGCGTGCCGACGGCGATCACATCGACCTTGGAACCATTCCCGATGCGCATTGTCACCTCGTCCCTCTCCAGTTTTCGTTTATTCCGCAGCTCCTGCGGTGAGTTACAAATATGAGCAACGACACCGGTATCAAATACCCAGGAGTTACTACGAGTAATGGTAAGGTACACATCAATTACATGTATATCAAATATACCTTTGGTGTTGCCGGCCTTCTTGTCCGCTAAGTATTTGGGGCAGTTCCGCTTCCAGTGACCCTTCCCTTTGCAATAAAAGCACTCTGTCTCAGGCTTGGGTCCATTCTTTGACTTCTTCCCGACAGCTTGCTTGCCGGGCGCAGCAACTTCCTTGTCGTCCTTCTTGAAGTTCTTTTTACCCTTGCCCTTCTTGAACTTAGTGGTTTTATTCATCATCAACACTTGATGTTCCTTCTTAACTTCTACCTCTGCTGATTTCAGCATTGCAAATACTTCAGGAATGGTCTTTACCATCCCCTGCATATTGAAGTTCATCACAAAGCTCTTGTAGCTTGGTGGAAGCGACTGGAGGATTCTGTCAATGACCGCGTCATCCGGGAGATTAACTCCCAGCTGAGTCAAGCGGTTATGAAACCCAGACATAGTGAGTATGTGCTCACTGACAGAACTATCTTCCCCCATCTTACAGCTGAAGAACTTATCGGAGACTTCATATCTCTCGATCCGGGCATGAGCTTGAAAAACCATTTTTAGCTCTTCGAACATCTCATATGCTCCATGTCTCTCAAAACGCTTTTGGAGCCCCGGCTCTAAGCTGTAAAGCATGCCGCACTGAACGAGGGAGTAGTCATCAGTACGTGTCTGCCAAGCGTTCATAGCGTCTTGGTTCTGTGGGACGGGTGGATCACCTAGCGGTGCTTGTAGGACATAATCTTTCTTGGCAGTTTATGAGGATGATCCTCAGGTTCCGGACCCAGTCCGTATAGTTGCTGCCATCGTCTTTCAGCTTGGTTTTCTCTAGGAACGCGTTGAAATTGAATACAACGTTGGCCATTTGATCTACAAGACATATTGTAAAGATTTTAGACTAAGTTCATGATAATTAAGTTCATCTAATCAAATTATTAATGAACTCCCACTCAGATTAGACATCCCTCTAGTCATCTAAGTGTTACACGATCCGAGTCGACTAGGCCATGTCCGATTAACACGTGAGACGGACTAGTCATCGCCGGTGAACATCTTCATGTTGATCGTATCTTCCATACGACTCGTGTTCGACCTTTCGGTCTCTGTGTTCCGAGGCCATGTCTTCACATGCTAGGCTCATCAAGTTAACCCTAAGTGTTTTTGCATGTGTAAAACTTCTTACACCCGTTGTATGTGAACGTAAGGATCTATCACACCCGATTAACACATGGTGCTTCGAAACGACGAACTGTAGCAACGGTGCACAGTTAGGGGAGAACACTTCTTGAAATTGTTGTAAGGGATCATCTTATTTACTACCGTCGTCCTAAGTAAACAAGATGCATAAAACATAATAAACATCACATGCAATTATATAAAGTAGTGACATGATATGGCCAATATCATATAGCTCCTTTGATCTTCATCTTCGGGGCTCCATGATCATCTTGTCACCGGCATGACACCATGATCTCCATCATCATGATCTCCATCATCGTGTCTTCATGAAGTTGTCACGCCAACGACTACTTCTACTTCTATGACTAACGCGTTTAGTAATAAAGTAAAGTAGTTTACATGGCGTTCTTCAATGACACGCAGGTCATACAAAAAATAAAGACAACTCCTATGGCTCCTGCCGGTTGTCATACTCATCGACATGCAAGTCGTGATTCCTATTACAATAGCATGAACATCTCATACATGACATATAGATCATTCATCATTCATCACAACTTTGGCCATATCATATCACAAAGCACTTGTTGCAAAAACAAGTTAGACGTTCTCTAATTGTTGTTGCAAGTTTTACGTGGCTGAAGTAGGGTTCTAGCAAGAACGTTTTCTTACCTGCGTGAAAGCCACAACGTGATTTTTCAACTTCTATTTACCCTTCATAAGGACCCTTTTCATCGAATCCGCTTCAACTAAAGTAGGAGAGACAGACACCCGCCAGCCACCTTATGCAACTAGTGCTTGTTAGTCGGTGGAACCGGTCTCACGTAAGCGTACGTGTAAGGTTGGTCCAGGCCGCTTCATCCCACAATACCGCTGAAGCAAGATAAGACTAGTAGTGGCAAGAAAGTTGACAAATCTACGCCCACAACAAATTGTGTTCTACTCGTGCAAGAAGAACTATGCATAGACCTAGCTCATGATGCCACTGTTGGGGAACGTTGCAGAAAACAAAAATTTTCCTACGGTTTCACCAAGATCCATCTAGGAGTTCATCTAGCAACGAGTGATTAGATGCATCTACGTACCTTGTAGATCGCGAGCGGAAGCGTTCAAGGAACAGGGATGATGTAGTCGAACACGACGTGATTCAAATCACCGATGATCTTAGCACCGAACGGACGGTGCCTCCATGTTCAACACACGTACGGAACGTATGACGTCTCCTCCTTTCTTGATCCAGCAAGGGGGGAGGGGAGGTTGATGAAGATCCAGCAGCACGACGGCGTGGTGGTGGATGCAGGGCGTCACAGTAGCAGGGCTTCGCCTATACTACGAGAGAGAGACGTAACGGGGAGAGAGGGAAACACCAAAGGCTGAGGTATGAAATCCCTCCTCTCCCCCACTATATATAGGAGGGCCAAGGGGGGTTGGTGCACAGCCTAGGAGATCTAATCTCCTAGGT
>NC_041388.1:647089629-647099086 GCF_002162155.2 Triticum dicoccoides | reverse complement strand
CACTTGGACTCCTTCCCCATGGAAACCCTAGGCGCATGGGCCTAGTGGGGCTGGTGCCCTTGGCCCATGTAGGCCAAGGCACACCCCCTACAGCCCATGTGGCCCCTCGGGACAGGTGGCCCCACCCGGTGGGCCCCCGGGACCCCTCCGGTGGTCCCGGTACAATACCGATAACCCCGAAACTTGTCCCGATGGCCGAAACAGCACTTCCTATATATAATTCTTTACCTCCGGACCATTCCGGAACTCCTCGTGACATCCGGGATCTCATCCGGGACTCCGAACAACATTCGGGTTTACTGCATATACATATCTTCATAACCCTAGTGTCACCGAACCTTAAGTGTGTAGACCCTATGGGTTCGGGAGACAAGCAGACATGACTGAGACGACTCTCCAGTCAATAACCAATAGCGGGATCTGGATACCCATGTTGGCTCCCACATGCTCCACTATGATCTCATCGGATGAACCACGATGTCGAGGATTAATCAACCCCGTATACAATTCCCTTTGTCAATCGGTATGTTACTTGCCCGAGACTCGATCGTCGGTATCCCAATACCTTGTTCAATCTCGTTACCGGCAAGTCACTTTACTCGTACCGCAATGCATGATCCCGTGACCAGACACTTGGTCACTTTGAGCTCATAATGATGATGCATTACCGAGTGGGCCCAGTGATACCTCTCCGTTATCCGGAGTGACAAATCCCAGTCTCGATCCGTGTCAACCCAACAGACACTTTCGGAAATACCTGTAGTGCACCTTTATAGTCACCCAGTTACGTTGTGACGTTTGATACACCCAAAGCACTCCTACGGTATCCGGGAGTTACACGATCTCATGGTCAAAGGAAAAGATACTTGAATTGGAAAAGCTCTAGCAAACGAACTACACGATCTTTGTACTATGCTTAGGATTGGGTCTTGTCCATCACATCATTCTCCTAATGATGTGATCCCGTTATCAATGACATCCAATGTCCATAGCCAGGAAATCATGACTATCTGTTGATCAACGAGCTAGTCAACTAGAGGCTTACTAGGGACATATTATGGTCTATGTATTCACACGTGTATTACGATTTCCTGATAATACAGTTATAGCATGAATAAAGACAATTATCATGAACAAAGAAATATAATAATAATGCTTTTATTATTGCCTCTAGGGCATATTTCCAACAAATCACGCTTTAAAAATCAGATGAAACCTTCCCATCCAAGGACACATGCACATGACGTCAGCCACATGCAAACTAATACACAAATCAACATGCAAACCCAACATGCACACCCCAAGTGAAGAGAACACAAGGAGACATACCCCAATCGACACCCAAATCACTAAGTGCACATGCCGGGATGGGAAGCACACTAAGAAAACTCACGGTAGAATCGCTACGTCCGCACAAGATTGTACCCCGCCAATTGGTTAGTTTGAGCTAAGGAAACAACTGGAGAAACATAGGAAGACATCTCTAGTTAGAAATAGGGTTCTTCGTATTTGTTTGAGTGATGGCTAAATGTACTATGTTTTCAATGATTTTGGAGCGGGCTGAAGGCATGCATTTTCTTTCTTTTATTTGAAGGAAAGTTGAAGGCTTGCAGAAACTTTGGAAAATGAGCCAATTCATATGGGCCATCAGGTGGGCTTGGGCTATCCAAACTGCAGTAGGCCCATCTTGTTTAAATTGGATGCAGCGGGAGCTGGGAGACGACGACGCTTTGTCAGTCGTCGTCTATATAGCCTTCGCCATCCTCATCCTCCCCTCTCATCCTTTCGTGTAGCTTCCTTCCTTCCACGCCCCCCTCTCTGTCTCCTCTTCATCTGCTCATGCCCGTGGTTCTTCGAAAGCTGTTTGACCGAGGCGAGGCGAGTTGAGGGACAAGCAGAAGGCGGACAGAGAGCTAGAAGGAGAGCCGTGTCTGCGTGCAGGGCGGACGGAGAGTACAGACAGCGACGACGCTTTGCTGGCGGATGCAGACATTGGCTTGCAGCCGCTTCCACCAGCTAATCATGGAGGCTTCCTCGACCTCTCTCCCCAGTTGCCTCCAGGAAATCCAGGTGTGTTCCCTCGCAAGAAAACACCAAGTTCTTTCTCTCTATTCAAGATTAATTTGAATTTGAATTTTCTTTGGACATAGGACACTTTCTAAATTCCAAATGGAATATTTGGGAAAGTTTGAACATTTCATTGGGGCATTTTGGACATATTTTCACTACACTTGCATTTTTATTTTGAATTTGAATTTGAATTTGGTTTCAAAACCAAACATTTTTCAAATTCAATTTAGAAAAGAAGGCAGAGGGTCAAGAATATTATTTGAACTTATGAAATATCATTCCCTCCAAATAAAATGCAAAGCCATTTTTGAATAATCCCCTTTGTCCTTTGAATTGATTTCAAAATAAAACCAATTTAAATTCCTTCTAGGGGAATCATTTTGGCTTTGATATTCTTGGGACTTATTTAGGTTAGCCTTGTGCCCAAAAATATTTCAAAATGGCTTGGTCTTTACCAAAATTAGTTAGGGTTTCACTAGTGGCATTTGGATTTTCATCCTTGTAGGCAACAATCAAACAAATCAAAGCCATTCACAACAAAACCTTGGCAATTATAGAAAATACCTAGAAATTTTTTAAATCCCTGTGATTTTTTGAACATACCAGATTTGGGAAAAATCTGAAATATGACAACGTTGAAGGACGGCAGTGCGGCGGGCGATGCGTTGAGCGATGGACGATGTGAATCTTTGATGGAGAATTATCAAGAAATGTCTCACGCAAATCACGCTTTAAAAATCAGATGAAACCTTCCCATCCAAGGACACATGCACATGACGTCAGCCACATGCAAACTAATACACAAATCAACATGCAAACCCAACATGCACACCCCAAGTGAAGAGAACACAAGGAGACATACCCCAATCGACACCCAAATCACTAAGTGCACATGCCGGGATGGGAAGCACGCTAAGAAAACTCACGGTAGAATCGCTACGTCCGCACAAGATCGTACCCCGCCAATTGGTCAGTTTGAGCTAAGGAAACAAGTGGAGAAACATAGGAAGACATCTCTAGTTAGAAATAGGGTTCTTCGTGTTAGTTTGAGTGATGGCTAAATGTACTATGTTTTCAATGATTTTGGAGCGGGCTGAAGGCATGCATTTTCTTTCTTTTATTTGAAGGAAAGTTGAAGGCTTGCAGAAACTTTGGAAAATGAGCCAATTCATATGGGCCATCGGGTGGGCTTGGGCTATCCAAACTACAGTAGGCCCATCTTGTTTAAATTGGTTGCAGCGGGAGCTGGGAGACGACGACGCTTTGTCTGTCGTCGTGTATAAAGCCTCCCTCGCCTCGCCGTCCTCATCCTCCCCTCTCATCCTTTCGTGTAGCTTCCTTCCTTCCACGCCCCCCTCTCCGTCTCCTCTTCATCTGCTCATGCCCGTGGTTCTTCGGAAGCTGTTTGACCGAGGCGAGGCAAGTTGAGGGACAAGCAGAAGGCGGACACAGAGCTAGAAGGAGAGCCGTGTCCGCGTGCAGGGCGGACGGAGAGTACAGACAGCGACGACGCTTTGCTGGTGGATGCAGACATTGGCTTGCAGCCGCTTCCACTAGCTAATCATGGAGGCTTCCTCGACCTCTCTTCCCAGTTGCCTCCAGGAAATCCAGGTGCGTTCCCTCGCAAGAAAACACCAAGTTCTTTCTCTCTATTCAAGATTAATTTGAATTTGAATTTTCTTTGGACATAGGACACTTTCTAAATTCCAAATGGAATATTTGGGAAAGTTTGAACATTTCATTGGGGCATTTTGGACATATTTTCACTGCACTTGCATTTTTATTTTGAATTTGAATTTGAATTTGGTTTCAAAACCAAATGTTTTTCAAATTCAAATTAGAAAAGAAGGCAGAGGATCAAGAATATTATTTGGACTTATGAAATATCATTCCCTCCAAATAAAATGCAAAGCCATTTTTGAATAATCCCCTTTGTCCTTTGAATTGATTTCAAAATAAAACCAATTTAAATTCCTTCTAGGGGAATCATTTTGGCTTCGATATTCTTGGGACTTACTTAGGTTAGCCTTGTGCCCAAAAATATTTCAAAATGGCTTTGTCTTTACCAAAATTAGTTAGGGTTTCACTAGTGGCATTTGGATTTTCATCCTTCTAGGCAACAATCAAACAAATCAAAGCCATTCACAACAAAACCTTGGCAATTATAGAAAATACCTAGAAATTTTTTAAATCCCTGTGATTTTTTGAACATACCAGATTTGGGAAAAATCTGAAATGTGACAGCGTTGAAGGACGGCAGTGCGGCGGGCGATGCGTTGAGCGATGGACGATGTGTGATGGAGAATTATCAAGAAATGTCTCACGCAAATCACGCTTTAAAAATCAGATGAAACCTTCCCATCCAAGGACACATGCACATGACGTCAGCCACATGCAAACTAATACACAAATCAACATGCAAACCCAACATGCACACCCCAAGTGAAGAGAACACAAGGAGACATACCCCAATCGACACCCAAATCACTAAGTGCACATGCCGGGATGGGAAGCACGCTAAGAAAACTCACGGTAGAATCGCTACGTCCGCACAAGATTGTACCCCGCCAATTGGTCAGTTCGAGCTAAGGAAACAAGTGGAGAAACATAGGAAGACATCTCTAGTTAGAAATAGGGTTCTTCGTATTTGTTTGAGTGATGGCTAAATGTACTATGTTTTCAATGATTTTGGAGCGGGATGAAGGCATGCATTTTCTTTCTTTTATTTGAAGGAAAGTTGAAGGCTTGCAGAAACTTTGGAAAATGAGCCAATTCATATGGGCCATCAGGTGGGCTTGGGCTATCCAAACTGCAGTAGGCCCATCTTGTTTAAATTGGTTGCAGCGGGAGCTGGGAGACGATGACGCTTTGTCTGTCGTCGTCTATATAGCCTTCGCCATCCTCATCCTCCCCTCTCATCCTTTCGTGTAGCTTCCTTCCTTCCACGCCCCCCTCTCTGTCTCCTCTTCATCTGCTCATGCCCGTGGTTCTTCGAAAGCTGTTTGACCGAGGCGAGGCGAGTTGAGGGACAAGCAGAAGGCGGACACAGAGCTAGAAGGAGAGCCGTGTCCGCGTGCAGGGCGGACGGAGAGTACAGACAGCGACGACGCTTTGCTGGCGGATGCAGACATTGGCTTGCAGCCGCTTCCACCAGCTAATCATGGAGGCTTCCTCGACCTCTCTCCCCAGTTGCCTCCAGGAAATTCAGGTGCGTTCCCTTGCAAGAAAACACCAAGTTCTTTCTCTCTATTCAAGATTAATTTGAATTTGAATTTTCTTTGGACATAGGACACTTTCTAAATTCCAAATGGAATATTTGGGAAAGTTTGAACATTTCATTGGGGCATTTTGGACATATTTTCACTGCACTTGCATTTTTATTTTGAATTTGAATTTGAATTTGGTTTCAAAACGAAACGTTTTTCAAATTCAATTTAGAAAAGAAGGCAGAGGGTCAAGAATATTATTTGGACTTATGAAATATCATTCCCTCCAAATAAAATGCAAAGCCATTTTTGAATAATCGCCTTTGTCCTTTGAATTGATTTCAAAATAAAACCAATTTAAATTCCTTCTAGGGGAATCATTTGGCTTCGATATTCTTGGGACTTACTTAGGTTAGCCTTGTGCCCAAAAATATTTCAAAATGGCTTTGTCTTTACCAAAATTAGTTAGGGTTTCACTAGTGGCATTTGGATTTTCATCCTTCTAGGCAACAATCAAACAAATCAAAGCCATTCACAACAAAACCTTGGCAATTATAGAAAATACCTAGAAATTTTTTAAATCCCTGTGATTTTTTGAACATACCAGATTTGGGAAAAATCTGAAATGTGACAGCGTTGAAGGACGGCAGTGCGGCGGGCGATGCGTTGAGCGATGGACGATGTGTGATGGAGAATTATCAAGAAATGTCTCACGCAAATCACGCTTTAAAAATCAGATGAAACCTTCCCATCCAAGGACACATGCACATGACGTCAGCCACATGCAAACTAATACACAAATCAACATGCAAACCCAACATGCACACCCCAAGTGAAGAGAACACAAGGAGACATACCCCAATCGACACCCAAATCACTAAGTGCACATGCCGGGATGGGAAGCACGCTAAGAAAACTCACGGTAGAATCGCTACGTCTGCACAAGATCGTACCCCGCCAATTGGTCAGTTTGAGCTAAGGAAACAAGTGGAGAAACATAGGAAGACATCTCTAGTTAGAAATAGGGTTCTTCGTATTTGTTTGAGTGATGGCTAAATGTACTATGTTTTCAATGATTTTGGAGCGGGCTGAAGGCATGTATTTTCTTTCTTTTATTTGAAGGAAAGTTGAAGGCTTGCAGAAACTTTGGAAAATGAGCCAATTCATATGGGCCATCGGGTGGGCTTGGGCTATCCAAACTGCAGTAGGCCTATCTTGTTTAAATTGGTTGCAGCGGGAGCTGGGAGACGACGACGCTTTGTCTGTCGTCGTCTATATAGCCGGCCCTGTGGGAGTGACTCGGTCTCTGGCGGGAACCTGCATACAGGAACAGGGCAGCCCGAGCTCAGTGACGGGGTAATGTCCTCCTGCAGCTGCAGTACGATTCTTTCCTTATTTGGGCTTGTCCTCCTGTCAACAACTCAAATCACTCATTTATCTTGGCTCTTAATTTGCAGCTCGAGCCAGCGCCAGCACCACAGAGTGGTCAGGAGCCGGAGGGTGACCAGCCTTCTTCCTGAATGGTTTAGTATCAGTTAAACCATCACGACACTTGTTCTCTGTACATACCTGAAACAAGTCAACACCTTCTCTGAAGAATGTTCCTGTGATGTGGCCAAATGTGGCAATGCATACTTGAGTAGATCGATCGACCCATGAAACTATATACTACCTGTAGGACTTGTTCGTCCAATCCAATCCAATGTGGGCGACAATGTTTTCTGAACTCTGATAATGTTTTCTGCTTACTCTGTTTTTACAAAGATGCTGCTCTGATCGACCAGTACGATGATTCATGTGATGCCGTCAAATGTGGCAATTGATACATACTTGAGTAGATCAATGAAACTATATGCATGCTTGTACTAGTTTCCTTGTCATTTAGCAAAACTGATATATACTTGCTCTGGATTTCATTCAGTGAGCAGTTTGATCCGATGATCTTTGCTTCTTTTCTGATTCTTCAGTTTCGCCTAAGTGTTCGATTGGTTATTCATTTTAAGCTTGCATTTTACAAGTGATGATCACTGCAAATTCCAATACTAGTGTTGAGTAACGTGATTGCATTAAAAAACATAGGTTAGACTAGGAAATATTCTGGCTTGCTTTTTACTTCAAGTAGATCATGTACTCCTATATATATATATATATATGCCCACGAGGCTCAAGCAATAAACAACTATTCCATCAAATCCTTTCTCTCCCTTCTAACATAGTATCTATCGCAAGTCGATCCTAAACCCTAGCCACCGCCGCTTCCGCACTTGCGTGCTGCCCCCGAGGCGGTCGGCCTCCATAACCGCCGTCGGGGGCCGCGCCGCCCGTATCTAGGGTTCGTTCGCCGACCGTGTTAGCCGGCTGCCCTGGAGAGTCTTTTTTCGAGCCCTTGCTTCGGGTTTTTCGCTCTCTTGCCGGTCGTTTTGATCGGCGTTTTTCTTTTTGGTTTTCCGATCTAATCTTCATCGGTTTGCGTCGCCCGCCGCCGCCGTCGACCCCCGTGCGTCTCTACCCCAACTCCTGCGCGACCAACCGGCCTCTCCTCCGACCCGGCGTCCACGCGCGCCAAGGCGGCCCGTCAAGGCCAGTCGGTCCGCCCGTCGACCTGCGCCGGCCGTAACCACCCTGCTCCGACCGGGAAATCTGCATCGCCCCGACCCGGCGGCCTCGCGCCATGCGGCGGCCAATCATAGCCGCCCTGCCGCCCGCTGTCGCCGGCTTCATCTCGGACTCCGTCGCCACCCCGCCTTCACCGAGTGGCGTCCCCGACCTCACGCGCGATCAGATTGATCACCCGCCCGCTGCCGCGATCCGCCTCAGCTACGCACTGCGACCGACCTGGCCCATCGTTTGAGCGCGCCTTCGAAGGCCCCGTGAGGACCGTCCTCAAGTTCAGCACGCCTCTCCACCGATCGAGCATCGGGCTGCCGCTGTGTCGCCCCGTCGGGCCGCAGCGCCGTCACCCCGTGGTTCTCCCCGCGGCTGCATCTACCCGCGTGCTGCCGCTGCGTCGCCCGTTTGGGTCGTAGTGCCGCGGCCCGCGGTCTACCGCCGCCTCGAGTACGCCCGTTTCAGGCCGTGTCCGTGGCAGCACCGACCCTCGCGCTGCCGCTGCGTCGCCCCATCGGGCCGTAGCGAGCGTGGCACGCAGTCTCCGTCGCCGCCCGAGACCGTCCCCGCGGCTGCACCGACTCGCGCGCCGCCGTTGCGTCGCCCCTTCGGGCCGTAGCGCCACGGCCCGCGGTCCCAGCCATCGCCCCGACCCGCCCGCCGCCACTGCATCGCCCCTTCGGGCCGTAGCGCCGCGGCTCGCGGTCCACTTCGCCGTCAGCGCGTCGACCTCCCGTGATATGCGTCGCGCCCTCTCCCTTGGCGCGGGAACGCAACCGTCCGCGCCGGTCTTCGTCACGCTGTCGGGGTTCTTTGCCTCCTTCGAGCATCGCCGCCGCGTTCCTAACCTAGTCGCCGCCGCCATCAGGCCGCCGCAGCTGCTCTTCTTCGGCCGCCGCTGCGACTACCCCCTTAGCCGTCGCCGTCGCCCGTCCACCCCCTTCGTCTTCGTCCAAGCACCAGCCCGTCGCCAGCGTCGCCGTCATCTACCCCGACCACTTCGTCTACTCCGACCACCGTTGGCGACATCGGCCCACGCCGATGGACGCCGCAATCATCTTCGAGTTCTTCTCTGCTAGCCCCTCCGACTTCTCCGGCATAGCATACAGGTCGTGCAGGTCCCTCGTCTACGCATGCCCGGTGTTGGCAACACCGATGCGTGCCTTCATCCACGACGTGTCCCTAGGCCTGGCAAGCCTGGTAGGCGCTTCGTCAACTTCGTCTTCGTCCGTCTACGCATGCCCGGTGCTGGCGACGCCGTTGCGTGCCTTTGTCCACGATGTGTCCCCGGGCTTGGCAAACCCGCCGCGGCACGTCGTCAACAACATCTTCTCTCAGGCGCACCACTACTTCGACACCACTGCGCCCATGCTAACTCGACGCCCCCTTGCGCCCGCGGCTCCATGGAGACTTCCTCGACACCGGCCACCCTGACTCGACATCGACCACGACATTCTTCGCACGGCTACCTCGACCACGGCTCCACCACCCACGCTCTCGGCTACATCGACAAACGGCACAAAGGGCTACCGCCTGCTTGAGCAACCTCGTCGGTTTCCACTCCAGCCACGACT
>NC_041388.1:647077106-647089325 GCF_002162155.2 Triticum dicoccoides | reverse complement strand
GCATCGCTACCGTTGTGACTGCGGGGGGATGTTGAGTAACATGATTGTATTATGAAACATAGGTTAGACTAGGAAATATTCTGGCTTGCCTTGTACTCCAAGTATATCATGTACTCCTATATATATGCCCACGAGGCTCAAGCAATAAACAACTATTCCATCAAATCCTTTCTCTCCCTTCTAACAACTAGTATGCTATGGCCAAGGCCAATACATACAATAGATCATTCAGTGGTCCATATGCTTGTGGTTGTTTCCTTTTATATCTTGCAGTCCTTTAAAGCACAGTCTGATTTGTTGGTAATACTTACTAGTATGTTTGAATGGTTTAGTATCAGTTAAAGCGTCACGACACCTGTTCTTTGTACATACCTGAAACAAATCAACACCTTCTCTGAAGAATGATTCCTGTGATGTGGCCAAATGTGGAAATGCACACTTGAGTAGCTCGATCGATGAAACTATAGGACTTGTTTCCCTGTGAAGTCTCTACTAGATGACACAGTACTTGCTGTGGGTGCCATTCAGTGTGCACTCTGATTCGTTAATCTTTGGTTCTTATATGACGCTTTAGTTTTGCCACAAGTGTTTGACTGATTCACTTTCAGTTTAACCAAACGAGTACTTAGAGTTTAGTTCTAGTAATATACTGTGGCCAATATCTGTAACAGATTCAGTGCTGCATATGCTTGTGGCTCTTTCCTTTTATATCTTTCAGTTCTTTGTCGCCGGTAAACGATTTGGCGTGGAGAATAGGCTGTGGATGCTTTGGTTTTGCCTCGTATGCTTGAATGGTTTATTTTCAGTTAAGTCAAATGAGCGCTCAAATTTATTTATCTGAACTTCCTGTCTCTGAACATACCTGAAGAAATCGACACCTTCTCTTTTCTTTTTTCTTTTTCTTTCTGAGGGAAAAAATCGACACCTTCTCTGAAGAATAGGACAGCTACGAGTATCAAGATGCGAACCGGTACCTTGCCAGGGAAACGGATGGCTAGGATGCGCTCCAGTTATGAAAGACCAACTCCTCTTGAAGACCAAGGGATCCACTGTTCATTTTCCGACAACAGCTACATTTAACTGAAATTTAACTGCTGTAAACTCCAGTTAACTCTGTTTCACTGCGTGCAATTTCAGTTCTCCTATAAGTAGCGATCGTCGATTGGGTTAACACGAGTGAGCCGCTTGTTGGCGTACTTGCTTGCATTACAGACAGTATAAAATGCTCAAAAGGTCAAAGGTCGAGAACAGCCAAAACATTACATTCAAAAATACATTTGGCAGACTTCTTTCTTTGTCCATACCGTACGACCGACCTTTTCGCTCATGACACAACGTTGTTTCTCATTGGAAAATTGATGTTTCCACACCTTGTTTCATGGATTCAACCTCGGCTTCGATAGAGACATCGGCAGAAAAGGTGATGGTGGAATTATATGTGCTTGTATGGCACAAGGAAGACAAGCATAGCATGAAAAGCATTTTATGAGGTAAAATGCCCATGTATGCGAGCAACTGTATCATACATTGCCAATACATAGAGTGTTCTCAGAGCTTCGTTGCTACTGATTCAGCTTAATCTTACAAGTAGTGATCACTGTAAATTATAAAAATATGCTACGGCCAATACATGTAACAGATTCAGTGCTGCATATGCTTGTCGCTCTTTCCTTTCGTATCTTTCAGTCCTTTGTCGCCGGTAAATGATTTGTCGCGGAGAATAATCTTTTGTTGTTTACTGATTCTTTTATTTTAGCACTTATTGTTGTCTGGTTTATTTTCACTTACACCTAATGAGTGCTCAAGTTTTTTCCAAACTATGGGTCAGGACACTAGTTCTCTGAACTTCCTGTCTCTAAACAAGAAGAAATCGACATCTTTTCTGAAGAATTCGACAGCTACAAGTATCAAGACGTGAACCAGTACGCTGCCAGGGAAACGGACGGATATGATGTGCTCCAGTTATGAAAGATCAACGCCTCTTGAAGACGAAGGGCTCCCCTGTTCATTGGCTGACAATAGCTACAGTTAACTGAAGTTTAACTGCTGTAAACTTCAGTTAACTCTGTTTCACTGCGTGCAATTTCAGTTCCTCCTATAAGTAGCTTCCGTCATTCATGGATCGAGTTGTCATCTTCTTCTCCAAGTATTACTTGTACCTAGTGCTAGAATTAGAGTACTTGGTAGTTCAGATCGATCGCCATGAACTGTATCCAGTGACTTTAATCTGGTACTAGAAGCATACGCGTGTTTTGCTGCGCAGTTTTCCCCACAAACGCGCAAATCAGCGTGGATATGTCATTCTTTGGATCTGTGGCTCTTTTCTGACGCTTTGGTTTTGCCTCAAGTGTTTGACTGATTAACTTTCAGTTTAACCAAATGAGTAATCCGTTCCGGTTTAAGCTAACGAGTGATGATCAAAGTAATATGCTATGGCCAATATATAACAGATAAAGAGTTGCATATGCTTCCGGTTTTGCCTTGTATGTTGACTTGTTTAATTTCAGTTATACCGAATGAGCACTTGAATTTTGTTTGGACTATGCGTCGGTACACTAATTCTCTGAACTTCCTGTCTCTGAACACACCTGAAGAAATTGACAACTTCCCTGAAGAATTGGACAACTGCCAGAAAGACAGACGGCTAGGATGCGCTTCACTTGTGAAAGATCAACGCCCCTCAGAGACACAAGGGCTCCCTTGCTCAGTGTCCGACAACGGCTATAGTTAACTGAAGTTTAGCTGCTGTAAACTTCAGTTAACTCTGTTTCACTGCGTGCAATTTCAGTTCCTCCTATTAATAGCTTCTGCATTCTGGCGGATCGTGGATTGGGTTATCGTCTTCTTCTCCAAGTATTATCCGTAGGTATTGCTAGAACCAGAGTTCTTTGTAGTTCAGGTTGGTTGAACTAGTGTGCTGTTTGATTCACTAATCCTTGGTTCTTTTCTCACAATTTGATTTTGCCTCAAGTGTTTGACTGGTTCACTTTCAGTTAAACCAAATGAGTACCCAGATCTTCATTGTCACTGATTATTCAGTACAAGTACATTTTACTGAAAAAGGCTTTCGCCCCGCTTTATAAATAAAGCAACCACCAAGCACAAAGTCAACAAGGTATCATCCGAATAACACACACACCCAACGCCACCGCAGGAAGGTCCAACACACACGCACGAAACACAACAGACAACACGGGTTCAGCTGTGGGCACAGCACAACAAGCCCAACACAAACATAAGGCACACACAGACATAAACGGCGGCGGCGTCGACGACGAAGGAGAACTAATCCGGCTCAGGTGGTGGTGGGGGAAGCGGTGGAGCCATCCAGAGGGCCATCGCGCAAAGCTGGGTGATGATGGAGCTGATGGCGTCTCTCTCCCTGGGGCGGCTAAGCGGTCGCCAAAGCTGTAGGTAAACCAGACCATTTGAACAAAGCGTCAGTAGCGCGACGAAGAGGTATACGCTGAATCACAAGCTTATTCCTAACAGTCCACAGCGTCCAGGCAAGCACATCGATAGTCAGCCACCTAATGTGGCGAGACGAAAGTGGTAGTGCCTGGAGTTCAGCGAAGAGAGTGGGGAAGTTGTTGTGGTCCCAACTTCCACCCACTATTTCGCGGAAACAGCTCCAGAGGAACTGCGCGGACACGCATGTGAAGAAGATATGGTTTGAATCCTCTTCAGGCCCGCAAAGCGGGCAACGTCCATCGCCGGGACCGTTGTGCTTTAAGACTTCCACTATGGAAGGGAGGCGGCCGTGGATCCATTGCCACAAGAAAATCCTAATTTCAAGGGGGAGCCGGATCTCCCAGATGGTGGTAAGAGCCTCAGGACCCGGTGAGGGGGCGATCGCCTGGCAGAGTGATTTAGTAGAGAATAGACCAGATGGCTCCAGCTGCCACCTAGTGTGGTCATCTCCCGTCTCTAGCTCAAGCTCATGCAACGCAATGCAGTTGAGCAAGTCATGCCAAGCCGCATTCTCTGCCGGTCCAAATTGTCGTTGGAACGCGAGTTGTCCTAAGTCAATAAGGGCCATCGCAACAGAAATCCACAGGTCAACCGCGATGGAGAACGGGTCAGGAAAATGAGCCGCGAAGGGGGTGTCCCCATCCCAGCGATTGAACCAAAATAGCATGGCAGTGCCAGACCCAACCGCAATCGAAGATCCAATGCGGAGGACTGGGAGGAGCTATATGATGGATTGCCAGAACTGGGAACCGCCGGACTGCTGGCAGAAGGCGAGCGGTTGGCCCCGAAGGTATTTCTGCTGGATGATGCGAAGCCATAGGCCACCCTCACCGTTCGTAATCCGCCACAGCCACCTAGTCAGGAGGGCAATGTTCATCCGCTTGGAGGACATGATCCCAAGACCGCCCTGATCGCGCGGCTTACAAATCTCAGTCTAGCGAACCATGTGGTACTTCTGCTTCACTGGTAGAAAAAGGGCCTGTTGTCCCGGTTCGTAAGGGCCTTTTGTCTCGGTTCCTGAACCGGGACTAAAGGGTCGGTACTAATGCCCTGCCCCTTTAGTCCCGGTTCAATCCAGAACCGGGACTGATGGGCCTCCACGTGGCCTGTGCGCGGAGCCCAGGCAGGAGACCCCTTCGGTTGGGGCATCTATTAGGTTAAACTTTTCTCTATTAGGGCATCTATTTTCACTTTGAGAGGAGGAGCTCAACAAGGCAGAGAGGGAAGGGCTTATAAACCGGTATCAGCCCCCTTCGGTTGGCGAGGTAGGACTAAACTCTGCCCGCAACGAGGACCAACCCTTTAGTCCCGGTTTGTGGCACAAACCGGGACTAATGGTCATGGGCCAGGGGCGAGGAGCAAAATTATAAACTTTCTGTTAGTACCATTAGTTTTAGAAAGTTGAAAGTTGAAATTTGGCATGGGCCAGGGACTAATGGTCATGGTATTACGTGGGCCGAACCATAAGACATGAAAGCATTTCAAATGAACTCTGAAAAAGTTGAAAGTTGGCATGGCATCATAATTTCACCCACATAGCATGTGCATGTACAAAACGGACAATGGTAACATGTTCGTGTGTTACAAAGTTGGCATGGTATCATCATAATAGTTGCGGGAGAAAGTCTTCACCTTTTCTTCGCTTGTGTCATTTGCTTATTGTGCCATAACCATGGATAATCTTCATTGTTTATCAGGATGCTTGGGTCAGCCTTGACATTGAAGGGAGGAATTTCATGAAACTTTTCATAATCTTCAGACATGTCTGTCTTTGCCGTCCACTCCCAGGATGTCCCTTTTTCCTAAAAGAACTATGTGGCGCTTTGGCTCATCGTATGATGTATTCGCTTCCTTATCTTTTCTTTTTCTCGGTTTGGTAGACATGTCCTTCACATAGATAACCTGTGCCACATCATTGGCTAGGACGAACGGTTCGTCAGTGTACCCAAGATTTTTTAGATCCACTGTTGTCATTCCGTACTGTGGGTCTACCTGTACCCCCCCGCCTAACAGATTGACCCATTTGCACTTAAATAAAGGGACCTTAAAATCAGGTCCGTAGTCAAGTTCCCATATGTCCACTATGTAACCACAATATGTGTCCTTTCCGCTCTCGGTTGCTGCATCAAAGCGGACACCGCTGTTTTTGTTGGTGCTCTTTTGATCTTGGGCGATCATGTAAAATGTATTCCCATTTATCTCGTATTCTTTGTAAGTCAATACAGTCAAAGATGTCCCCTGGACAACAAGTACAACTCATCACAAACAGTGTTGTCACCTCTGAGACGTGTTTCCAACCAACTGCTGAAAGTCCTGATGTGTTTACATGTAATCCAGTCGTCGCACTGCTCTGGGTGTTTGGAGCGCAGACTGTTCTTGTGTTCATCGACATACGGGGTCACCAAGGTAGAGTTCCGTAGAACTGTGTAGTGTGCTTGAGACCAAGAATATCCGTCCCTGCATATTATTGAGTCTCTTCCAAGAGTGCCTTTTCCAGTCAGTCTCCGCTCATACCGCGATTTAGGGAGACCTATCTTCTTAAGGCCAAGAATGAAGTCAACACAAAACCCGATAACATCCTCTGTTTGATGGCCCATGGAGATGCTTCCTTCTGGCCTAGCGCGGTTACAGACATATTTCTTTAGGACTCCCATGAACCTCTCAAAGGGGAACATATTGTGTAGAAATACGGGCCCTAGTATGACAATCTCGTCGACTAGATGAACTAGGACATGTGTCATGATATTGAAGAAGGATGGTGGGAACACCAGCTCGAAACTGACAAGACATTGCGCCACATCACTCCTTAGCCTTGGTACGATTTCTGGATCGATCACCTTCTGAGAGATTGCATTGAGGAATGCATATAGCTTCACAATGGCTAATCAGACGTTTTCCGGTAGAAGCCCCCTCAATGCAACCGGAAGCAGTTGAGTCATAATCACGTGGTAGTCATGAGACTTTAGGTTCTGAAACTTTTTCTCTGGCATATTTATTATTCCCTTTATATTCGACGAGAAGCCAGTCGTGACCTTCATACTGAGCAGGCATTCAAAGAAGATTTCTTTCTCTTCTTTCATGAGAGCATAGCTGGCAGGACCTTTATACTGCTTCGGAGGCTTGCCGTCTTTTTCGTGCAAACGTTGCAGGTCCTCCCGTGCCTCAGGTGTATCTTTTGTCTTCCCATACACGCCCAAGAAGCCTAGAGGGTTCACGCAAAGGTTCTTCGTCACGTGCATCACGTTGATTGAGGAGCGGACCTCTAGGTCTTTCCAGTAGGGTAGGTCCCAAAATATAGATTTCTTCTTCCACATGGGTGTGTGTCCCTCAGCGTCATTCGGAACAGCTAGTCCACCAGGACCCTTTCCAAAGATTACGTAGTGTAAATCATTGACCATAGCAAGTACGTGATCACCGGTACGCATGGCGGGCTTCTTCCGGTGATCTGCCTCGCCTTTGAAATGCTTGCCTTTCTTTCGACATTGATGGTTGGTCGGAAGAAATCGACGATGGCCCAGGTACACATTCTTCCTGCATTTGTCCAGGTATATACTTTCAGTGTCATCTAAACAGTGCGTGCATGCGTGGTATCCTTTGTTTGTCTATCCTGAAAGGTTACTGAGAGCGGGCCAATCGTTGATGGTCACGAACAGCAACACCTTAAGGTGAAATTCCTCTTGTCTGTGCTCATCCCATGTACGTACACCGTTTCCATTCCACAGCTGTAAAAGTTCTTCAACTAATGGCCTTAGATACACATCAATTTCGTTGCTGGGTTGCTTAGGGCCTTGGATGAGAACTGGCATCATAATGAACTTCCGCTTCATGCACATCCAAGGAGGAAGGTTATACATACATAGAGTCATGGGCCAGGTGCTGTGATTGCTGCTCTGCTCCCCGAAAGGATTAATGCCATCCGCGCTTAAAACAAACCATACATTCCTTGGATCCTTTGCAAACTCATCCCAGTACTTTCTCTTGATTTTTCTCCACTGCGACCCGTCAGCGGGTGCTCTCAACTTCCCATCTTTCTTTCGGTTCTCACTGTGCCATCGCATCAACTTGGCATGCTCTTCGTTTCTGAACAGACGTTTCAACCGTGGTATTATAGGAGCATACCACATCACCTTTGCAGGAACCCTCTTCCTGGGGGGCTCGCCGTCAACATCACCAGGGTCATCTCGTCTGATCTTATACCGCAATGCACCGCATACCGGGCATGCCTTCAGATCCTTGTATGCATCGTGGTAGAGGATGCAGTCATTAGGCCATGCATGTATCTTCTCCACCTCCAATCCTACAGGGCATACGACCATCTTTGCTGCGTATGTACTGTCGGGCAATTCGTTATCCTTTGGAAGCTTCTTCTTCAATATTTTCAGTAGATTCTCAAATCCTTTGTCAGCCACAACATTCTCTGCCTTCCACTGCAGCAATTCCAGTACGGTACCGAGCTTTGTGTTGCCATCTTCGCAATTGGGGTATAACCCTTTTTTGTGATCCTCTAACATGCGGTCGAACTTCAGCTTCTCCTTTTGACTTTCGCATTGCGTCCTTGCATCGACAATGACCCGGCGGAGATCATCATCATCGGGCACATCGTCTGGTTCCTCTTGATCTTCAGCAGCTTCACCCGTTGCAGCATCATTGGGCACATCGTCTGGTTCCTCTTGATCTTCACCAGCTCCCCCCATTGCAGCATCACCGTATTCAGGGGGCACATAGTTGTCATCGTACTCTTCTTCTTCGCCGTCTTCCATCATAACCCCTATTTCTCCGTGCCTCGTCCAAACATTATAGTGTGGCATGAAACCCTTGTAAAGCAGGTGGGAGTGAAGGATTTTCCGGTTAGAGTAAGACCTCGTATTCCCACATTCAGTGCATGGACAACACATAAAACCATTCTGCTTGTTTGCCTCAGCCGCATCGAGAAACTCATGCACGCCCTTAATGTACTCGCAGGTGTGTCTGTCACCGTACATCCATTGCCGGTTCATCTGCGTACATTATATATAATTAAGTGTCCAAATTAATAGAAGTTCATCATCACATTAAAACCAAAGTGCATACATAGTTCTCATCTAACAACATATAGCTCTCCAGAGCATCTAATTAATTAAACCATACATTGAAACTATGTAAAACATTTCAATGCGAAAACAAATGCGATCATAATCGCAACCAAGGTAACAATTGATCCAACGATATAATGATATCAAGCCTCGGTATGAATGGCATATTTTCTAATCTTTCTAATCTTCAAGCCCATTGCATCCATCTTGATCTTGTGATCATCGACGACATCCGCAACATGCAACTCCAATATCATCTTCTCCTCCTCATTTTTTTATTTTTTCCTTCAACAAATTGTTTTCTTCTTCAACTAAATTTAACCTCTCGACAATAGGGTCGGTTGGCATTTCCGATTCACATACATCCTACATAAATAAAATCTATGTCACGTTGGTCGGCATAATTTTCATAAACAATAAATGAACCAATAGTTATAAAGATAATATATATACCACATCCGAATCATAGACAGGACTAGGGCCGACGGGGGCGGATACCAAAACCATCGCACTATATAAGATGCAATAATAAAAGTAAGAAAATAATACAAGTATCTATGTAAACATACAAGTAAGAATATTTTTCCTTTAAGAAAGAAGATAAGAACAAGAGGCTCACCACAGTGGTGCCGGCGATGAGCTCGGCGCGGGTGATCGACGGCGGTGAAGACGGGGACGGGGCGTGACGGACCGCTAAACCTAGACAAATATTATGGAAAATGGAGCTTGGAGGTCGAGCTGGAGAGGAGAAAGCTTAAGTAGTGTGGCTCGGGCATTCCATCGAACACCTTGTGTGCATAGGAGGTGAGCTAGAGCACCACCAAGCCCTCTCCCCCTCGGCCAGAGAAAAACAAAGCACTGGGGTGCTTTGCTCGCGAGCGAGGGGTATATATAGGCACCTCATTGGTCCCGGTTGGTGACATGAGCCGGGACTAAAGGGGAGCCTTTGGTCCCGATTCAAGCCACGAACCGGGACCAATGGTGGTGGGCCAGGAGCGAGGCCCATTGGTCTCGGTTCATCCCACCAACCGGGACCAAAAGGTCCAGATGAACCGGGACCAATGGCCCACGTGGCCCGGCCGGCCCCCTGGGCTCACGAACCAGGACCAATGCCCACATTGGTCCCAGTTCTGGACTGAACCGGGACTAATGGGCTGACCCGGCCTGGACCAAAGCCCTGTTTTCTACTAGTGCTTGTCTCCCTCGCCAGCCCAGAAGAAGCACCCCTGGACCCTAGCAATCTCCTGGTGTAGAGTCTCAGGCAGGCTATAGAAGCTCATTATGAATAGGAGCAGGCTGGATAGGGACGAGTTAATAAGCACAATTTGGGCAGCCTTAGAAAGCCACCTCCCCTGCCAGGGCTCAATGCGGTGCTGGAGCTTGCCCACCGATGGGCGCAACTTGGCCACCGTGAGTCTCGTGTCACTAATGGGTATCCCCAAATAAGTCGTGGGGAAGCTCCCAAGCAGACAGTTAAGCCGGTCCGCGATGCTCCGCCGTTCGTCGTCGGAGTATCCCAAAACCATCACCGCGCTTTTATTGAAGTTAATCCTGAGGCCAGACATCTGCTGAAAGCAAAGCAGAAGAAACTTCAAGTTCGTGATGTCGCTCGCCGATCCTTCCACCATGATAATGGTGTCATCCGCATATTGGAGGAGGGAAAACCTGTTCCCTCCTACTAAATGCGGGTCTATGCCTTTGATATGGCCCGCTGCCTTTGCCTTATCTAAGATGGCTGCCAGGGCATCAACCACTATGTTGAAGAGGAACGGGGAGAATGGATCGCCCTAACGCACCCCATGGAAGGTGGGGAAGTATGGACCAATCTCGCGGTTAATGTTCACCGCGGTTCGGTCCGAGCAGACCATTTGCATCACCCGGGTCACCCACCGCTCGTCGAAGCCCTTCCAGAGCATGCATTCCCGAAGGAAGGGCCAGCTGACCGTGTCATACACCTTGTGGAAGTCTAGTTTCATGAAGATCGCCTTGAGGTGCTTGGAGTGCACCTCGTGGAGGGCTTCATGAAATACTAGGACTCCGTCAAGGATATAGCGGCCTTGGATGAATGCCGACTGGTCCGGATGGATGATCGGGTCAGCGATTGGGGCCACCCTATTGGCGTACCCCTTCGCGAGGATGCGAAAGATGACATTGATCACCGCGATTGGTCGGAATTGGCGTATATCTGAACCACCCGTGACTTTGGGAATAAGGGTGATTATCCCAAAGTTAAGCTTGGTGAGGTCCATGTATCCAACATAGAACTCCTCAAACAGGGCCATCACTTCCGGTTTGATGATCTCCTAGAAGGTTTGAAAGAACTTCACCGGGAGGCCATCCGGGGCGGGTGCCGAGGACGTCTTCATGCCCTTAATGGCCGCCCACACTTCAGCTTCAGAGAACGGTGCTGTTAGTGCCACGTTATCTACCGCTGAAACACAGTAGCGGGGCGGCCATATATCATGGGCAAGAGCTAACTCTCCCCGAGGGGAGGCAGAGAATAGCTCTTTGTAAAAGCCATCTACATGGGCCCGGATGGACTCCGGCTGCTGCAGGAGGGTCTCTCCATCCTAAAACAACGGGATGGAGTTACGGCGCCAGCGGCCGTTAGCGATGGCCTGGAAGTAGGCGGTATTGGCGTCCTCTTTGAGGACCCAATTTTGCGTACCCCGTAGGCGCCAGAATGCCTCCTCGTTAGTGTAGATAATCGTGAGCTGGTCTTCCAAATCGTATCTAAGCATCCATTCCTCTGCCGAGAGGCCCAAGGCATCCGCGCGCAGATCGAGCGCTTGGATGCCCTCTAGGAGAGCATTTTTCTGCTCTCGAATGTCGCGGCCCAAGTTAGCCCCCCTAACCTTTCATGAATTGGTGCGACCGCTTAGCACAAAAATGACAGGAGTCGACGGCCGAGAGGGAACGGTGGGGTGCGTCTCAAGCCTCTTGCCACCATGCGGCAACCGCACCAGCAAACCCGGGCTGATTCGGCCAGAAGGTCTCGAAGCGGAAGGGGGAGGGGGTGTTAGGGAACGTAGTATTTCAAAAAAAAATCCTACGAACACGCAAGATCTATCTAGGAGAATCATAGCAATGAGCGGGGAGAGTGTGTCCAAGTACCCTCATAGACCGAAAGCGGAAGCGTTTAGTAACGCGGTTGATGTAGTCGAACGTCTTCGCGATCCAACCGATCTAGTACCGAACGCACGACACCTCCGCGATCTACACACGTTCAGCTCGGTGATGTCCCTTGAACTCTAGATCTAGCTGAGACCGAGAGAAAGTTTCATCAGCACGATGGCGTGTTGACAGTGATGATGAAGTTACCGACACAGGGCTTCGCCTGAGCACTACGACAATATGACCGAGGTGGAAAATTGTGGAGGGGGGCACCGCAGACGGCTAAAGATCAACTTGTGCGTCTATGGGGTGCCCCCTCCCCCGTATATAAATGAGGGAAGGAGGAGGCCGGCCGGCCACAAGGGGCGCACCAAGGGGGGAGGAATCCTACTCCTAGTAGGAGTAGGTTTCCTCCTTTCCTAGTCCAAGTAGGAGAAGGGGGAAGGAGGAGGAGGAGAGAAGGAAGGAGGGGGCGCCTCCCCCTCCCCTTGTCCAATTCGGATTGGGGCAAGGAGGGCGCGCACCACCTCCTGGCCAGCCCTCTCTCTTCTCCACTAAGGCC
>NC_041388.1:647068376-647076893 GCF_002162155.2 Triticum dicoccoides | reverse complement strand
GATACTCTGAAACTTATCTGATACGACCCGAACCATTCCAGTGTCCGAATATAACCTTCCAATATATGAATATTTATGTCTCGACCATTTTGAGACTCCTCCTCATGTCCGTGATCTCATCAGGGACTCCGAACAACCTTCGGTTCATTGAAACACATAACTCATAATACAAATCGTCATCGAAGTTAAGCGTGCGGACCCTACGGGTTCGAGAACTATGTAGACATGATCGAGACACATCTCCGGTCAATAACTAATAGCGGAACCTGGATGCTCATATTGGCTCCTACATATTCTACGAAGATCTTTATCGGTCAAACCGCACAACAACATATGTTGTTCCCTTTGTCATCGATATGTTACTTGCCCAAGGTTCGATTGTTGGTATCATCATACGTAGTTCAATCTCGTTACTAGCAAGTCTCTTTAGTCGTTTCGTAATGCATCATCCCGCAACTAACACATTAGCCACATTGCTTGCAAGGCTTATAGTGATGTGCATTACCGAGAGGGCCCAGAGATACCTCTCCGACAATCGGAGTGACAAATCCTAATCTCGATCTATGCCAACTCAACAAACACCATCGGAGACACCTGTAGAGCATCTTTATAATCACCCAGTTACGTTGTGATGTTTGGTAGCACACTAAGTGTTCCTCCGGTATTCGGGAGTTGCATAATATCATAGTCATAGGAACATGTATAAGTCGTGAAGAAAGCAAATAGCAATAAACTAAACGATCAAAGTGCTAAGCTAACGGATGGGTCTTGTCCATCACATCATTCTCTAATGATGTGATCACGTTCATCAAATGACAACACATGTCTATGGCTAGGAAACTTAACCATCTTTTATTAAAGAGCTAGTCTAGTAGAGGCATACTAGGGACACTTTGTTTGTCTATGTATTCACACATGTACTAAGTTTCCGGTTAATACAATTCTAGGATGAATAATAAACATTTACCATGATATAAGTAAATATAAATAACAACTTTATTATTGCCTCTAGGGCATATTTCCTTCAGTCTACCACTTGCACTAGAGTCAATAATCTAGATTACATAGTAATGATTCTAACACCCATGGAGTCTTGGTGTTGATCATGTTTTGCTTGTGAGAGAGGCTTAGTCAATAGGTCTGTATCATTCAGATCCGTATGTATCTTGCAAATCTCTATGTCTCCCTCCTTGTCTTGATCGCAGATGGAATTGAAGCGTCTCTTGATGTGTTTGGTTCTCTTGTGAAATCTGAATTCCTTTGCCAAGGCAATTGCACTAGTATTGTCACAAAAGATTTTGATTGGACCCGATGCACTAGGTATGACACCTAGATCGGATATGAACTCTTTCATCCAGACTCCTTCATTTGCTACTTCTGAAGCAGCTATGTACTCCGCTTCACATGTAGATCCCGCCACGATGCTCTGCTTGGAACTGCACCAACTGACAGCTCCACCATTCAATAAAAATATGTATCCGGTTTGTGACTTGAGTCATCTGAATCAGTGTCAAATATTGCATCAATGTAACCATTTATGAAGAGCTCTTTGTCACCTCCATAAACGAGAAACATATCCTTAGTCCTTTGCAGGTATTTCAAGATGTTCTTGACCGCTGTCCAGTGATCCACTCCTGGATTACTTTGGTACCTCCCTGCTAAACTAATAGCGAGGCACACATCCGGTCTGGTACACAACATTGCATACATGATAGAACCTATGGCTGAAGCATAGGGAATGACTTCCATTTTCTCTCTATCTTCTGCAGTGGTCGGGCATTGAGTCTGACTCAACTTCACACCTTGTAACACATGCAAGAACCCTTTCTTTGCTTGATCCATTTTGAACTTCTTCAAAACTTTATCAAGGTATGTGCTTTGTGAAAGTCCAATTAAGCGTCTTGATCTATCTCTATAGATCTTGATGCCTAATATATAAGCAGCTTCATCGAGGTCTTTCATTGAAAAATTCTTATCCAAGTATCCTCTTATGCTATTCAGAAATTCAGTATCATTTTTGATCAACAATATGTCATCTACATATAATATCAGAAATACTACAGAGCTCCCACTCACTTTCTTGTAAATACAAGCTTCTCAAAAAGTTTGTATAAAACCATATGCTTTGATCACACTATCAAAGAGTATATTTCAACTCCGAGATGCTTGCACCAGTCCATAAATGGATCTCTGGAGCTTGCACACTTTGTTAGCACCTTTTGGATTGACAAAACCTTCTGTTTGCATCATATACAACTCTTCTTTAAGATATCCATTAAGGAACACATTTTTGACATCCATTTGCCAAATTTCATAATCATAAAATGCGGCAATTGCTAACATGATTCGGACGGACTTAAGCATCGCTACGGGTGAGAAGGTCTCATCGTAGTCAACTCCTTGAACTTGTCGAAAACCTTTCACAACAAGTCGAGCTTTGTAGACAGTAACATTACCATCAGCGTCAGTCTTCTTCTTGAAGATCCATTTATTCTCTATGGCTTGCCGATCATCGGGAAAAGTCAACCAAAGTCCACACTTTGTTCTCATACATGGATCCCGTCTCAGATTTCATGGCCTCAAGCCATTTTGCGGAATCTGGGCTCATCATTGCTTCCTCATAGTTCGTAGGTTCATCATGGTCAAGCAACATGACTTCCAAAACAGGATTACCGCACCACTCTGGTGCGGATCTTACTCTGGTTGACCCACGAGGTTCGGTAGTAACTTGATCAGAAGTTTCATGATCATCATCACTAGCTTCCTCACCAATTGGTGTAGGAATCACTGGAACTGATTTCTGTGATGAATTACTTTCCAATAAGGGAGCAGGTACAGTTACCTCATCAAGTTCTACTTTCCTCTCACTCACTTCTTTCAAGAGAAACTCCTTCTCTAGAAAGGATCCATACTTAGCAACGAATATCTTGCCTTCGGATCTGTGATAGAAGGTGTACCCAACAGTCTCCTTTGGGTATCCTATGAAGACACATTTCTTCGATTTGGGTTCGAGCTTATTAGGTTGAAGCTTTTTCACATAAGCATCACAACCCCAAACTTTAAGAAACGACAACTTGAGTTTCTTCCAAAACCACAATTTATATGGTGTCGTCTCAACGGATTTAGATGGTGCCCTATTTAACGTGAATGTAGCTGTCTCTAAAGCATAACCCCAAAACGATAGCGGTAAATCAGTAAGAGACATCATAGATCGCACCATATCTAATAAAGTGCAGTTACGACATCCGGACACACCATTACGCTGTGGTGTTCCGGGTGGCGTGAGCTGCGAAACTATTCCGCGTTGTTTCAAATGAAGACCAAACTCGTAACTCAAATATTCTCCTCCACGATCAGATCGTAGAAACTTTATTTTCTTGTTACGATGATTTTCCACTTTACTGTGAAATTCTTTGAACTTCTCAAATGTTTCAGACTTATGTTTCATCAAGTAGATATACCCATATCTACTCAAATCATCTGTGAAGGTCAGAAAATAACGATACCCGCTGCGAGCATCAACACTCATCGGACAATATACATCAGTATGTATTTCTTCCAACAAGTCTGTTGCTCGCTCCATTGTTCCGGAGAACGGAGTCTTATTCATCTTGTCCATGAGGCATGGTTCACATGCATCAAGTGATTCATAATCAAGTGATTCCAAAAGCCCATCAGCATGAAGTTTCTTCATGCGCTTTACATCAATATGACCTAAACGGCAGTGCCACAAATAAGTTGCACTATCATTATTAAGCTTATATCTTTTGGCTTCAATACTATGAATATGTGTATCACTACTATCAAGATTTAGTAAAAATAGACCACTCATCAAGGGTGCATAACCATAAAAGATATTACTCATATAAATAGAACAACCATTATTCTCTGATTTAAATGAATAACCGTCTCGCATCAAACAAGATCTAGATATAATGTTCATGCTTAACGCTGGCACCAAATAACAATTATTCAGGTCTAAAACTAATCCTGAAGGCAGATGTAGATGTAGCGTGCCGACGGCGATCACATCGAATTTGGAACCATTTCCCACGTGCATCGTCACCTCGTCCTTAGCCAATCTTTGTTTAATCCTAGCCCCCATTTCGAGTTGCAAATATGAGCAACAGAACCAGTATGAAATATCCAGGCGCTACCGCGAGCATTAGTAAGGTACACATCAATAACATGTATATCAAATATACCTTTCACTTTGCCATCCTTCTTATCCGCCAAATACTTGGGGCAGTTCCGCTTCCAGTGACCATTCCCTTTGCAGTAGAAGCACTCAGTCTCAGGCTTAGGTCCAGACTTGGGCTTCTTCACTTGAGCAACAACTTGCTTGCCGTTCTTCTTGAAGTTCCCCTTCTTCCCTTTGCCCTTCTTCTTGAAACTGGTGGTCTTGTTGACCATCAACACTTGATGCTCCTTCTTGGTTTCTACCTAGGCAGCCTTTAGCATCGCAAAGAGCTCAGGAATTGTCTTATCCACCCCTTGCATATTATAGTTCATCACGAAGCTTTTTTAGCTTGGTGGCAGTGATTGAAGAACTTTGTCAATGACACTATCAACCGGAAGATTAACTCCCAGTTGAGTCAAGTGATTGTGGTACCCAGACATTCTGACTATATGCTCACTGATAGAACTATTCTCCTCCATTTTGCAGCTGCAGAACTTATTGGAGACTTCATATCTCTCAATCCGGGCATTTTCTTGAAATGTTAACTTCAACTCCGGGAACATCTCATATGCTCCATGACATTCAAAATGTCGTTAAAGTCCCGGTTGTAAGCAGTAAAGCATGGCACACTGAACTATCGAGTAGTCATCAGCTTTGCTCTGCCAGACATTCATAACATCTGGGGTTGCTCCTGCAGCGGGTTTTGCACCTAGCGGTGCTTCCAGGACGTAATCTTCTGTACAACAATGAGGATAATCCTCAAGTTACGGACCCAATCTGTATAATTGCTACCATCATCTTTCAACTTAGCTTTCTCCAGGAACGCATTAAAATTCAATGAAACAGTAGCATGGGCCATTTATCTACAACAACATAGACATGCAAAATACTATCAGGTACTAAATTCATGATAAATTAAAGTCCAATTAATCATATTACTTAAGAACTCCCACATAGATAGACATCCCTCTAATCATCTAAGTGATCACGTAATCCATATCAACTAAACCATGTCCGATCATCACGTGAGATGGAGTAGTTTTCAATGAAACATCACTATGTTGATCATATCTACTATACACTACTGAAAAAACAGCTATAGCCAATATGGACACTAATGGCGCACTGTACATGTGGTGCGCCATTACTAAATACTAATGGCGCACCATGTGTTGATGCGTCATTAGTAATTTTTTTAATTTTTTCAAAACTACTAATGGCGCACCATGGGATGGTGCGCCATTACTAGTTGAACTAGTAATGGCGCACCATCCCACGGTGCGCCATTAGTAACTTGGCCACCACTTCCACCGAATGCACCCCCTCCCCGTGGACTGCCTTTTCAGTTTAAAAAAAAATAAAAAAATGATGGAAATGTCAAAAAAATAAAAGAAAATAAGTTTCCCATGTGATATGTGGTCTAGTTGTTGTGAAAATTTACAAATATGAATTTTGACTTTATTTGCGAAATCTCTCGAGAATTTGTAAAATGGGCATAACTTTTGCGTACGAACTCAGATGAAAAAGTTTTTTATATGAAAAATCATCTACTCGAAAAGTTACATCTGAATTTAACTGGGGAACCACGTTAAACATTTTCAAAATCCTCAAAAACCTAACAGAAAAAAGGTACGGGGCTTTTAAGATCTGGAGAGGCAAAAAAATTCAAAAAAAATTAAACTTACTAATGGCGCATCTGCCCATGGTGCGCCATTACTATATTCCCGCCTTTAAAATTCAAAATAAGTCAAAAAAATAAAAAAAAAGTTACTAATGGCGCACCTGCCCATGGTGCGCCATTAGTATCTTCCCGCCTTCAAAATTCAAAATAAATCAAAAAAATAAAAAAAAGTTAGTAATGGCGCACCTGCCCGCGGTGCGCCATTACTATGCCGTATATATGGCTGGGCGTGGTCCTCTCCTCCTTACTTCTTCATTCTTCTCCTCCACTCCACCTCTCCTCCACTCCATCTCCTCCTCTCCTCCACTCCATCTTCCCTTCTTTCCTCCACCATACTACCCTCCTCCTCTCCGGCGACCTCCTCCTCCTCTCCGGCGACCTCCTCCTCCCTCCTCTCCTTCCCTCCCCTTCCCTCACGGTTTCTCCTCCCTCTTCTCCGGTGAGCTCCTCCTCCCTCCTCTCCGGTGAGCTCCTCCTCCCTCCTCTCCTCCCATCCCCTCATGGTTTCTCCTTCCTCCTCTCCGATGCTCCGGTGAACTCCTCTCAGGCGACCTCCTCCTCCTCTCCGGCGATGTAGGCGAGCGCCTCTCCGGTGACCTCCTCTTCCTCCTCTCCGGCAAACTCCTCTCCAGCAAAAGAACACGGCAAAAGAACGTACAAGATCCAAAAACAGGAACAAAATTTGAAATAATATCATGCCAAAATACGAGCAAAAAAACGAGCAAAAAATGGGCAAAAAAATCACGATCCAGATCGAAATTCAAAATTCAAAAATAGCAATGGCGCACGGTGGGGGTTAGATGGTGCGCCACTACTATTTTCCCGCCTTCAAAATTCAAAAAATACTAATGGTGCACCATGGCCTATACTAATGGCGCACCAGTGGCCTATACTAATGGCGCACCGTGGCCTATACTAATGGCGCACCAGTGGTGCGCCATTAGTAAAAAATACTAGTGGCGTGGTACTAGTGGCGCACCAGTAGTGCGCCATTAGTAGGCAAAACTGGTGCGCCACTAGTAGGCCTTTTCCTAGCAGTGATATGATTCACGCTTGACCTTTCGGTCTCAGTGTTCTGAGGCCATATCTTCTTATGCTAGACTCGTCAAGTTTAACCTGAGTATTCTACGTATGCAAAACTCTCTTGCACCCGTTGTATGTGAACATAGAGCTTATCACACCCGATCATCACGTGGTGTCTCGGCACGACGAACTGTCGCAATGGTGCATACTCAGGGAGAACACTTGTACCTTGAGCTTTAGTGAGAGATCATCTTATAATGTTGCCGCCGTACTAAGCAAAATAAGATGCATAAAGGATAAACATCACATGCAATCAATATAAGTGATATGATATGGCCATCATCATCTTGTGCCTTTGATCTCCATCTCTAAAGCACCATCATGATCACCATCGTCACTGGCTTGACACCTTGATCTCCATTGAAGCATCATTGTTGTCTCGCCAACTATTGCTACTACGACTATCGCTACCGCTTAGTGATAAAGTAAAGCAATTACATGGCGATTACATTTTATACAATAAAGTGGCAACCATATGGCTTCTGCCAGTTGCCGATAACTGTTACAAAACATGATCATCTCATACAACAATTTATATATCATCACGTCTTGACCATATCACATCATAGCAAGCCCTGCAAAAACAAGTTAGACGTCTTCTACTTTGTTGTTGCAAGTTTTACGTGGCTGCTACGGGCTTCTAGCAAGAACCGTTCTTACCTATGCATCAAAACCACAACGATTTTTCGTCAAGTGTGTTGTTTTAACCTTCAACAAGGACCAGACGTAGTCACACTCGATTCAACTAAAGTTGGAGAAACAGACACCCACTAGCCACCTGTGTGCGAAGCACGTCGGTAGAACTAGTCTCATGAACACGGACATGTAATGTCGGTCTGGGCCGCTTCATCCAACAATACCGCCGAATCAAAGTATGACGTGCTGGTAAGCAGTATGACTATTATCGCCCACAACCCTTTGTGTTCTACTCGTGCATATAACATCTATGCATATACCTGGCTCGGATGCCACTGTTGGGGAACATAGTATTTCAAAAAATTTCTTACGAACACGCAAGATCTATCTAGGAGAAGCATAGCAACGAGCGGGGAGAGTGTGTCCACGTACCCTCATAGACCGAAAGCGGAAGCGTTTACTAACGCGGTTGATGTAGTCGAACGTCTTCACGATCCAGCCGATCAAGTATCGAACGCATGGCACCTCCGCGATCTGCACACGTTCAACTTGGTGACGTCCCTCGAACTCTAGATCCAGCTGAGGCCGAGAGAGAGTTTCGTCAGCACGACGGTGTGTTGACAGTGATGATGAAGTTACCGACGCAGGGCTTTGCCTAAGCACTACGACAATATGACCAAGGTGGAAAACTGTGGAGGGGGGCACCGCACACGGCTAAAGATCAATTTGTGTGTCTATGGGATGCCCCCCTCCCCCGTATATAAAGGAAGGGAGGAGGAGGCCAGCCGTCCACAAGGGGCGCACCAAGGGGGGAGGAATCCTACTCCTAGTAGGAGTAGGTTTCCTCCTTTCCTAGTCCAAGTAGGAGAAGGGGGAAGGAGGAGGAGGAGAGAAGGAAGGAGGGGGCGCTGCCCCCTCCCCTTGTCCAATTCGGATT
>NC_041388.1:647037531-647068030 GCF_002162155.2 Triticum dicoccoides | reverse complement strand
CGAAACTTATCCGATATGACCCGAACCATTCCGGTGTCCGAATATAACCTTTCAATATATGAATCTTTATGTCTTGACCTTTTCGAGACTCCTCGTCATGTCCGTGATCTCATCTGGGACTCCGAACAACCTTTGGTTCATCAAAACACATAACTCATAATACAAATCATCATCGAACGTTAAGCGTGCGGACCCTACGGGTTCGAGAACTATGTAGACATGACCGAGACACATCTCCGGTCAATAACCAATAGCGGAACCTGGATGCTCATATTGGCTCCTACATATTCGATCTACGAAGATCTTTATCGGTCAAACTGCACAACAACATACATTGTTCCCTTTGTCATCGGTATGTTACTTGCCCGAGATTCGATCGCCGGTATCATCATACCTAGTTCAATCTCGTTACTGGCAAGTCTCTTTACTCGTTCCGTAATGCATCATCCCACAACTAACTCATTAGCCACATTGCTTGCAGGGCTTATAGTGATGTGCATTACCAAGAGGGCCCAAAGATACCTCTCCGACAAACAGAGTGAAAAATCCTAATCTCGACCTATGCAAACTCAAAAAACACCATCGGACACACCTGTAGAGCATCTTTATAATCACCCAGTTACGTTGTGACGTTTAATAGCACACTAAGTGTTCCTCCGGTATTTGGAAGTTGCATAATCTCATAGTCATAGGAACATGTATAAGTCATGAAGAAAGCAAATAGCAATTAACTAAATGATGAAAGTGCTAAGCTAACGGATTGGTCTTGTCCATCACATCATTCTCTAAAGATGTGATCCCGTTCATCAAATGACAACACATGTCTATGGCTAGAAAACTTAACCATCTTTGATTAACAAGCTAGTCTAGTAGAGGCACACTAGGGACACTCTGTTTGTCTATGTATTCACACATGTACTAAGTTTCCGGTTAATACAATTCTAGGATGAATAATAAACGTTTATCATGATATAAGGAAATATAAATAACAACTTTATTATTGCTTCTAGGGCATATTTCCTTCAAGGGGTTGGGGGGTCGCTCGTTCTCAGAGGAGAGAAGGAGAGGAACGTGATCGGAACCGATCTGAGTAATCGCGCGAAGCGACGCGAGGGGCAACGCATGTCCCATTCAGGAGAAGCGAAGACCGGTCAAGGACCTACCGGGTCGGGTCCGCTTGGCGGTTAGTCCAGGTGAACCTAGCACCAACCCTATCTATCTCCCGGAGCCCCATGTCCGTGATGTAGTCGTTAAACATTTGCATCCGAGGGAAGTTGATCAAATTATTGCTCTTATCCTCCTCAGACCGGATGAGGTTAAAGTTGCCGCCCACCACGACCGGTAGCTGGGCGGCCAAGACCTTCATGCGGATCTCAGCAAGGAAGGCCTCAGATCGGCTATGATCTGCTGGTCCGTAGACGGCAATGATCTCCCATTTGAAGTTGAGTGCCCGCTCAAAGATCTCCATGCCGACGAAGAACTCGCCCCGGTCCATGCTTCCTACCTCAAAGGTGGCATCCTTGACTCCTAGAAGGATGCCACCCGAGTGGCCTGCGCTCCCACTAGAAGGGAGCCAGTGCCAAGCAAAGAGGTCGGAACTCAAATGTTCGAGTTCCGAGAGAGAAAATTCAGTGTGCGTCGTTTCTTGAATGGCCACAATGTCTATACGCTCGTTCCTCATGTACTCGATCAGTTGGCGGCGCCGACCGTCTTGACCGAAGCCGTGGATGTTCCAGAAGAGGGTCCGCATCACGAGATCATCGGGGGGCTGCTTGACCCCAAGACTCGGGATGTTCCGCAGTACAAGTACATTTTATTATAGAAGCGATTGATCATTGCAGATCCTAATAGTATGCTATGGCCAGTATGTAGAACAGATGAGCGGTGCATATGCATATGCTTGTGGTTGTTTCCTTTTTATATCTTCAGTAGATGATTTGGCGCTGAGAATAGGCTGATTCGTTTCTAATCTTTTGTTGTTTCCTGGCGCTTTAGTGTTACATCATCGGTTTGACTGATTCAGTTTCTTTTTTCTTTGGAATCATTATGTATCTCGATTTCTGAACCATGGAGTTTGGTAATATAACTACCTAAAATTTGACAAGATCATCTTCAATATCATGTACTAATGATGTACTAACTCTGAAATGTACAAGATATATTGGAGTACATTTCATAATTATAGAGTTATGCATGCTGCATGCTGCTTCCAGTGTCACATTTGATTTGTAGTTTTGAGCTCCGAATTTTGATTGCAACTTTGAAGCACTTGTATGGTTTGCCGGATGAGGCCGGCGATTTTGCTGCTTCTTTGAATCATCTGTTTCCGTGGAAGTAGCCACTAAAATGGATGCTAATCTGGCACAAGTTTAGACGCATCGATTCCGAAGTTTCGTAAAGTGATTTTGAAGTTTTTTTTTGCGGGATAGTGATTCTGAAGTTCAAGTACCATATATCTTGGAAACATTAGCAAAGACCGATAAAGCAGTTATCTGCTACGTGGGGGAACAATGAACAAACTTGGTGAAGAGCTTGAGCACTTAACTTTCAAGGAGCCACACACACCCTTAGTAACTAGAGCATCTCCAACAGGACCCCCCCTCCCCTCGATTTCTTTTTGAATTTCTATATGTGTAATTACTTCGGAACTTGAATCTGGGTCCAGTTTTCTAGTCGTGTCCCCAATCAAGAGGACCCGTCTCTCAAGTCGACCAGGAAGATGATAGCCCTGTATTTCCACGAAAGTATAACTCTTACCATCAGGATATAATCCTTTCTTTGGGCAGGCAGCCTGGACAAGAAACGCCACCCAACCAGACCCCCAAAACCATCCCAAATGTGAAGGCTATCCGATACCCCTCAACCCCAGCCCAATATGTGCGGGGATTTTGGGCCATCTGGACGCGTCCACCACGTCTGATCCGACAGGCCGGACCCATTCAAAATTCCTCCAAATTGATCGATCCACCAAATCGCCCGCACGTCTTCTAAAAAAAAAACTAAATCGCCCGCACTCTCTCCCGTATCCGTCCACCCTTTCCGGCCGCCATATAGGATGGCTCCATGCAGTCTGTGGGGGTCCCTACCGTCGTGAACAAGGTGAAGAAACTAACTCGGCTGCATATGCTTCCGGTTTTGTTGTGTTTAATTTCAGTTATACCGAATAAGCACTCAAATTTTGTTGGACTATGCATCGGTACACTAATTCTCTGAAGTTCCTGTCTCTGATGAATGCACCTGAAGAAATTGACAACTTCTCCGAGGAATTCGACAGCTACCAGAAAGACAGACGGCTAGGATGCGCTTCACTTGTCAAAGATCAACGCCCCTCGAAGACCAAGGGCTCCCCTGTTCAGTCAAGTGTCTGACAACGGCTACAGTTGACTGAAGTTCTTTTTGAAAACACACAGTTAACTGAAGTTTAACTACTGTGAGCTTCAGTTAACACCTTTTTCTACGGGGAGCAGTTAACTCTGTTCACTGTGTGTAATTTCAGTTCCTCCCATGATTCTTTGATCCTGTTATCATCTCGGTCACCAAGTATTATTATCTGTAGCTACTGCTAGAACTAGACTCCTTGGTAGATCAGATCGTTCCCCATGACCTGTGTCCAGTGACTTTAGTACATCATCCCTCCTTCGATAGCAGTAAGTACATCATATGTTTCGTGGTGCTTTAGTTTTACCTTTTATGTTTGACTGATTTAGTTTCAGTTAAATTTTGCAAAATATTGTCCGGTTTTAAACCCGGCCGGGAGTTTGGCGAGAGGGGGGCAGCACAGAGGAGGGAGCGCGAGTTTGATCCATAGTAGCTGTGACTTTTGAGGTGCTGTTTTTAAGGTTGGTTTGACTCTTCATGCTGCCTTCAGTGTCACGTTCCAAGATAGATGTTGCCTGTTGGCAGTTTTCAGCTCTGAATTTTGAATGCAACTTTGAATCACTCGTATGATACCCGTAATCAGGCCATTGAATTGGATGGATGCTAATTTGGCGCAAGTTTTGACACCTGGATTCTCAAATTCATAACTCCAGTATAAATTATAAAATGCCCAACATGCTAATTCAAATACACTTTCAGGCAAAAAAACGTCAAAGACAAAGGACAGACGAAACATCACACTTGGATACACATTCGTTAAACTTTGGTTCAAACGAAATGAGTACACAGTGCTTCGACGCTACTGTTTCAGTTTAAGCTAATTACATGCGACCATGATTATAAATTCTAATAACATGCTACGGCCAACACATACTATTGAACTTCTCCATACGCTACAAGCCTGACGCAAAGGCATGGATTCATGTTGTGCTTAATTGTCCGTGCCATAACATTGTTTCCAGACATCACTTCGGTTCGGTTCGCCATCAACTGGGAGCACCTGCACTTTCAGATCAGGCCTGTGAGGCTGTGACCAACTCATATCTTCATTCCCTTTGCTATTTGTATAGAAGAAATGCGATTTTGGAGCATTTTTCATTTCAGAAACAGTTCTTCGTTCTATAAGACTTGCCAATTTAATAAGCAAATTTTCTCTCTCTGACCTACAGCTTGCTTCTATAATGCCATTTGTATTTTGCTAACTAAATCTGAAAGAAGTAAAAATGTCTCTGCACTTTTTCAAGCCACGCACTTTCTATCCCTGAAAATTTCTCCTTATAAATTGGTCTTTCATACAACAGAATCTCTCAACTACCAACTCACATTATAGATTTACATCGATTACCCCTGCCAATTTGACAGTTCTTTCTCTTGTGTTACAATGATGACAAGTCGCGCTACTGACGAGCTGCGATTCATCGCGTCTTGGAAAGACCCAAGGGCCTCCGGAGCCATGGTGGACTGGCAGCGAGAGGGCACTGAGACGAATCTGAGAGGAGACAAACTTTTATAGAAAGTCAAAGGGAGAGGGGCAACAAATGCTCAACAAAGGGAAGGAACTTCTGAAAAAAAAATTAAGAGCAAGTCTTACAGGTAGCAGAGAAGCACTCTAGATAAAATCAACAAACTGATAAATAAAAAGTTCTGATTTGGACAGGTTGATTAGGGCGACTTTCACGCCATTTATATCACTTCAGAATTAACCTAACCACTCTTGGATTCATCTAACATTGAGCTGATCATCCCTACGAAAATTTGGTACGAGAAATTTAGCAAATCTACCAATATAGTTGCTCATGCTTCATGAAAACTTCCTTCTCTTCCCCAGTTCATCCACAATGAAAGATGGGCAAGTCGCCTTGAGATCCTTTAAGCATTGGGTTCCCACCACATCATCCATGAAATTTGATAATTTGATAAATTCAAGGCAAGCATCCTCGCAAAGGCAAAAGCCAATGTGGTTGTGATGGTGTCCACATTCAAATCCTCGCAAAGGATGCTTTGGCAAACCAGCTTGAGCCTATCCATTGCATATCTATCCGCGGCCACTAGTAAAAGGCGGATCATCTCTGTATCCTCGCTGCTAGGCAAAGAGTCAGTATAGATGAAATGGAGCAGGGCCTTGAAAATGGCAGGTTGCGTGTCCTTGATGGTTAGGCACTCCCCCAGCCTCGCCTCCTGCATCGACCCATAGAGCTCTGCTTTGAAAACAGGCGACCTCATAGTGAGAACAAACCTATGTGCTTCAATAGTCTCTCCTCCAACAATGAAACTCACATCAAATCCTGTCATTTCTTCAAGTAGCTTGCTGACATTCTCAGTCATGTCAGGTTGTGGCATGTCGATTTTGGGGAATGATTTGGTTTCAGTAACATGTGGCATCTTGAAAACAGTGACGATGCATTCGATCGTCAAGCGATCATCCCTAAGGTACGGAGATCCCTCAAACTCACTTCGCCTCATGAAATAAGGAGTCTCAGGAGCAAAGTTAGTGAAGTCACCGGAACTGAAAGTTCTAAGTTCTGTTTTATGCACTGAAAATGGGAATCCAGTGTACTGGTCCACGAGCCTCATGTCACAGGATGCCCGGAGTTTAACATTGTTGCTCAAAAGAATGAGATATACTGAGATGTAATCTAGGCCATATCCATTAAGCCCGTCGGGATAGAAGAAGATTCCCCAGTCGTGGCTGCCGACGGAGAAAATCCCAGACCTTATGTAGCTATCCAGGTCATGGCCCATGCCCTTGTGCTTGCTGTAACCCAAGATATCAAACACATGTGTGCCTTGATCCTCCTCCAGTGGGGTGCACACAGACACCGTCTTAGATGTTTTCATCTGGTGACCAGGAGAAGATTGCCGGACGGAATAGAAAAAATTGCTGCCACGGTGTCCCGCGCTAATCTGATGGTGTTAAAGAAAAGGGGTATTAATCCAGTGGAAAGCAGAGGGAAAGAGAAGCAGCACAAGGGGGAGCGGATCGAACCTTCAGGTCTGTGATGGAAGAAGGCGGCGGTGGCGAGATGAATATGAGATGAAACCACGATACTCGCTGGGCGTGGGGTTTCTCAGCACTCCTACGGAACCGGATAGAAACAGATACCAGATTGGAGCAAGATTAGTTGGTTATAGAACGCTAGAAGCTAGCGAACGATTGTGTTCGCTAGTACAACGTCCCAGCGCGGACCCTCTTTGGGCCCTGTCTATAAAAAGGCCCAGAAAAACAAAATCTCAACATAAAAAAACAGAGGGAAAAAAGCACGGGGCCAATTGAAAATCCGAAAATCTAGGAAATTCATAAATGTATGTCCACATGATTTTTTGGGCCGCACTACGCATTGGCCGGCGGATCGTTTTGAAACATCTGCCGCCTCCTGCGTCATTGGATTGAGGCATAAATAGCCGTTTGATCTCCCAAATGAGGCGCGTGAGGAATTGCAACAAGGTAGATGTTGCACAACTCGCTCTGCAACAATTGCTTTGTTGCAAAACCACTAAAGCATTATTTTAATCCAAATTTTTTTCTTCAACTTTTTTTGCAACATAGATGATGTTGCGGGAGAACATTTGCAACAATGGTGTTGTTGGAGAATTATTTTTTTCGTCTTCACCTTTTTGCAAGATAGATGATATTGCGGGAGGACTTTTGCAACATGAATAATGTTGCCGAATTTTTTTCATTGAAAAGATGTTGGCATCTGCGGTGTGAATCAAGAAATTTATGCAACGAGGATGATGTAGCGAGAGGACTTGTTGATGTTGCAGATTTTTTTGGCAATGAATGATGATGTCCCGGCAGCACCATCGTCGTTGCCGTCGCCTTTTGCATCTCTGTTGTTGCAACTGCAACAGAGAGACGACCGATGATGGTCGGGGATGACATGGATGAGGACGGGGGCGGCTGTCCCAAGCTCGGGAGCACCGCGATAGCCGACAGCCCTACGGCGGCCGACCTTCATGGTGGAGATGGGTGGCACCGGGGGCGCCCACACCCAACCCAGATGCAACGACATCAATTTTCATGTCACGTGCTACCTCATCTCTAATGGCTAGGCCTTATCCACTCGTGTGTGTGTGAGAGAGAGAGAGTTCAAAGAGGGAAGAAAGGTCTAGCGCTGGGTGGGCTGCCTCCTTATCCTTTCGTCAGATAAAAAAGAGAGATCGACTAGAAAACGAAGGCCCGACACAGGACACATGTCACACGGACGAGGCGGCGGATGCTCGCATGTGATCCGCCGACTGAAGGTAACCATTTTCCTTATTGCCATGCTCTAGTGAATAAAACTAGGAAAACTATTCCCATCAGCCGGCGGATGCTACTATTGCATCGATTTTTTCCATCGATAGACACGTGTCCTTGTGGTCCGAAGCAAGACCTGCCCCTTGTCTAGAAAAATCACGAGCATTGCATCTCCTTCTCCGCCTCTTTATGCCTACTTGCAGCCATGGCCACCACTCGAGTGTGCACGCCCAAGCACCGCTCTGGCCACCATTGGCCCAGCTACGCCACTCCAACCTCCCGTCTCGTCCTCCGCCGTCGCTCTGGCCGGCGATGCATTTTATACTTATCGCAACAAGCACCTTGTTGCATAAGTCCTCCCGCAACATCATCTTTGTTGCATAACTTACTCAATTCACACTGCACATGACGTCAATATTTTCAGTGAAAATCTTCGCAACATCATTCATGCAAAAATCCTCCCACATCATCATCTATGTTTCAAAATGTAAAGACGAAAAAAACCCCGCAACAACGCCTATATTGCAAAAGTCCTCTGGCAACATCATCTATGTTGCAAAAGAAGTGAAGACGAAAATAAAAAAATTCCAAGCAAAAACAATGCTTTCGGTGTTTTTGCAACAAAGTTGTTGTTGCAGAGCAAGCTACGCAACATCTATCCTGTTGCAATCGTAACACACCTCATCAGGGAGATCTGACGGCTATATGTGGCTCAATCCAGTGGAGCAGGAGGCGGTTGATGTTTTCAATTAATCTACTGGCAGATGCGTGCGCTCCCCATAATAAAACTGCCATGTATTTTTAAAAAAATCATAGTGTAACTACAACAAGCGCAAAAAAATGACATAGTTAATGAGTAGATTTAGGAAAAATACGCAACACCGGGGGCAGCCTTCATGTTGATGTTATATAGGATTACATGCCTTGGACGCCAAGGGAGATCTTAATGATTCACAAAATATTCAGTAGGTTGAGATATTCCTATGCAAAGCAACTATACAGAAGAGTCAGGCAACCCAGTTATTTATCCATGACACAAGCCAGAATTGATGCATATAATGGCATAAGGTCTGAGGATGTCATCGGTGGCTCCTCAGAGCATCTGCTCCCGATAGAGTGGGGAGGAATGCTATCCAGCCAATGCCTCGTCGGCCCCTTGAGTTTGAGCGACAAGTACTTGATGGCGTGGATATCGTCTCTGTTGGCCATGTGGATGTGGAGGAGGAAATCATCAATCGACATGGCTAGATCGGTAGTTCCATCATACTGCTCGATGTTGATGGGCTTAAACCCATCCGGGAACTGATGTTCCATCACCCTGTTAGTGAAGCAGATCGGTTGAGCAGGTCCTCTGAACCAAACAATGTCTTGCCGGACGTTGGGAGACATGCGGGCATAAGTTTGTTCCCAAGCTCGGTCGTGCCTGTTCAACCAGGCATTGCAGCCGTTGCGCCCGGCCGGTGCACGCCCCCTTGATCCATAGATGGACGGAGTAGGGGCTTGGTTAGCTTCTATCTGTCGCCGTGCGCCGTAGGGCTCGAGATATTCAATATGGTATTTTTCGTCACGGCGTGTCGCTGTTTGAGCGTGTAAATTTTCTCTTGTTGGCTTGTCGCACCCTTTAGGGGGTCGATCAAGTGATCGGCCCAACCGTGTATTAAAAGCATGTTGTCGGTGACCTCTTCGTCAAATTCCGGCAAAAGACGTCGGCGGGGGTAAGACTTAGGCGTGGTGTGGTGCCATTCCTCGAAGTCTTGTTCGGCGAGAGGATTTCTATCCACTTGTCATTCAGCATGCTTTGATCGGCTTGCAGCTGTTGTTGCTTCCTCTTCATACTCCTGGCAGTAACTACCAGGCGCCGTCTGAACCGCTCCTGCTCAAAGGGGTCTTCGGGGACTACGTAGTCAGCGGTTTTGAGGCTGTCATCCTCCTCGGATTCAGGTAAATAATTGTTGTCAACCCCGTCGAAGAGATCATTGGGGTCCTCATCCTCAGATATTCCTGCGGGGCTGTTTTTCTATTCTAGGGAGGCTTGAATGTCCTCTCCCTGGTTATCAGCTTCGCCGGCCGCTGCGCCGTCGGCGGCGGCGGTGGTGTCGTGACAGCTAGGCCCCTCGTTGGTGAAGGAAATATTCCGTAGATGCAATAATAAAGTTGTTATTTATATTTCCTTATATCATGATAAATGTTTATTATTCATGCTAGAATTGTATTAACCGGAGATGTGTCTCGGTCATGTCTACATAGTTCTCGAACCCGTACGGTCCGCACGCTTAACGTCCGATGACGGTTTGTATTATGAGTTATGTGATTTGATGACCGAAGTTTGTTTGGAGTCCCGGATGAGATCATGGACATGACGAGGAGTCTCAAAATGGTCGAGAGGTAAAGATTGATATATTGGAAGGTTATATAAGGCTATCGGAACCCCATGGAAAGTTATTGGGCCTAATTGGCCATAGTGGAGGAGAGGAGGCAGGCCACAGGAGGTGGGGCGCGCCCCCTTGCCCCAATCCGAATTGGACAAGGGGAGGGGGTGTGACCCCCCTCTTTCCTTCTCCCTCTCTCTCCCTTCCCTTTTCCCCCTCTCTGTTGGAAGGAAAGGAGGGGGGCGAATCCTACTAGGTTTGGAGTCCTAGTAGGACTCCCCCCCTTGGCGCGCCTCCCCCTTGGCCGGCCTCCTCCTCCCCCTCCTTTATATATGTGGGCAGGGGGCACCCTAAAGCAGAACAGGCAATCTCTTAGCCGTGTGTGGTCCCCCCCTCCATAGTTTAACACCTTGGTCATATCATCGTAGTGCTTAGGTGAAGCCCTGCGCCGGTAACTTCATCATCACCGTCGCCACCTGTCATGCTGACGAAACTCTCCTTCGTCCTCAACTGGATCAACATCTTGAGGGACGTCATCGTGCTGAACGTGTGCTGAACACGGAGGTGCCGTACATTCGGTGCTTGGATCGGTTGGATCGTGAAGACGTTTGACTACATCAATCGCGTTACTAAACGCTTCTGCTTTCGGTCTACGAGGGTACGTGGACACACCCTCCCATCTCGTTTCTATGCATCTCCTAGATAGATCTTGCGTGATCGTAGGATTTTTTTTGAAATACTGTGTTCCCAATAGTGGCATCCGTGCCAGGTCTATGCGTAGATGATATATGCACGAGTAGAACACAATGAGTTGTGGGCGATAATAGTCATACTGCTTACCACCAACGTCTTACTTTGATTCGGCGATATTTTTGGATGAAGCGGCCCAAACTGACATTACATGACCGCGTTCATGAGAATGGTTCTACCGACGTGCTTCGCACATAGGTGGCTGGCGGATGTCTATTTCTCCAACTTTAGTTGAATCGATTTTGACTACAGCCGGTCCTTGTTGAAGGTTAAAACAACACACTTGACGAAAAATGGTTTTGATGCGTAGGTAAGAACAGTTCTTGCTAGAAGCCCGTAGCAGCCACGTAAAACTTGCACCAACAAAGTAGAGGACGTCTAACTTGTTTTTGCAGGGCATGTTTTGATGTGATATGGTCAGACGTGATGAGATATAAATTTTTATATGAGATGATCATGTTTTATAGAAGTTATCGGGAACTGGCATAAGCCTTATGGTTGTCGCTTTATTGTATGAAATGCAACCGCCATGTAATTGCTTTACTTTATCACTAAGCGGTAGCAATAGTTGTGACGCCGGGATATTTAAGCTACAGTAATTCCCTGTTCGATGCCATGTCACCACGATTACTATTGTTAACCACTCGATGCATCAACTCCCGTTCGAATTCAAATTCAAAGTCAGGCAAACAATAAACGTTGTTCAACTCCACTGGAGCGTACTGGCACCCGCGCCCCGCCTCCCCTGCCCCATGCTGCTACGCAAGCTCGCGCCGACCGCCTCCCCTCCCACTGGCCGCCGCGCCCATCCCCAGCGCCGCCCGACTCCGTCAACGTCGTCGCCTCCTTGCCCTCGCGTCAGACTGCACCGCCCCCGCCTCTCCATCACCGGCTCCACCGAGCCTCGCCGCCCCCATACCCCGGCAACGCCGGTGAGGGCCACGCCCTCCCCCTCTCTCTATATTGGCCGCGGACACCGCCGCTCGACCGCGCTCACCACGTCCTGCCCGCAACCACCTCGCAGCCGTGCTCGTCCGCAGCCCAGCGCGTCATGGCTTGCCGCCCCGCCGTGGCCATGCCCTGGCCGCGCCCGTGCCGCATCGGCCACGCCCAACGCGTGCACCCGTGCATCGCCTCCCTCCCTGGCGCGCTCACCACGCCCTGTCACTCCCCTACCGCTCTCACACGCGTCGTGCACCTTGACCGCGCACCTGGGACCGTCCCGCTCGCTCCATCGCCGTGATTGCGGCGCCCAGCTCGACCCCACGCCCCTGGCTCTAGCCGTTGTTGCTCCTCCACCATCCGCTCATGCCTCGCTGGCCTCCGCCGCCCACTGATTCGCTGTTGTTGCAGCCGCTTGCTGCCAAGCGTCGCGCCACCCCGCTCTTCCCCAACCCTGGCCACCAGCCCCTCGTGCCGCTGCCCGCCAGCGTGTCCGCGCCCTCCCTGGGCGGGCTCCCCCGACGCCAGGCGGGTTCGCCCATGCCCAGGCGCCTGTCGCCCGCTAGGCCCTTGGGGCCAATGACATGGGGGCCCCACGCCCCCAGAACGTTTTTGAAAAAAAAGAATTAAAAAAATAAATTTTTTTTAATAATAATCAATTAAAGGATTAATTAACTTAATTAATTTTGATTAATTAATCTAAACAACTAATTAAACTAATTAATCATGATCAGTTAGTCTAGTCAATGACGAACGGGACCCACACGTCAGTTAACCAGTCAACACATTTGTTGACTGCTGACGTCATGCTGATGTCATGCCGACGTTAGCGTGCACTGTTCTGGATAATCTTGAATTTAAATAATTAAATAAATCCTAAAATGATTTAAATCTTTTAAAATTAATATAAAATAAGCTGTAGCTCGGTTGGAAAAACTTTGTACATGAAAGTTGCTCAGAACGACGAGACGAATCCGGATATGCAGCCCGTTCGTCCGCCACACATCCCTAGCATAGCAAACACACAACTTCCCCCTCCGATTCATATGTCCGAAAACGCGAAACACCGATGATACCTTCCCGGATGTTTCCCCCTTCACCGGTATCACCTATCCCTACGTTAGGTCACCCTTAGCATAACGTATTGTCGCATCTTGCTTTGTGTTACATTTGATTGCTCTGTTATTTATTGTGTTCCCCCTCCATTACTTATTTCCGGTAGACTCCGAGACCGCTGCCGATGTCCGTGTGTTCGACTACATCGAAGATGACCCCTCCTTCTTGCCAGAGCAACAAGGCAAGCCCCCCTTGATCACCAGATATCGCCTACTCTTCTCTCTACTACTTGCATTAGAGTAGTGTAGCATGTTACTGCTTTCCGTTAATCCTATCCTGATGCATAGCTTGTCATTGTTGCTACAGTTATTGATACCTTACCTACAATCCTAAATGCTTAGTATAGGATGCTAGTTTATCGTCAGTGGCCCTACATTCTTGTCCGTCTGCCATGCTATACTATCGGGCCGTGATCACTCAGGAGGTGATCACGGGTATATGCTATATACTTTATACATGATACCTGTGGTGATTAAAGTCGGGTCGGCTCGTAGAGTACCCGCGAGTGATTCACGGATTGGGTCCAAAAGGCCATTTGTGCCGACGGCCCTCTGAGTGGATCTTTATGGCGGAGCGACAGGGCAGGTTGAGACCGCCTAGGAGAGAGGTGGGCCTGGCCCTGGTCGGCGTCCGCGGTTATTTCAAAATAACATGCTTAATGAGATCTGGGTATTTGATCCGAGTCTAGCCACTGGCCTATACGCACTAACCAACTACGCGGGAACAGTTATGGGCACTCGACGTCATGGTATCAGTCGAAGCCTTCATGACATCAGCGACTGAGGGGCGCGCGCCGGGTTGGACTGGATTGCCTGCTCTTGTATAAGGGAGGCTAGGTTTGCTCGCCGACCGCGTTCACAACGTGCAGGTGTGCAATGGGTGATGGGCCCAGACCCCTGCACCATAGGATTTAGAATGGCGTGCTGACCTCTCTGTTGTGCCTAGGTAGGGCTGCGACGTGTTGATCTTCCGAGGCCGGGCATGACCCAGAAAAGTGTGCCCGGACGAAGGGGATCGAGCGTGTTGGGAAATGTGGTGCACCCCTGCAGGAAAGTTTATCTATTCGAATAGCCGCGTCCCTCGGTAAAAGGACGACCCGGAGTTGTACCTTGACCTTATGACAACTAGAACCGGATACTTAATAAAAACACCCTTCAAAGTGCCAGATACAACTCGGTGATCGCTCTCTAACAGGGCGACGAGGAGAGGATCGCCGGGTAGGATTATGCTATGCGATGATACTTGGTTAACTTACCATCTACTCTCTTCTTCTGCTGCAAGATGGAGGTTGCCAGAAGCGTAGTCTTCGATAGGACTAGCTATCCCCCTCTTATTCCGGCATTCTGCAGTTCAGTCCACATATGCTATCCCTTTCATTGATACCAATGCATATGTAGTGTAGCTCCTTGCTTGCGAGTACTTTGGATGAGTACTCACGGTTGCTTTTCCCCCTTTTCCCCCTTTCTATATCCAATTGTTGCGACCAGATGTTGGAGTCCAGGAGCCAGACGCCACTGTCGATGACGACTGCTACTACTCGGGATGTGTCTACTACTACGTGCAGGTCGTTGACAACGACCAGGAGTAGTTTAGGAGGATCCCAGGCAGGAGGCCTGCGCCTCTTTCGATCTGTATCCCAGTTTGTGCTAGCCTTCTTAAGGAAATCTTGTTTAACTTATGTCTGTACTCAGATATTGTTGCTTCCGCTGACTCTTGTGTCTTCAAGCATTTGTATTCGAGCCTCCGAGGCCTCTGGCTTGTAATATAAAGCTTGTATTATTTTATTTGTGTCTAGAGTTGTGTTGTGATATCTTCCCGTGAGTCCCTGATCTTGGTTGTACACATTTGCATGTATGATTAGTGTACGGTCAAATCGGGGGTGTCACAATAGTCATGGAAGCAATAGTTGACGAGACGACAATGATGCTACGATGGAGATCAAGGTGTCAAGCCGGTGACGATGGAGATTTTGACGGTGCTTTTGAGATGGAGATCAAAGGCAGAAGATGATGATGGACATATCATGTCACATATTTTGATTGCATGTGATGTTTATCTTTTATGCATCTTATTTTGCTTAGTATGGTAGTAGCATTATAAGATGATCTCTCACTAAATTTCAAGGTATAAGTGTTCTCCCTGAGTATACATCGTTGCTACAGTTCGTCGTACCGAGACACCACGTGATGATCGGGTGTGATAAGATCTACGTTCAGATACAATGGGTGCAAGCCAGTTTTGCACGTGCAGAATACTCGGGTTAAACTTGACGAGCCTAGCATATGCAGATATGACCTCGGAACACTAAGACCAAAAGGTCGAACGTGAATCATATAGTAGATATGATCAACATAGTGATGTTCACCATTGAAAATTACTCCATCTCACGTGATGATCGGACATGGTTTAATTGATATGGATCACGTGATCATTTAGATGACTAGAGGGATGTCTATCTGTAACATCCCAAATTTTCAATTTGGAATGTTATACATAGATCATTCTTGCATACATATTTTATTGCTTTCTCGTTTCGCGATCCTCGAAATCCTAAGCAACTCAAGGACCCTCGGAGAGAGTTGGGGATTTCCCAGTTTTCATATTTGATTTTTATCAAATATTGAAACAAGGATTTTGGTTTTAATTATTTTTATCTCCGAAAATATTTCCTATTAAAATATATGAGAGGAGAAAATGACTTCTCCAAAATAATTGAAATAATGGAGGAAAAATATTAAAATCAAATATTTGATTTTATTTGCATTAGAAAAATTGCACGTTTTTCAAAGTTGCATTTTAGGGCCAAGAAAATGTTCATCTCGTTCTAAATATTTTATTTAGACGGCGAAAATTTGTTTTGGCATTTTCAGATTTTTATTTTATTTTCTAGGATTTTTTTCTGTTTGGCGGAATTTTTAAAAAAGAAGAGGTTTCCAACGCCCGACTTGGCCAAGGCCCAGCCGAGCCGGCCAATCACCCCGCGCCGCCGTCTCCCACCTGCAGACCGGACGCCGCCGCCGCCGCCGACTTGGACCGGAGTCCGAGTCAGACTCCGCCTCCCCGCCGCCTTGCCCCCTCTCCCAAGCCACCCCCTGCCACGACCACCCACCCCGCCGCCGCAGCCCGCCTCCCGAGCCGCGTCGCCGCCGCCGCGCCTTGCCGCCGCCCCGCCGCCCGAGCCTCGCCTCGCCTGAGCCTCGCCGGAGAGGTACCCCGCCATTCGCCGCCGCCCATTTTTTTAAAAGAAAACAGATTCGGTTTTTTTAGAAAAACCCTAGTTCGTTTTTTAAGATCGGTTCCCCGGTTTTCCCGGTTCTTCTATTTAGCGGACGTTTGTCCGTACGTTCGTTTTAACGAACGGTTTTTGCTCGATAGTTATAGACAACGAACTCTCGTTCGTTAGCCTGTTCATTAGTTTTCTTTTTCTCGGATCTTTCCGCGATTATTTTCGATCGCGATTTCTGATCCGATTTTTGTTTCAGTTTATCTTTTCGCTCCTTTGTCAGAATCAGGCGATTCAAGCGCCTAGATCTTCGTCTCGAGACCCTCTTTCTGTTTAGTCAACTCAAACAAGATTTTGGTACTGTAAAATTTGACTTTAGTTCAGATTAATAAACGGATCTTGTTTCTTTCGCCGTTTGAGTTTCGTTGCTCCGTTTGATTTGATTCTTTTTGCTAACCGGAGTTCTTAAGTTGAACTTTCTGGTCAATTCTTCTTATTTGAGTTTTGCCCGTGCATCTTCACTTGATTGCTTATGTATGCTATTGTTTGTTTGCGATAGAACACCCGGAGTGCGAAGCGTGCTACTACGAATCCCTAGGTTTTGCGGATCATCAGCAAGGCACGTAACACTTTGATCATATCCCTTTATCACCCAGTTTTTATGCATTAGTTCATAACCTCAAACATTGCATGATTAGGATGTCATTTATATGTGGGTTGGGAAGTAGTTGATGAGGTAGAACCTATTGCCCTGTTATATTCACACCCTTGGGAGTTACTTCTACATATTGCTTATATTGCCATGCTATGCTCGTAGACGTGTTTGGGTGAGTGAAATCGATGACAGATGTGAGATTGTTAATTAATGGTTTAACTTAAGGTGGCAACTTGAATCCACATCTGGGTGGATTGTTTGTTGGGCACCTGGAGAATCCAGTGTTGTCCTAGGATATCCCGGAGTACCCGTGTGATAATCCTATGGGCTGCCACCCAGGTTCAAAGGGAACTGAGATATTTTCATGCTAGAACCTTCCGTGTGCAACCACAAGCTATTATGGGCTCTAACATAGTTGAGTAAGTTGCGTGAAGCTCCCGAAGAGGTGGAACAATAGATAGTGGGATGTAGGTTTGGTATGGTCTGCCCGGAGTAAGGGGTTAATGCTTCTGAAAGACTGTGTCTCGGTCATCCGTTTCTCAAACACCATGTAGTGTGAGAAATTCAACGGAGGAGATCGGGTCTTGTGGGGAAAAGTGTGCAAATCTCTGCAGAGTGTATAAACTAATCATGAGTGTATAAACTAATCATGATTAGCCGTGTCCCCAGTTATGGACATCTTGAGTATCTAGTACTTGGAGTATCCTAAGTATCTCATCACTCTAAATTAATATTGTTGGGTTGATAATTACTTTAATTGGGATTGAGTTGGAGGAACCTTCTCAATGATGTTTCACTACCATGATAGTTGAATTAAAATTTTATTCCTTTGTTGTAGGGAAAAATTGGCCTTTCACAAAACTATAACCCTAGAGCTTTCCACCAGCCAAATATGCATGTAGTGATAGCATTATTCTGTTCTTGCTCTACTGTGTTATATTGCCAGCATATTTCATGTGCTGACCCATTTCGGGCTGCAACGTATTATGTTGCAGACTTTTCATACGAGGACTAAGGTTCATTAGGTCATTGCCGTGTAGCTCAGCTATGTCGTTGGAGTTGATGGACTCACTTTATCTTCCAAGCCTTCCACTGTTATCGTATTAGATGGCCTTAAGCCATATTTATTGTATTAAGTTCTCTTTTGAGACATTCGATGTAATAAGTGTGTGATTGCTACCCTGTTATAAATCCTCGAGTACTGTGTGTGTCAGCATTACCGATCCAGGGATGACATGGAAACACAGAGACTTGACCGTTTGAGGTCGGGTCGCTACAAGATGGTATCAGGGCACACGCTGAGTGTAGGACTCGACCACTAAGCTAAAGCCCTAGATCACTATTCTCTCCTCATTTCTGACTCCTCTCCATTTTCTACTCTTTAGGATGGCGGACGCAAGGAACAAGTTTGCACAACCGGATGAAGAAGAACCTTTTAGATGACACTTGAAGGAAGTCACTAGGTACCTGAACATTGGAATACCAAGCTTCACCGGGACTTACAACGCCACCCTTCCAGAAGAGGAGCGATGGATGATTCAAGTTCAAGTTCCCGGAAGGACATTCACGCCAGTCACTAAGCCCATAGAGTTTTCCTTTGATGCACCAACCTGGAGTCTAGGAAAGAGTATGGCAGCTCACATCACCATGGGACGCATTGGAGAAGTTTATCATAAGGAGCTTAAGGATAATATCTATCAGATTTGTGGGCGCCGAGATGAGCAATGGGAGATGATCAGCACCAGGAAGGATAGATCAATTGCAACTTTCATCCAAGAGTTAAACCAACACATTCGTTGCCAGGAGAACCAGATGTGCACAGGAATGATAGATCTGAAGAAGGCAAGGACTAGGATCATGGAACTGGAGGAAGAACTCAAGGCTACTCATGAAGATTATGAGGAGGAAATCGCCGTAATAGTGGATAAGAATGCCGATCTAACAATGAAGCTAGCAGTATTCCTGGGAGACCCCGCACCAGGAGGAGAAGACGAAGAACCCAAGGAGATTCGCCTGGAGGACTACATCATCATCGACGACACCGACTCGGACCCCGACAATAGCGATGATGACTATGAAGACGAAGCTGGAGCAGACATCATGGAGTGTTCAACCGAAGAATATTTTTAGTAGACCACCACATCAGTAGTAGAATTCCACCATATAAATAGTATAGTCCGAGCACTTTTGTAATGATAGTTAGACCGATTGTATGCCCTTGCTTGATTGATTGAGTGAAATGATTGTGTTTGTCTCATGTTCATATGGGTAGTGTTTTCTCATTAGACCCCATTCTATTCTAATCTCTCCCCTCTAAAACCCATCAGATGCCTCCGAGACGTGACCCCGGATTTACCTTCCCACCGGAGCTCACTCAGTTGATCCAGCAGCAGAATACCCTGATGCAGTTGTTGGTTCAGAACCAAGGCAATAACAACAACAATCCACCACCACCACCAGCAGTTGACAACTTAGCCCATTTTCTAAGGTTGCAGCTGCCGGTGTTTTCCAGTAGCACCGAGCCCATAGTAGCAGATGATTGGCTCCGCAGGATTGGAAGGGAGTTAACCACTACAGGATGTACTGATGCTGAGAAGGTGTGTTTTGCCGCACATCAGTTGGATGGACCAGCAGCCTCATGGTGGGAGAATTACACTGTCACCTACCCTATAGCCACGGTGACATGGGATCAGTTTCAACAAGCTTTCCGTACAACCCATGTTTCAACTAGAGCCATGAATATGAAGAAGCATGAGTTTTGCAACTTACGCCAGGGGAACCGTACCGTGGCTCAGTACGCGGATGAGTTTAGCAAGTTAGCCCGCTATGGCCCTGATGATGTGGCCACAGATGCCGCAACGCAGGAGAAGTTTATGGAAGGGCTGAATGATGAGATGAGCATGCAGGTGATGGTGGCAACATTCAACAACTACCAGGAGTTGGTAGATAAGGCTCTTATGATTGAAGGGAAGCAGCAGCGAATTGAGAGCCATAAGAGGAAGTATGGACAATGAAGGTATAATTCAGGAGCTCAGCAGAAGCCTCGCCTAACCCCGAACTCAGGAGGACTTGTTCATAACCATGGAGGCCACACCCACAATGGAGGAAGTAACCATAATCATATAGGCCCAAGGAATGGGAATGGGAATGGAGCAAGCAACAATCAGAACCGCCCTAATCCAGCCACACCCGCCAAGAGAGACCTAAGCCACATTACTTGTTTCAAGTGCGGGAAGACTGGACACTATGCCACGGAGTGCCCTGAAGGTAAGAATGGAAACGGCAATGGGAGCGCTGGAAAGAAGCCCAATCCATTCAACAAAGGACAAGTGAACCATGTTAATGTGGAGGAGGTTGAAGAGAAGCCAGACGCGGTTATTGGTAAGTTTTTGGTTAAGTCATTTACCGCTTTTGTTCTTTTTGATACTGGTGCATCGCATTCATACATATCAAGGGGATTTGTGGATAAGTTTAGACTACCAACCCAAACCCTTAGGACCCATCTGTTAGTAAGTTCACCTGGAGCAGAGTATATGGCTAGTCGATGGTGCAACTAGATACCCCTAACCATTGGTAGCCATGTTTTTCCGTCTGACCTAATAATCTTGGAGTCACAAGGATTGGATGTGATATTAGGCATGGACTGGATGTCAAAGTATGGAGGAAGCATTGATTGTGTTAGTAAGTCAATTTGTCTCACCACCCCGAAGTGAAAAAGGATTAAGTATGTATCTAGGCATGCGTCGAGAAGTAGCCAAGTGAATACCCTCACGGGAGTTGTTCAGGAGGAAGTGCCCATAGTGAAGGATTACCCGGATTTTTTTCCAGAAGAATTACCAGGCATGCCACCGGATCGAGACATCGAGTTTTTGATAGAGCTATTGCCAGGCACCGGGCCCATATCGAAGAGACCATACCGGATGCCCGCAAATGATCTAGAGGAGATTAAGAAACAGATCAAGGAGTTATTGGAGAAAGGATTCATTTGACGGAGCTCATCACCATGGGGAGCCCCAGTGCTTTTGGTAGAGAAGAAGGATAAGTCTCTAAGAATGGTTGTTGATTATCGAGCCTTGAATGAAGTGACGCTCAAGAACAAGTACCCACTGCTGATGATCAATGATCTATTTGACCAGCTGCAAGGAGCTAAGGTGTTTTCAAAGATCAATCTGCGATCAGGACATCACCAGCTGAAGATACGAGAGAAGGACATACCAAAGACATCATTCACCACACGGTACGGGTTGTGTGAATATACGATCATGTCGTTTGGACTGACTAACGCCCCTGCCTACTTCATGAGCATGATGAACAAAGTGTTCATGGAATATTTGGATAAGTTTTTTGTGGTGTTCATTGATGATATAATGGTATACTCGAAGAACGAGGAGGAGCACGAAGAGCATTTGCGTTTTGTTCTCGAGAAACTCAGGGAACATCAGTTGTATGACAAGTTCAGCAAATGCGAGTTTTGGCTGAAGGAAGTCGGATTCCTTGGACATGTTATATCAGGAGAAGGTGTAGCAGTAGATCCGACCAAGGTTCAGTCAGTCACTGAATGGTTGGCACCCACTTCAGTTAGCGAGATCCGCAGTTTTCTTGGACTTGCAGGATACTATCAGAGATTCATTGAGAATTTTTCCAAGATTGCAAAGCCAATGACAGAGTTGTTGAAGAAGGATACCAAATTTAAATGGACAGAAGAATGTGAAGCAAGTTTTCAGGAGTTAAAGAAACGTTTGACTACAACCCCAGTGCTGATTCTGCCGGATATACGTAAGGAGTTCCAAGTGTATTGCGATGCCTCTCGCCTAGGACTTGGAAGTGTGCTTATGCAAGACGGAAGGGTTGTTTCGTATGCCTCGCGACAACTGAAACCGCATGAGTTGAATTATGCCACGCATGATTTGGAGTTAGCAGCCGTAGTGCATGCGTTGAAGACCTGGAGGCATTACCTTATTGGAAATCGTTGTGATGTGTACACGGATCAAAAGAGTTTGAAGTACATTTTCACCCAGAAGGAGCTGAACCTTAGGCAAAGGAGATGGTTGGAGCTTATAAAGGATTATGACATGAAGCTTCATTATCATCCAGGCAAGGCCAATGTCGTAGCTGACGCTTTGAGTCAGAAAAGTTATGCTAATACCCTAGTGAGCACAGGATTGCCGAAGGAGTTAGCAGAGGATCTCAGGGAACTTCGATTGGAGATTGTTCCTAGAGGTTTTGTTGCAACAATGGAAGTCCAGTGGACATTGCTAGGAAAGATTCGAGAAGCTCAGAAGGAGGACAAAGAGATTGCCGAGATAAAAGAGAGAATGAGAGAGGGAAATTCCAAAGGTTTTCGTGAGGATGAGCATGAAACCTTATGGTTTGAGGACCAAGTTTATGTGCCCAATAACCCAGAGATTAGGAAGTTAATACTTCAGGAGGCTCATGACTCACCATACTCGATACACCCCGGAAACACCAAGATGTATTTGGATTTGAAGGAACGTTTCTGGTGGACTGGTATGAAAAAGGATATTGCCGAGTATGTAGCCGTATGTGATGTATGTCAGAGAGTGAAGGTTGATGTCGGGACCCCGATCCTAAGTCACACCGATCTAGCATGTAACACATCATATCACTTTGCGGCCTCACGCACGGTATTCCCACGGGTGCCACCTTACCTGGCCCGGGACCGTTTGCGCCTTTTGGCTCACGTATATGATAGTGTTGCTAGCATCCATATGACAAAGAACCCGGGCCAACATGGCTAGTCGTGAAACCAAAGCGGCACTAACCCATGAGGACAGGCATACATGAACCACATCGAGCATGTCGGTCATCAACGTGTGAATCCGGGCTGTAGCACTGGGCTAACAGGACTTTGGTAACCCGGGCTGTAGCAGGCTTGGCAGGGATCCGGATGTCACCGCGTGACATTTCCCCGAAGGGACAGACACAGGAACGAAGTGAAACACATGCCAGCCAGTCAAGTGTTCCGAGCAGTAGTGCTAGGCTAGCAGGACTCCGGTGAACCGGGCTGTAGTGGACTACTATCGCTTAGAAAGCACTAGACTACATTTCCCCATATGATAGGCTGCCAAGGGTAAACAGCTAGATTGTCGGATCCCACACATAGCAATACATGTTACACGTATGCATAACATGCAAGTATGTGTTGTACAACATGGCATCACAACATAACGCAAACTCATGTAGATAAAGGCTCAGAAGAGCCACATAGCTTCAATACAAACAGGGGTCACATGAACCATCATTCAGAGCATACAAGCAACGGAAGCATTACATGTCTGAGTATAGACAACTACAAAAGAAAAGGGCTGAGAAGCCTGACTATCTACAAGACCCTCCCAAGGGACCAAGATCATAGCTGAGGTAACAAGCTACTCGTCGACGTCCAAGCGGTACTACTAGTGAGACAGATGTCTCACCTGCAAAACATAAATAAAGCAAACGTGAGTACAAAGGTACTCAGCAAGACTTACATCAGATCTTATCATACATGCATTTGTATCAAGAAGGTAATGTGGGGTTTAGTTGCAGCAAGCCAGCTTTGACTCAGTGGCTATCCTGTTCTACGACAATGAGAAACTTCTTTGAGGTGAGGCAGCGCACACGAGTCCACTAATCACCACATCAATACACTACTATGGATTCATCGCCGTCTCTCCTACGAGAAGGCCATCCATAGCACTCACACTTGTCTTGAGCATTTTAGAGTATCCACTTTAAGTTGTCTATGTACCACGTAAGCATCCAAGAAGTCCATAACCGAGGACACGGCTATTCGAATAGATCATGATAACCCTGCAGGGGTGTACTTCATCACACACGCTCTCACCACTTATCACCTACACGTCATGTATCTCGGCAACCTTCAAGCGGAAGCCTGGCGAGGGTGTCGGCCACGACCTGACTAACCACACAAGACTCTAGTCCAGGTTTATCACCTATTTGGATTCCATCCGCAAGGAGATCCGGCCGGGGTGTCGCTCACGGCCCCAAATGATGTGTACAGGGTTCCCGAGCCCACCATCCGGGTGCCACTCGGTACACCGGGCCACGTGTGCCTAGTCTGTCCCAAGTCCACCCTGCCGGGTGCCACTCGGTAGAAAAATAGCACTACCTACAAACACCAGAAACTATTTGCAACTCCTGGACAGAGCTCAAGGCGGTTAATAAGTCGAGAGAGCTTGGAGCGTCCGGAGCCCAATGTGTGGTAGTAGCTAGTCATTGGACAACTTACACAGAACTCAGTTCTTAAGGACGGTCCCAATGAGACAACCCACCATGTACTCCTACATGGCCTCTCACCGCTACCTTTACCAAATCGTGTTCACACGCTTAACTCTCAGCACCAGAACATATCATAACACTCCAATTCATTCCTGATGAATCAGACCTGACATACTCTAAGCAATAGCAGGCAGGGCATGGTAGGAACACAACATGGCTCAATCAATTCCTACACATGCTAGTGGGTTTTAACTATTTACTGTGGCAATGATAGGTCATGCAGAGGAATGGGTTCAACTACCGCAGCAGAAAATAGCAGTTGAATCATTGTTGTCCTAATGCAATAAATGAGAGCAGGAGCGAGAGAGTGGGATTGTATCAGAATGAACAAGGGGGGTTTGCTTGCCTGGTAGAACAACAGGGGGGGGGACTACTTCACCGATAGGTACTCTCGAACACTTCCGAAGCAGGACCTATCGAGAAGGAACGGTGCCAACAATCAATACACAAGCATATGCAACAATATGATGCATGAACATGGCATGAAGATGTGATGCTGTTTGAGCTAATGCAACTAGTATTCAAATGGTTAAAGTCCATTTGAACTAAAGATTCAAATGCAACTCCAAAATAAGCTCTTAAATATGCCATAAGTGTGTTTTCACATATACAGCATGTATAGGTTGGTTTGTCATGCATGAAAATGGTATAGATGGATAGATTGATTTTTTCTGATAATTTTTCATATATAAATTATTTCAATCTGAGCTACGGTTGAATTTCTATGAATTTTTGAAGTTTTGAACATTTTCTGGAATTTCCTGTTTAACAATAATTCCAGAAAATGAATAATTGCGTCAGCATGACGTCAGCACTGCATCAGCGGTCAACGGCGCTGACCAGGTCAAACCTGACGTGTGGGGTCCACACGTCAGTGACATAGTGTTAAGAAGGGGGGTTATTTCTAATCTAATTTAGGTTAGTGGCGCTGGGCCCATTGTCAGTGTCACAGAGGGGGGTAATTAACGCCTAACTACAAGCCACGTCAGCCCGCCGGAGTTTGACCGACGGTGACCAATACCGCGGCGGCAACTCGCCGGACTTGCGCTATGAGCGGCGGATGGACACGCGGAGACCACTGGGGCGTAGCCCGTCGTCGTCCGCATCCAGTGGAGCTGGTGGGAGGCTACGGGGGCGCCGGAGCTCGCCGGAGCGGAGCTCACGGTGGCGGCCGGAGCTCGGGCTCAAGCGGCTGTGGGCTACAGAGCACGGGGAGGCAGGGGAGAAGGGGGAATCGATGCAGGGGCTCACGGCGGACTCGATGGCGTCGACGGCGAGCTCGGGGACAGCCGGACGGGGACGTGCGGGCGGTGGAGATCTGCGGCGGCCGGCGATGAAGAAGACGACGGTGGCGATGATGGAGGCCGTCCGGAGGTGCGTGGCTTGACGAGGAAGGAGAGGGGATCACGGAGGAGCTGTGGAGCGCGTCGGGGAGGCGAGGCCGTGGCTGTGGGCGCGGCAGAAGTGGCCGGTGGCGGCGGTGGCGCTCGGTCGTGAGAGAGAGAGCGAGGGAGAGGAGAGGAGAGGACTGGGGAGAGTGAGAGGGGTACGGGGCGGCACGTGGCGATGTCCGGGTGTTCCAGGGCGACGAGGAGGACGCCAGGCAGGTAGCTGCGTGCCGGCGCGCACGTCATCGGGCACAGCTTCCCCTCTGCCTACTGGCAAGAGGAGGAAGACGGCCATGCCCCTGGTGGGCTGGGCCAGAACAGAGATGGGCCGGCCAGAGGCGCCAGGTAAGAAGCCCAGGTAAGGTTTTTTTTTTCTATTTTTGTTCTATTTTCTATTTATCTGACATTTGTTCTGATTTAGTAATAATACTAAATCAATTTATTTTCTTCTGAAAATTAATGTAGGAACTTAATTGGATTATTCCAAAGCCCCACAGTAAAAATCAGAATTATTGGACAATATTTCATATATAATAAGATATTTCCCCAACGCAAATAATTACTGGATTAACTCCAATGGCCAAAAATAAATACTTCTGAGCTCCCAAAAATATTGGTTGGGATTTTACCTCTGGCCAATATTTTAGAGAAAATCAGGAACATTTTCTTGGGCCAAATTGAAATAATTTTTATCTGGGTCATTTCCAGAAATGATTTCTGAGGGTTTCACAAATCCCCATTTCAAATTTAAATGGAATTTAAAGATAATGCACAACTGACTAGCTGGTCTAGGTCATACCAGAACTAGGGATGTGACAGCTGAGCATCAAAAGCCATCAGGATTGTTACAGCCTATGCCGATACCCGAATGGAAGTGGGATAAACTTGGCATGGATTTTATCACCGGATTACCCAGGACCAAATCAGGATATGATTCTATATGGGTAGTAGTTGATCGCTTGACCAAAGTGGCTCACTTTATCCCAGTGAAAACCACCTATACAAGTGCGAAGTTGGCCAAGATATACATGACCAGGATCGTATGTCTGCATGGAGTTCCGAGGACCATCGTATCAGATAGAGGGACACAGTTTGCTTCAAAGTTTTGGCATCAGCTGCACCAAACTTTGGGGACAAGGTTGGAGTTCAGTACGACATTCCACCCGCAGACAGATGGACAGACCAAGAGAGTCAACCAGACACTACTAGGAAAAGGGCTACTAATGGCGCACCAGTTTTGCCCACTAATGGCGCACTGCTGGTGCGCCATTAGTATCACGCCACTAGTATTTCTTACTAATGGCGCACCACCGGTGCGCCATTAGTATCTGGTATACTAATGGCGCACCAAGCAGTGCGCCATTAGTATAGAACACCATGCGCCATTAGTATGCCTCCCAGGGGCCATATTTAACCATGTGCTTTGGCATACTAATGGCGCACTATTGGGTGATGCGCCATTAGTGTGATTATAACAGTGCACCATTAGTGTCTTGTGTGGTGTGCCACTAGTATGAATATTAGGGATTTTTTTTCATTTCTAATATTTTCACAGGTTAAAAAATATTAAAGATAACATACAACACAGATCTGCTTAGCTTACATATAGGGGGCCATATGTAACGATGTTACCTGCGTCCACCAGATCATATCCAACACACAAGTTTCATCATATATACATACATAGCCAACACATAGTTCCATCGTTACATATTACAAAAGTTTCACAATGTTCATTCAACACCGTTATCCATCAATTCACAAAAGTTTCACATTGATACAAAATAAAAACACAAATGGAAAAGAAGCACTCCATCCATGCAAGCTTCCATGAATTAAATCAAATATGCAAAATGATAAACAAGAAGTTAGAAGAAGAAGAAGAAGAGAAGAAGAAGAAGAAGAAGACTAGAAGAAGAATAAGAAGAAGAATAAGAAGAATAAGAAGAAGACTATAAGCTTATTATGTAAACTTGATCATTTTGTGCTAACATAAGTAATTTTGGAGCTAACCTATAGGAAACTAAGCATATAAGCTCTAGGTTAGCATATTAGAGCCAACTTAAGTAAAATGAAGCTAACCTATGTCATTTTGGATAAGAAGAAGAATAAGAAGAAGACTATAAGCTTATTATGTAAACTTGATCATTTTGTGCTAACATAAGTAATTTTGGAGCTAACCTATATGAAACTAAGCATATAAGCTCTAAGTTAGCATATTAGAGCCAACTTAGGTAAAATGAAGCTAACCTATGTCATTTTGGATAAGAAGAAGAATAAGAAGAGGACTATAAGCTTATTATGTAAACTTGATCATTTTGTGCTAACATAAGTAATTTTGGAGCTAACATATAGGAAACTAAGCATATAAGCTCTAAGTTAGCATATTAGAGCCAACTTAGGTAAAATGAAGCTAACATATGTCATTTTGGATAAGAAGAAGAATAAGAAGAAGACTATAAGCTTATTATGTAAACTTGATCATTTTGTGCTAACATAAGTAATTTTGGAGCTAACCTATAGGAAACTAAGCATATTAGAGATAAATAGGTAACTAAGTATATATATATATATATCATTTTGGAGATCTGACATACCTGACATAGTTCAGTTCTCATTGTTCTTCTCCTTCTCCTTCCTCAGCCTGATGCGCCAAGAGCAGCGAGGTGGTGGAGGCAGTGGAGGCAGTTGTGGGATGTAGTCTTCTACCACAATTGGCGTGGTCATGTCGCCCAGCTGTGGGATCGCCGGCGCCACCACTGGTGCGTGGTAATTATCAGGCACCACTACCATCGCGAGGCCACCCTCAGCCACCACCATCTCTTGCCCATGGTCAGCCACCACCATCTCTTGCCCATGGTCAGCCACCACCATCTCTTGCACCTGGTTAGCCACCACCATCTCTTGCCCTTGGTCAGCCACCACCAGCGCTAGGTCATCCTCAGCCTGATGCCCATCGTCATCCTGCAGCTCCTCATCCCCACTCTGCTCCTCTTCTCCCCACTCCAGTCCGGATCATCCTTCTTGTTGTCTTCGCTGCTGCCAGAATCGCTGCTGCTTTCGCTAAGGCCAGAATCGCTGTTGCTTTTGCTACAGCCATAATCGCTGCTACTTTGGCTGTAGCCAGTGTCGCTGCTGCTGCTCCCATTGCCTGTCCAAATGCAACAATGACCGTTAACAATCAATGTGAGACAAAGCCAAATATGGAGGAATAAGAAGAGGCAGAACGCACTGGCATCTTCGTCTTCAGCGTAGCGCATGCGACACATAGTCTTGTTGAAAACCTTCATGATGAGCATTGTGGTGTCATCGTCGTACCTCAAGAGAAGAAAGTACCCGGTCCGCAGGTCGTAGGCACTGTAGAACTTCTCCCAGCCACGGCACAGGTACATGTGGCCAAGGTTGTCAGAATCGCGATTCTGTTATACGATTCTACGACTTTACGATCCAAACTTACCGCTCTGATTCTACGATTTTAGTTCATGGAATCTACGTTTCTACGATCTTGATAGTGAAGATTCTACGATTTGCGATCCTGCCATCAGAGCTCCGATTCGATTCAAAATCACGATTCTGACAACCTTGCATGTGGCCCTCCTTGATCACCAACTCCACGTCCCACAGCCTGCGAACCCCGCTGCCGGCCTGTCGGAGCTTCACATTATCTGGCGTATCTTCACCCAGCATCTTCATAAAAGCGTCAGGCAGCCTCTGCAATTTGGGACAAGGAGTGATGTAGCAAACAATAGAGTTATCATAATGAGATGGGTGAAGGGGAGATCTCTCGTTTTATATACCTGCCTCGTGGATGATACTGAAGAAGAAAGTACGATAGTGAAGAACTCGAAAGCATCCAACTCGTACTCCGGTGAGGCAGAGCGGCAGTGGCTGCTTCCCCCCATCTCTGATAAGCAGCAGAAGAGACCAATTAGTACCCTTACAACATTATAGCAGCATAAATTTTGAGCAGAAGATAATCAACATTAGTCGCAAGTACCCCATATGTCCTATTTTTAGCAAAGTCATGCTAAAATTCACGGAAAATTTCAGCATGACCTTTGCTGAAAATAGGACATATGGAGTACCCGAATTTGCCGGAACGGAAGTTAATCGACATTCCGGCAAACTCAAGGGCCTCTCGGGGACAAAACCCAGCAAACTAGCAAGATGATCATCATCTTTGCAAGTCACTCCATATGTTGTGGAAGACCACCCTCAAGCAGACTGCTTATGACCATGGCTCCTAAATGGATAAGCGTTTGGCGAGAAGACATTGTGGACAACAATATTCAGAAGCATACCTTAAGTAATATTCTTAACTAAATCATCATCTTATGAAATATTATAGTGTGGTGGCTGTTCTAGAAAATGCAGCAATATTGTAAACATAACTTTTAGACAAGCTAGAGAAAGAGATGAATGGATGAAAATGACACGCTCACCATTTTAAATTTAATAGAAACCACACAGGAGTTACCATCCCCAAATCTTCTTTTTTATTTATGGTCAAGTAATTGCTGAAATATTTGAAACAGAGGCCACCATTGCACCACCATTCACTGACAAACCATTAGAGCATTGTGAACAACAAATTCAGAGAAAACTCTCTTTGGCACACAAATTCAGAGCAGTGTGAACAACAGAAACAACTGAATGTCCTATCATGACATGGCAACGAACTAACAAAAATTGCGCGTTCTACCAGCACACCATTAGTACAAAATTTTCCCTAGTCTTACTGGACACAAAATTTTTCTTTAGTGTGTCCAGTGCATTTTTTCAGTGTGTCCAAATCTTGCAGGTACCAAGTACTCCAATGCACATGGAGTACTAATTATTCATGTTTGCTAGGCACTACTCCCACAATTTTGTGAACCTAATTTGACCTAAATTCGAGAGGGATTTGACCTAAACCTAGCAAAAGAGAGAAGAAGAGGGCATGACGGGGAGGGAGGAGAGGAGGAAGAGAGGAGAAGAGAGGCAGAGGGAGGAGGGTTACCTGACCACGATGAGGTGGTGGCCGGAGCGGAGACGACAGAGGGCGGAGACGGAGAGCTTGGGGGAGGCGGGGATAGATGGCGGGGAGGTCGCGGGCCTCCTCTCCTAGTGGACGTGGGGCCTCCTCTCCTGGTGGAA
>NC_041388.1:647036362-647037036 GCF_002162155.2 Triticum dicoccoides | reverse complement strand
AGGGGAGAGGGAGGCGGCAGGGGCGCGTGGGCGGCTGCGGCGAGGTTAGGTTGAGTGGGGGAGGGAGAGAGGCCAGAGGGGAATAGGTGGAGTGGGGGAGGGTTAGCAATGGTGCACCTCCCCCTGGTGCGCCATAAGTACGACGACAGCAATGGCGCACCACCCCTAGGTGCTCCATTAGTACAAATTTTTTATTACAGTTCGAGCACTCAGGTTATATTCCACCTAATCGTATCCGAAACAGAACACACACATTAGCCCAACTGGTCAGCACGCAGCAGACACACCGGGAGGTCCTGGGTTCGATTCCCACGCTCCCCAATTTTTGTTTTTATGCATTTTTTTCTTTGCACATATCTTTTATGCATGCATCCAAATATAACATGTCACATATGCTAGATGCTCAGAATTTCATGTAGAAAAATAATATGCAGTTTGTTGCCATGTTAACAACATTTAATGCTGTTTGATATTTATTTGTGTTTAAATATGTTCAAACTTGTTTAAATCATAACTAAATATCCATAGCTCAAAATTTGACAAACTTTATATGCTTTTGGGAGTAACATATATGCGGTGGCTCGTCGGCGGTGGTGGAGCGGGGGAGGGTGCGGGGGGTGCTCGTCGGCGGCGGTGGAGCAGGGGCGGGTGTGGACCAATTTTTGTTTTGATGC
>NC_041388.1:647019024-647035483 GCF_002162155.2 Triticum dicoccoides | reverse complement strand
GGGGGGTGCTCGTCGGCGGCGGTGGAGCGGGGGAGGGTGCACCACACATACATGCGCCATTAGTAGTTTTGCAAAAAAGTATTAAAAATAATTTTTATACTAATGGCGCACCGAGGCACAGTGGACCATTACTAGTTTGAACTAGTAATGGCGCACTATGCGACGGTGCGCCATTAGTAGTTTTGCAAAAAAGTAAAAAAAAGAATACAGTAGTGGCGCACTCAACGGTTGGTGCGCCATTAGTAGTTCTAACTACTAATGGCGCACTTTGCCCGGATGCGCCATTAGTATGTTTGAAAAAATGAAAAAAAAACATTTTGTTACTAGTGGCGCACCTTGTGGCTGGTGCGCCATTAGTGTCTTACACACTAATGGCGTATCTTCACGTGGTGCACCATTAGTAAATAGTAGTGGCGCACCACTTCTCTGGTGCGCCATTAGTGTCAATTTCATCTTTAGCCCTTTTCCTAGTAGTGAGATTCTGGAAGATATGTTGAGAGCCTGTGCACTAGATTATGGATCTAGTTGGGATGACAATTTGCCCTACGCGGAGTTCTCATACAACAATAGCTACCAAGCCAGTTTGAAGATGGCACCGTTCGAAGCCCTGTATGGACGAAGGTGCAGAACACCGTTGATGTGGGATGAAGTAGGAGACCGACAATTGTTTGGACCAGATCTGATCAAAGAGTCTAAAGAGAAAGTTAAGTTGATCAGAGATAGATTAAAGATCGCTCAGTCTAGACAGAAAATCTATGCAAATTCGAAACGCAAGGAAATAACCTATGAAATTGGGGATAGAGCATATCTGCGAGTATCACCCTTGCGAGGAGTGAAACGCTTTGGAGTTAAGGGAAAGTTAGACCCGAGATTTGTAGGACCGTATTGTGTTCTGGAACGTATGGGAGAAGTTGCCTACAAGTTGGAGTTACCTGAAGGACTGTTAGTAGTTCATGATGTGTTTCACGTTTCACAGTTGAAGAAGTGTGATGCTGAGATGGCCGATATATCGTTAAGAGATACAGTACCCTTGGATGCGATTCAGTTGGACAATGATTTGACCTATGAAGAGAGGCCAGTCAGGATTCTCGAATTTGCCAGCCTAGTCACCCGCCGCAAGGTTATCAAGTTTTGTAAAGTTCAGTGGAGCCACCATACCGACGATGAAGCCACCTGGGAACGAGAGGATGATCTTCGCAAAGACCACCCACACCTATTTTCTAGCCAACCCGAATCTCGAGGGTGAGATTCACCTTAAGGGGGGGGGGCAGGTTTGTAACATCCCAAATTTTCAATTTGGAATGTTATACATAGAGCATTCTTGCATATCATATTTTATTGCTTTTTCGTTTCGCGATCCTCGAAATCCTAAGCAACTCAAGGACCCTCGGATAGTGTTGAGGATTTCCCGGTTTTCATATTTGATTTTTATCAAATATTGAAACAAGGATTTTGGTTTTAATTATTTTTCTCTCCGAAAATATTTCCTATTAAAATATATGAGAGGAGAAAATATGACTTCTCCAAAATAATTGAAATATTGGAGGAAAAATATTAAAATCAAATATTTGATTTTATTTGGATTTTATTTGCATTAGAAAATTGCAGGTTTTCCAAAGTTGCATTTTAGGGCCAAGAAAATGTTCATCTCGTTCTAGATATTTTATTTAGACAGTGAAAATTTGTTTTGGCATTTTTAGTTTTTATTTTATTTTCTAGGATTTATTTTTCCGTTTGGCGGAATTGTTTTTTAAGGGGTTTCCAGCGCCCGACTCGGCCAAGGCCCAGTCGAGCCGGCCCATCGCCCCGCGCCGCCGTCTCCCACCTGGAGATCGGACACCGCCGCCGCCGCCGTCGACTTGGACCGGAGTCCGAGCCGGACTCCGCCTGCCCGCCGCCTTGCCCCCTCCCCCAAGCCACCACCCCTCTTTAAATACCCAAGCCCCCCGCCACCACCACCCACTCCACCACCGCAGCCTCCCGAGCTGCGTCGCCGCCGCTGCCGCGCCTCGCCGCCGCCCCGCCGCCCGAGCCCCGCCTCGCCGGAGAGGTACCCCGCCGTTCGCCGTCGCTGGTTTCTTTTAAAAAGAAAACGGATTCGGTTTTAGAAAAACCCTAGTTTGTTTTTTAGATCGATTCGCCGGTTTTCCCGGTTCTTCTATTTAGCGGACGTTCGTCCGTACGTTCGTTTTAACGAACGGTTTTCGCTCGATAGTTACAGACAATAAACGCTCGTTCGTTAGCCTGTTCATTAGTTTTCTTTTTCTCGGATCTTTCCGCGATTATTTTCGATCGAGATTTCTGATCCGATTTTCATTTCAGTTTATCTTTTCGCTTGTTTGTCGAAATTAGGCGATTCAAGCGCCTAGATCTTCGTCTGGAGACCCTCTTTCTGTTTAATCAACTCAAACAAGATTTTGGTATTGTCAAATTAGTAAGCGGATCTTGTTTCTTTCGCCATCTGAGTTTCGTTGCTCATTTTGATTTGATTCTTTTTGCTAACCGGAGTTCTTAAGTTGAACTTTCTGGTCAATTCTTCTTATTTGAGTTTTGCCCGTGCATCTTCGCTTGATTGCTTATGTATGCTATTGTTTGTTTGCGATAGAACACCCAGAGTGCGAAGCGTGCTACTACGAATCCCTTGGTTTTGCGGATCATCAACAAGGCAAGTAACACTTTGATCATACCCCTTTATCACCCAGTTTTTATGCATTAGTTCCAAACCTCAAACATGGCATGATTAGGATGTCATAAACATGTCGGTTTGGAAGTAGTTGATGAGGTAGAACCTATTGCCCTGTTATATTCAAACCCTTGGGAGTTACTTCTACGTATTGCTTATATTGCCATGCTATGCTCATAGACGTGTTTGGGTGAGTGAAATCCTTGACAAATGTGAGATTGTTAATTAATGGTTTAACTTAAGGTGGCAACTTGAATACACATCTGGGTGGATTGTTTGTTGGGCACCTGGAGAATCCAGTGTTGTCCTAGGATATCCCAGAGTACCTGTGTGATAATCCTATGGTCCGCCACCCAGGCTCAAAGGGAACTGAGATATTTTCATGCTAGAAACATCCGTGTGCAACCACAAGATATTATGGGCTCTAGCATAGTTGAGTAAGTTGCATGAAGCTCCCGAAGAGGTGGATCAGTAGGTAGTGGGATGTAGGTTTGGTATGGTCTGCCCGGAGTAAGGGGTTAATGCTTCTGAAAGACTGTGTCTCGGTCATCCGTTTCTCAAACACCATGTAGTGCGAGAAATCCAACGGAGGAGATCGGGTCTTGTGGGGAAAAGTGCGCAAACCTCTGCAGATTGTATAAACTAATCATGATTAGCCGTGTCCCTGGTTATGGACATCTTGAGTATCTAGTACTTGGAGTATCCTAAGTATCTCATCACTCTAAATTAATATTGTTGGGTTGATAATTACTTTAATTGGGATTGAGTTGGAGGAACCTTCTCAATGATGTTTCACTACCATGATAGTTGAATTAAAATTTTATTCCTTTGTTGTAGGAAAAAATTGGCCTTTCACAAAACTATAACCCTAGAGCTTTCCACCAGCCAAATATGCATGTAGTGATAGCATTATTCTGTTCTTGCTCTACTGTGTTATATTGCCAGCATATTTCATGTGCTGACCCATTTCGGGCTGCAACGTATTATGTTGCAGACTTTTCATACGAGGACTAAGGTTCATTAGGTCATTGCCGTGCAGCTCAGCTATGTCGTTGGAGTTGATGGACTCACTTTATCTTCCAAGCCTTCCACTGTTATCGTATTAGATGGCCTTAAGCCATATTTATTGTATTAAGTTCTCTTTTTAGACATTCGATGTAATAAGTGTGTGATTGCTACTCTGTTATAAATCCTTGAGTACTATGTGTGTCAGCATTACCGATCCAAGGATGACACAGAAACACAGAGACTTGACCGTTTGAGGTTGGGTCGCTACACTATCTAACTGGGAGTTCTTAAGTAATATGATTAATTGAACTTTAATTTATCATGAACTTAGTACCTGATTGTTTTTGCATGTCTATGTTGTTGTAGATCAATGGCCTGTGCTACCGTTCCTTTGAATTTTAATGCGTTCCTAGAGAAAGCTAAATTGAAAGATGATTGTAGCACTACACGGACTAGGTTCGTAACTTGAGGATTATCCTCATTCCTGCACAGATGAATTACATCCTGGAAGCACAGCTAGGTGCAAGACCCGCTGCAGGAGCAACTCCGAACGTTATGAACGTCTGGCAGAGCAAAGCTGATGACTACTCGATAGTTCAGTGTGCCATGCTTTACGGCTTAGAATCGGGACTTCAAAGACGTTTTGAACGTCATGGAGCATATGAGATGTTCGAGGAGTTGAAGTTAATATTTCAAGAAAATTCCCAAATTGAGAGATATGAAGTCTCCAATAAGTTCTATAGCTGCAAGATGGAGGAGAATAGTTCTGTCAATGAACATATACTCAGGATGTCTAGGTACCACAACCACTTGACTAAACTGGGAGTTAATCTTCCTGATGATAGTGTCGTTGACAGAGTTCTTCAATCACTGCCACCAAGCTATAAAAGCTTCGTGATGAGCTATAATATGCAAGGGATGGATAAGACAATTCCCGAGCTCTTCGCAATGCTAAAGGCTGCGGAGGTAGAAATCAAGAAGGAGCATCAAGTGTTGATTGTTAAAAAGAACAAAAAAGGGCAAAGGGAAGAAGGGGAACTTCAAGAAGAACGGCAAGTAAGTTGCTGCTCAAGTGAAGAAGCCCAAGTATGGACCTAAGCCTGAGACTGGGTGTTTCTACTACAAAGGGACTGGTCACTGGAAGCGGAACTGCCCCAAGTATTTGGCGGATAAGAAGGATGGAAAAGTGAAATCTATATTTGATATACATGTTATTGATGTGTACCTTACTAATGCTCGTAGTAGCGCCTGGGTATTTGATACTGGTTCTGTTGCTCATATTTGCAACTCGAAACAGGGGCTAGGATTAAACAAAGATTGTCTAAGGACGAGGTGATGATGCACATGGGAAATGGATCCAAAGTCGATGTGATCGCCGTCGGCATGCTACCTCTACATCTACCTTTGGGATTAGTTTTAGACCTGAGTAATTTTTATTTGGTGCCAGCGTTGAGCATGAACATTATATCTGGATCTTGTTTAATGCGAGACGGTTATTCATTTAAATCAGAGAATAATGGTTGTTCTATTTATATGAGTAATATCTTTTATGGTCATGCACCCTTGATGAGTGGTCTATTTTTATTGAATTTCGACAGTAGTGATACACATATTCATAATATTGAAGCCAAAAGATGCAAAGTTAAGAACAGTGCAACTTATTTGTGGCACTGTCGTTTAGGTCATATTGGTGTAAAGCGCATGAAGAAACTCCATGCTGATGGGCTTTTGGAATCACTTGATTATGAATCACTTGATGCTTGCGAACCATGCCTCATGGGAAAGATGACTACGACTCCGTTCTCCGAAACAATGGAGCGAGCAACAAATTGTTGGAAATAATACATACTGATGTATGCGGTCCAATGAGTGTCGAGGCTCACGACGGGTATCATTATTTGCTGACCTTCACAGATGATTTGAGAAGATATGGGTATATCTACTTGATGAAACATAAGTCTAAAACATTTGAAACGTGCAAAGAATTTCAGAGTGAGGTGGAAAATCATCGTAACAAGAAAATAAAGTTTCTATAATCTGATCTGGAGGTGAATATTTGATTTATGAATTTGGTATTCATTTGAAAGAATGTGGAATAGTTTCGCAACTCACGCCACCTGGAACACCACAGCTGTCGGTGTATTAGAGTAGGGGTACCCTAGTATCCCGAACTTGTGCACGGGCAGTCGCAGCATCCCGCGGCAAGGCTTGCCGGGTGACCGCCAAGGTCCTCCGTGGTTCCTTTGCAGCCATTCAAGAACAAAGTATCCAAACCAAGACACCACAAGACCCCGGCAAGAGGAGCTTGCCGGGAAGGCAAACCAAGGCAAGGCGCTTAAGGAGACAAGACCCCGGAAGAGGAGCTTGCCAGGAAGGCCTCACAAGGCATCTCAAGGAACTTGCCGCGGCGCACCTCGCGTCCCGGCAAGGCCTGGTGAGCGACAAACTCCCGGACGCGACAAGACAACGACCGCGGCAAGGCGCTTGCCGCGGCAAGCCACCACTCTGTGCCCGCGCTCCAGCACATCCACCAACGTGTCGCTCTGGGACCCTTCCAGGCGTGCGTGGCGGGAGGCTGTGCAGCCAGCGGTGCGCAGTAGCGAGCGGCGCTGACAAGATTGCCATCGTGGCGAGCGGTGGCGTCCCTGACGGCCCCTTTTGCACTGTTTAGGCGACATAGACGGGCATTTAATGCCCTTGTCCCCTGCCGTCAGGGTTAGGTATGATACACTGTAGCAGGTAGCTGTACCTACCGCAGCACCTTTCCATTTTTACCCTTTGTCTCTGTTGCCACCTGTCGGTGACCCCTTGAGCATATAAAAGGAGGCCCATGTGCAACGTAGAGGGGGGTTCGGGAAAAAAGAGAACACTCAGGCTCGGTCTTGTTAGCCGCTGGTGTGTACTGTAGCACTCCGCGCTCCCGAGCAAGAACTCAATACAACGCACAAAGCAGGAGTAGGGTTTTACGCATCCGTGCGGCCCGAACCTGGGTAAACTGCTCGTGTGCTTCGCCTCGATCCGCTCTTCGTGCGACCTCCGCCCCCGCCGAACCGAAAGGGACTCGGTCCGCCGGTCCCATAGGTGTTCGTGGATCAGTCCCCCGACATCTTTGGCGCGCCAGGTAGGGGGCGTCGAGGTTGTGTGAACTAGATCCGGCGTTCACGCGAGCTAGATCTTCGTCACCTTCATCAACATGCCGCCGAAGAAGAAGGCTTCGGAGGCGGCTGCTCTGTCCGTGCCTTACCCACCACCGCCGGAGCAAACGGCTGATGGGGCAGACGCCGGCGGAAGAACGGGCGTCGACGGAGGAGCTCACGGTGCTGCCAGGTCCAAGGACAAGGCTGCGTTACCCATCAGCGGCGTAGCCGGTTCCCACAACGACCGGGCGCACTCCAAGACCTCGGCGTCCGTAAATGCACCGCGCCCATCTCAGGAGGCGCGGGACCGGCAGCGTCATGGTACTCACAGTACCATGCGTTTGCTGGACCAAGATCGAGCTGGTGGATCCCGGAGTGCTCAAGACCAGCATGCACGCCAACATGTTGGCACGAGCGAGGCACGGTTTCCTGGACGGGATACTGCTCCTTCTAACATAGTTAGAAGTCCGAGCATATCCCGCTCCTCGCACCGTTCGCCACCGCCACCCGCCACTGCAGCAGAAGCCTTAACGCGAGCTCAACTGCTCCTGGACTACCCTCTAATGGCAGACAAGGTCGACGACTGGAGGGCCACCATTCAGAGTCTCATTGGCTTCGCCAACGGCGACACTCAACAGCAGCCGAGCATGTCGCAGCCATGGCAAGCTAGCTAGGCACGAGCCGGTGGCGACCAGACCGGTGGGGGTGCAACCACTATGCACTCTCCGCCCCGAAGGCCAAGATCGCCGACTCGCCGGATCTACCTCGACAGCGACTCCACCGTGTCATCAGATCCACGAGCTCGTCGCGATCAGCGCCAAGTTCTTCATGAACGACAGCAAGAAGATGCTCGCACTCGCATCGAACGCCAAAGAGAAGCGTGACATCAATCAGACCAGCGCGCTAGGCCCTCTGCCGACATGCATGCGCCAGGGGAACCAGGCGACTTGACGTACGCGGTAGGTTGCCCAGCGTTTACTCGTGAGCTGCGGCAAGTCCAGTGGCCCAACATGAAGAATTTCAAGCCAGACGTACCAGAGAAGTATGACGGCAAGTCGCATCCGTCGAAGTTCCTCAGCATCTACACCATCGCGGTGCAGGCTGCCGGGGGGCAGGACGACAAGATCCTTGCCAACTACTTCCCGCTGGTGCTCAAACCCAACGTCAGGTCCTGGCTCATGCACTTGCCGGACAACTCCATATCCTCCTGGGAAGACCTTTGCCATCAGTTTGTCGGCGCCTTTATAGCCGTGTACAGCACAACATCCCAGATGTCCACCCTGCTGCGGTCATCAGCGCGTTCCATCAGAAGTGCGTAACCGCAGGATGCGGGAGGAGATGGCGATGTGCAAGATCAGAGACGTCAGTGAGCTATATGCCCTGGCCGACAAGTGTGCACGTGCTGAGGAAGGGAGGAAACTCCCTGGAGAGAATGCAGGAGCAGGAGGATCTGACAGCGAGGATGCTGCCCCGGCAAAGAAAAACCGGCGGCGGAACAGGAAGAAGAAAGGCAAAGATATGCTAGTCGTTGAGCAGTCCAGCAACGAAGGTGGCGCCAAGAAAGCCAAAGCAGGTAGCTCCGGCAAGGAGATTGCCGCATGCACCAACTGCCAGGCTATGGCGGTCACCGACAAGCAGGACGGCACCGACAAGCAGTACTGCAAGAGTCCTCATGCGCGGCCCGTCAAGCAGAAGGTCAGGAAGCAAGCAGTGGAGCGCCAAGAATTCATCGCAGGAGAGATCAAGAAGTTGGAAGCAGCAGGCCTTGTTAGAGGGGTGCTCCATCCTACTTGGCTGGCCAATCCTGTAGTCGTGCGCAAGGCAAAGGGAAATGGAGACTTTGTATCGACTTTACCGATGTTAACAAAGCTTGTCCCAAATACCCATTTCCTTTGCCGTGCATTGACCAGATTGTTGACTCCACGGCCGGATGTGACTTTCTTTCATTTCTTGACGCATACTCAGGATACCATCAGATCTTCATGGCAGAAGAGGATGAGGAGAAGACCGCATTCATCACTCCATGTGGCACGTACTGTTTCATACGGATGCCTTTCAGATTAAAAAATGCTGGTTCAACATTTGCCAGAGTAGTCCATGTTGCTCTTGAGCCACAAATACACAGAAATGTGGAAGTCTACATGGATGACATAGTGGTCAAGAGCAAGGACAAGGAAACTCTGATCCAAGATTTAGACGAGACCTTTGCAAATCTGCGCAAGATCAGCCTCAAGCTCAACCCCGAGAAGTGTGTGTTTGGAGTCCCCTCCGGCAAGCTTCTCGGGTTCTTCGTGTCTCAGCGGGGAATCGAAGCCAATCCCGACAAGATCAAGGCCATTGAGCAGATTGAAGCACCAAAGAGCGTCAAGGATGTACAAAGACTTGCCGGTTGCGTGGCTGCTCTCAGCAGGTTTATCTCTAAGTCTGCTGAGCGCGCCCTGCCATTTGTCAAATTATTTAAAAAGGCAGGTCCAATGAAATGGACTCCGGAAGCGGAGGCTGCGCTGCAAGACTTGAAGAGATACCTGTCCTCCCCTCCAATACTTGTCACACCTAAGCCACAAGAGAAGTTGCTGCTGTATATAGCGGCAACCAATCAAGTGGTTAGTGCTGCATTAGTAGCAGAGAGGGAGGCAGATGACGAGCCAGCAACCACGGCAAGCGCATCCAGCGACAAGCAAGGGGCTTCCCCGGCAAGCTCTGGTCCCGACAAAGATGGATCTGCGCAGATGCGCGAGGAGATACAAAAGAAAATGGTGCAGCGCCCTGTTTACTTTGTCAGTTCCCTTCTGCAGGGGGCTAGGTCAAGGTACTCTGGCGTGCGGAAATTGCTTTTCGGCCTTCTCATGGCCTCGAGAAAGCTGTGCCATTACTTCCAAGAACATGAGATCACAGTTGTCACTCGCTTTCCGCTGAAGAGGATACTACAGAATCCAGAAGCGACATGCAGGATTGTTGAGTGGCCGCTAGAACTGTCAAGCTTTCGCCTCAAGTTTGAGAGTACTTCAACTATCCAAAGCAGAGCATTGGCAGAATTCATAGCAGAATGGACGCCAACACCAGATGAAGAAATTCCAGAAACGAGCATCCCCGTCAACGAAGCAAGCAAAGAGTGGCTGATGTACTTTGATGGTGCTTTTTCGCTACAAGGCGCCGACGCTGGTGTGCTGCTTATCGCACCCACCGGAGAGCACCTCAAGTACATAGTCCAGATGCACTTTCCCAAGGAGCAAGCAACAAACAATACTGCAGAGTATGAAGGCTTGCTTGCCGGTCTCAGGATCGCGGCAGACCTTGGGATCAAGAAGCTCATTGTCCGGGGTGACTCACAGCTTGTCGTCCGCCAAATAAATAAGAGCTATCAGAGTCCGTTGATGGAAGCTTACGTCCATGAAGTGAGAAAGCTAGAAGAGCACTTTGACAGCCTACAGATGGAGCATGTTCCAAGAGCTCAGAATGCCATTGCCAATGGCCTGTCAAAGTGTGCTGCACTTAAGTTACCTGTGGAACCAGGGATCTTTGTGCTCAAGCTGACTCAACCGTCCGTAACGCCATCAACTAGACAGAGCAAGAAGAGGAAGTTGATTTCTGGTGACTATTTTCCGGCAGAGCTTCCCGAAGCCGCCGCCAAGAAGGTCCCCAAAATCAAAGCCAAGAGCGCTGAGGAGCAATCTGCTCCGGCAAGCCCTAGGGTTTGTTCCGTTGAAGCATAAGCTCCCGGCAAGTTTTGCTCCGGCAAGCTTGCCGGGGAACGTCAAGCTCCAGCAGAGCCGCAGGTTCTCGCCGTAGAAGCGGACGTTCCCGCAGCAGCGGATTTTCCTTTGGCAAAGAAGGTCCCCGAGATCAACGCCAAGAGCGCTGAGGAGCAATCTGCTCCGGCAAGCCCTAGGGTTTGTTCCATTGAAGCAGAAGCTCCCGACAAGTTTTGCTCCGGAAAGCTTGCCGGGGAACGTCAAGCTCCGGCAGAGCCGCAGATTCTCGCCGTAGAAGCGGATGTTCCCGCAGCCACAGATTTGCCTTTAGTCCTTGTTGTCGAGCCACAAGCTCCAGCATGGGCACAGCAGATTGTCCGTTTCCTTCAGACAGGAGAACTTCCTGAAGAGCAAGAAGAAGCGGAAAGAGTAGCCCGACAGTCAAGTATGTACCAGTTTGTCGACAAGACACTGTACAGAAGAAGACTCAACGGTGTGAAATTGAAGTGTATTCACCGGGAAGACGGACAAAAGCTGTTGGCAGAGATACATGGAGGCATATGTAGTCACCACATTGGCGCAAGAGCACTTGTCGGCAAAGCATTCCGGCAAGGTTTCTTTTGGCCGACAGCCCTCCAGGATGCAACTGCACAAGTAACCAAGTGTGAAGCGTGCCAGTTCCATTCCAAGCAGATACACCAACCAGCTCAAGCTCTCCAGACGATCCCTTTATCCTGGCCATTTTCGGTCTGGGGGCTCGACATCCTCGGCCCCTTTCCCCGAGCAGTCGGGGGCTTTGAGTACTTGTACGTCGCAATCGACAAGTTCACAAAGTGGCCGGAAGTGGAACCAGTGAGGAAGGTGACAGCACAGTCAGTAGTCAAGTTCTTCAGGTCGATTGTTTGCCGCTTCGGGATCCCTAACAGGATAATCACCGACAACGGTATGCAATTCACGAGCCGCACCTTCATACAGTACGTCCAAGATCTTGGCGCCAAGGTCTGCTTCGCTTCTGTTGATCACCTGAGAAGCAACGGTCAAGCGGAGAGGGCAACTGCTGAAGTGCTGCGCGGGCTCAAGACCAAGACTTTCGACAGGCTGCACAAGTGTGGAAGAAACTAGATCGAGGAGCTGCCGGTGGTTCTTTGGTCGATCAGAACGACGCCAAATCGAGCCACTGGCCAGACACCTTTCGCTCTTGTCTATGGAGGAGAGGCAGTTCTCCCCACGGAACTCGTATACGGGTCACCTCGAGTGCTCGCTTATGATGAGCTCGAGCAAGAACAGCTGCGACAAGATGACGCGCTGCTCCTTGAGGAAGACCATCTTCAGGCTGCTGTGCGAGCTGCTCGCTACCAGCAAGCTTTGCGCCGCTACCATAGCCGCAAAGTTAACGCCAGAAGTTTCGAGGAAGGCGACCTTGTTCTTCGGCATGTTCAGTCCGCCAAGAATTCCAACAAGTTGACGCCGAAGTGGGAAGGCCCTTACCGGGTTAAACGAGTCACTAGGCCTGGCGCTGTCCGCCTTGAGACCGAAGATGACATTCCGGTGAGCAACTCCTGGAACATTGAGCATCTTCGTAACTTTTATCCGTAAGGCCCGGTTGCCGGAACCTGTTCCGGCAACCACCTTTTGTACAAGTCTTGCCGCTGTTGCATGTAATCCTTTGTACAAAGCCGGGCGTAGACCCCGTGCATAAGTAAAGCTCATGTGCTCCGCACATTTTGTCAATTTCTTGCTTTCTATTTTTTGCATATATGATCTGACACATTGTGCAACGCCTACTCCCCGGTAAGCAATAACGAGCCGTAAGGCTCCATATCTTTATTTTCTCTTCTTTCTTTTTTCTCAAGAAAAGGAAGGTTCCCCTCGCCCACAAGTTTGTCGGGGGGGAAAGAAGAAGATAATGGTATGGACCAGGCGTCGTTCAACAATTTTCGCCTTGCCGGGAAGCAAACAACAGAAAAGCTAAGTTGCCAAAGTTTGAGCAATCAGATTTTTAAATTTTTTAAGTTATCTCCCTTGAACGACCGCACTTTGTATGGAAAACCTGTGCGCGGAGGAACCAACTCGTAGCTAGTTGCGCCCTTATTTTGTTTCGAGTCCGCTCAACAACTTAAGTGAGCTGCAACTAGTTGCGACAAGGTTTCTTGCCGGTAGCGGCACCGCCAGCAGGCTGCTGACGTTCCGCACTCAGCGCTCGCGGCTCAGGTGCCTGCACCGGCAAGTTCCCTAAAAGTGTAGGGAAAAAACATACAAAGGGAGGAATCAAGTAAAGGGAATAACATTGCAATCATTGCCCAGAATAGAGTTATATTACAAAGATAGCTTGTCGCAGCTCTAACAGATTGTTTTCATAACACGACAAACAGCGACAAGAAAAGAAGAAATGGGCAGCCTAATCTACGCGGTCGCCTTCGATCCTCTTGATCCCGCTCACCTTGTCCATAATGGGTGCGACAAGGGTCTTGAGCGCCTCCAGATCAGCATCCGGCGGCAAGGTCTTGAGGACGTTGGTGAGGTTGAGGCCCGGATTGCGGAAGGCCACCTTCACCAACACTTCCTGAAGAGCTCCCGCGCAGATTTTGCGCGACTCGTCAGCCAGCTGCTTAGGGATCTTCTCCCGGAGCCGCTGAAGGGCCATCGCCACACCCTTGAAGAACAAGACGAGCTTGGCGCTGGGTTGGAGGTTCTCGTCGGAGGGATACCCGAGATCCTCCATCCCCAGCTGCGCCAGCTCCCTGTCAATGTCTGTGGCAGCGTTCACAAGACTCTCCGTCCAGTGCTCCACAGTCTCCCTGAAGGCGTTCTGGGTGGCGGCAACACTTTCTAGCAGCGCCTTGTCGGCCTTGATCTCCTCCTTCAAGGCCGCCTCCTGCTTCTTGGCGCCGTCCAGCGTCTTGGTCAAAGCAATCAGCTTCAACTCAGGATCCGCGTTGGAGTCCTTGGCGGCGCTGAGCTCTTTGCCCTTCTCGGCGAGATCGGCCTCCAGCTGCGCCACCTTCGACTCGAACTCCTTCTTGGCGGCCTCGGCGGCAATGGTAGCGTCCTCTGCTTGCTTGAGGGCTTCGCCGAGTTTTTCCTCGCGCACGGCAAGATCCTCCTCGTGGGCGTCAAGATTGACCTTCCGCTGCGCCAGCTCGCCCTCTTCCGCGGATAGCTTCACAGCGGTAAGTCGCTGTTGCTCTTCGACTTCGGCCTTCTCGAGGAAGAAGACCTTCCGCGCTTCGGCGAGCTGCTCCCGCTCTTCCGCCAGGGACCGGAGGGCTTCCCGGTGGAGACCCCCGAGCTCCTCCGTGCGCTTCTCGATGTCTGCTCCTGCCTTCGCGACAAGCGCCTCACGGGAGTCCAGCTTGGCTTGCCGCGCGCGGTAGAGCGACAACAACTTCTGCAGCAGCCGCTCCTCCTCAGGCTCGTTGCTGCTGCTGCTCGGCGCATCAACCAACGTCAGCCCCGCGGAGGCGAGCACCTCCCCGTCGAAGATCTCCCCCTCGACCGGTGCCCTGGAGCTTGACGCCCAGGGGAGGTTGATGAAGACATCGTCGCCGGCCTTCAAGTAGACGCCTGGCTGGGGCTCTTCGGAGCCTGGCGCTGCGGCAGCGGCGGACGGGTCAGCGGTCGGTGTAGCGCCTGGCGCTCCTGCGGCCTCAGGGCCGTCAGTGCAATCGCCAGACCCCTCGCCAGTTGCTGCGGCGGCAGCCTTGGTGGCCTCTGCGCCGGCGGGATCGCCAGCACCGGCTGCTTCTTCGGCGACAACCTCGGTCTCCATCGGCTCCGTAGCAGATGGGTCTGACAGCCGGAAAGGGGAGAAGAGTCAAGCAAAATTCCAACAAGAAGAAGATCAAGAGAAGAAGAACCTAAGGGAAATCTTGTAGCGAAAGGATTACCTGTACCGGGTTCTGCAGTCGTGGTCTCCGTCGTCGGGGGGCCGCTGGTGCTGTCCCTTGCCGGAGAACCCTCCCTTGCTGGAGACTTCTCTCTTACCGGGAAGCCCTCCCTTGCCGGAGAGTTCTCCCTTGTCGAGGGATTCTCCCTTGGCTCCTGGTGGGGCTGCTCTGCTCCTACACAAATCAGCAATCAAATATCAGCAAAAATAGAGTATCCATGCGCACCTCACAAGCGGAAAGCAAACCATATACTTACGCTGGGGGCTGCTCTGGAGAAAAGTTGCCGGGTCCGGCAAGGTTGTCTCAAGCGCACCTCCTGCTGTCGCAGTAAGTTCGTCCTCGATGACGATCACCGGGACCTTGGCCCTCTTTGCTGCTCTCTGGGCCAGAGTCCTAAAGAGGAACAAGTTCAGAGAAAAGTGAATGAGATACAAAGCAAACAGCAAGGATTGAAGAACTGCAAGTACAGCAAGAGAAGCTTACTCTTCTTCTTCTTCCTCGTCGGAGCTGAACGCGGAGAAGTCGAAGTCCGACGCGCGCCCGACACGAGGAGGCGGAGGAGAAGCTTCCCTTGGCCGCTTGGCGGGAGTGGTGGCGGTGGTCTGAGACGACCCCGCTCCGGCTGCCGGCGCGGCGTGAGCAGCGGCAGGAACTGAAGTGGTGGCCCGGCTAGACCCCGCTCCAGTTGTCGTCGCAGCATGAGGCGCTCCCGCGGCAACGGTGTTTGCCGCGGTGGAGCGTGTCACGCGGCGCGGCGACTGTTGACCCGCTTGCCGCTCCGCTACGTCACCGGCCTTGCAGAGACGCCTTCTTGGTGGGGATGGAGGCTCTGCTTCCGGTGAGCTGTCTGAAGATGAGGAGGAAGAGGAGTTGATCTCCAGCGAGCCGCTCGTATCCTTGGCGGGCTCACCCGACCCGACGCCATGTCCGGCAAGTTCCTTCTCGCCGGCGGGCTCCCCTCGTTCGGTACGGCTTGCCGCCTCTGCTGCATCTGCCTCCTCCACGGTGAACCCAAATTCGCCCGCGGCTGCGGCTGCCGCCGCCTCTTCCAGCCTAGTGGCAATGAGTGCCATCTCCGCATCCATGGTGTCGCGGGTGAGGCTATCCTTCTCGTCGGAGCGGATCGGCACTTCTACCAAGTCATCAAAGAACTGCTGCACGACGTCGTCCGCAGGCTCCTGCCAAGTTGGCACAATCCCATGCGAGTCGCACTCCGACATCATTGCACGGATGCGGTCGAGCGAGGAATTGTTGCACAGCGGAACGACGCCCCCCGGCAACCTGAAAACTTCGGGATGTTGGGGGTCATACTTGAAGAGCTCCTGGAGCATCGCGTTGAGCTCCAGAACCGTGAAGTTGAAGTTGAGGCCCGACCACAGCCTCATAATATCTGCTGCGTTCTTGAACTCCCAAGCGGGTCTCCCCCGTTCCTGTAGGGGGGCGATGCGGCGGCGAAGAAAGTCTGCGCCAACAGCGCCTATAGTGAGCCCGGCAAGCCTGAGGCGCAGGATCCGGGTGACAGCGATCTTCAGCCTGTCGTCTTCCGGGGCCACGTCACTCCAATCTCTGCCGCGTGCTACTGGGGTTTGGCGCCGGGTGGTGAATGGCTGCGGGTTCTCCTCGTCAATCCAGCACCAGTCTGCTCTCCACTCCTCCCACTTGCCGCGGAATTCCCCCTCCAGATAAGTTTCCTTCGGATCCAGGCGATTCCGCCGGATAAAGGCTCTCCTCTTTCTACTTGGGGTATAAAGAAGTGGCGAAAGAGAGCTACATTGGGATGGACTCCGACAAAGTTTTCGCAGAGATGTGCGAAAACCGCCATGGTCAGAACGGCATTCGGGGTGAAGTCGAGGAGATGGAACCCGTAGGTGTTCATGATATCGCAGAAGAATTCAGAGAAAGGCGGGCAGAGCCCGCAGTAGAAGAACAAGGCAAAGAAAGGGTATCCGTTTGGGGCCTTCTTCCAAGCGGCGACGGGAAGTACCTTCGTGCGCGGATGCGCTCATGTCTCCGTCGACCAGAAGAGGTAGTAGTTCTCCCTCAGCTCCCTCG
>NC_041388.1:646959392-647018564 GCF_002162155.2 Triticum dicoccoides | reverse complement strand
CATGGCGGAAGTGGTGGAGGAGGCCGACGGCGTTGGTGGTGCTGGTGGCGATGGGGGGCGGAGCGCTGCTCTCTTTCGGCTTTGGGAAGACGAGGGAGCGGCGGAGATTTTTGAGATTGGAGCAGCAAAGGGCGAATGGACGAACTACCCCTGTTTCCCCTGCTTATAAAGAGGGAGGGGGCAGACGTTCCGCATTTCCGAATAAAGAAACCACCCATGATCTCTCCCACGACGCCGCATTCAGCGCGTGCCATTCGGGGAGGGCGCGGTGGATACGGAGAGAGATACGGCGTAACCTAGGCCGCGCGTGCCCGTGCCTTGTTTTGGGCCTGGCCCAACAGCGCTCGGCACCGTGTATGGCCCAGGCCCGGGGGCTCCTGTCGGTGTACTAGAGTAGGGGTACCCTAGTATCCCCAACTTGTGCACGGGCAGTCACAACATCCCGCGGCAAGGCTTGTCGGGTGACCACCAAGGTCCTCCGTGGTTCCTTTGGAGCCATTCCAGAACAAAGTATCCAAACCAAGACACCACAAGACCCCGGCAAGAGGAGCTTGCCGGGAAGGCAAACCAAGGCAAGACGCTTAAGGATACAAGACCCCGGCAAGAGGAGCTTGCCGGGAAGGCCTCACAAGGCATCTCAAGGAACTTGCCGCGGCGCGCCTCGCGTCCCGGCAAGGCCCGGTGAGCGACAAACTCCCGGACGCGACAAGACAACGACCGCGGCAAGGCGCTTGCCGCGGCAAGCCACCACTCTGTGCCCGCGCTCCAGCACATCCACCAATGTGTCGCTCTGGGACCCTTCCAGGCGTGCGTGGCGGGAGGCTGTGCAGCCAGCGGTGCGAAGTAGCGAGCGGCGCTGACAAGATTGCCATCGTGGCGAGCGGTGGCGTCCCTGACGGCCCCTTTTGCACTGTTTAGGCGACACAGACGGGCATTTAATGCCCTTGTCCCCTGCCGTCAGGGTTAGGTATGATACACTATAGCAGGTAGTTGTACCTACCGCAGCACCTTTCCATTTTTACCCTTGTCTCCGTTGCCACCTGTCGGTGACCCCTTGAGCATATAAAAGGAGGCCCATGTGCAACGTAGAGGGGGGTTCGGGAAAAAAGAGAACACTCAGGCTCGGTCTTGTTAGCCGCTGGTGTGTACTGTAGCACTCCGCGCTCCCGAGCAAGAACTCAATATAACCCACAAAGCAGGAGTAGGGTTTTACGCATCCGTGCGGCCCGAACCAGGGTAAACTGCTCGTGTGCTTCGCCTCGATCCGCTCGTCGTGCGACCTCCGCCCCCGCCGAACCGAAAGGGACTCGGTCCGCCGGTCCCATATGTGTTCGTGGATCAGTCCCCCGACAACAGCGTAATGGTGTGTCTGAATGTCGTAACTATACTTTATCAGATATATATGGTGCGATCTATGATTTCTCTTACTGATTTACCTCTATCGTTTTGGGGTTATGCTTTAGAGACGGCTGCATTCACGTCAAATAGGGCACTCTCTAAATCCATTGAGATTACACCATATGAACTGTGGTTTGGCAAGAAACCTAAGCTGTCGTTTCTTAAAGTTTAGGGCTGCGATGCTTATGTGAAAAAGCTTCAACCTGATAAGCTCGAACCCAAATCTGAGAAATGTGTCTTCATAGGATACCCAAATGAGACTGTTGGGTACACCTTCTATCACAGATCCGAAGGCAAGATATTCGTTGCTAAGAATGGATCCTTTCTAGGGAAGGAGTTTCTCTCAAAAGAAGTGAGTGGGAGGAAATTAGAACTTGATGAGGTAATTGTTCCTTCTCCCGAATTGGAAAGTCATTCATCACAGAAATCAGTTCCAGTGATTCCTATATCAATTAGTGAGGGAGCTAATGATGATGATCATGAAACTTCAGATCAAGTTACTACCGAAACTCGTAGGTCAACCAGAGTAAGATCCGCACCAGAGTGGTACGGTAATCCTATTCTGGAGGTCATGTTACTTGATCATGACGAAACTACGAACTATGAAGAAGCGATGATGAGCCCAGATTCCATGAAATGGCTTGAGGCCATAAAATCTGAGATGTGATCCATGTATGAGAACAAAGTACGGAGTTTGGTTGACTTGCCGAATGATCAGCAAGACATAGAAAATAAATGGATCTTGAATAAGAAGACTAACGCCAATAGTAATATTACTGTCTACAAAGCTCGACTTGTTGCGAAAGGTTTTCGACAAGTTCAAGGAGTTGACTACAATGAGACCTTCTCACTCGTAGCGATTCTTAAGTCTGTCCGAATCATGTTAGCAATTGCCGCATTTTATGATTATGAAATTTGGCAAATGCATGTCAAAACTGCATTCCATAATGGATATCTTAAAGAAGAGTTGTATATGATGCAACCAGAAGGTTTTGTCTATCCTAAAGGCGCTAACAAAGTGTGCAAGCTCAAGCGATCCATTTATGGACTGGTGCAAGCCTCTCGGAGTTGGAATATACGCTTTGATAGTGTGATCAAAGCATATGGTTTTATACATACTTTTGGAGAAGCCTGTATTTACAAGAAAGTGAGTGGGAGCTCTGTAGAATTTCTGATATTATATGTGGATGACATATTTTTGGATAGCATAAAAGGATACTTGAATAAGAATTTTTCAATGAAAGACCTCGGTGGAGCTGCTTATATATTGGGCATCAAGATCTATAGAGATAGATCAATACGCTTAATTGGACTTTCACAAAGCACATACCTTGATAAAGTTTTGAAGAAGTTCCAAATGGATCAAGCAAAGAAAGGGTTCTTGCCTGTGCTACAAGGTGTGAAGTTGGTCAGACTCAATGCCCGACTGTTGGAAATATGCCCTAGAGGCAATAATAAATTGGTTATTATTATATTTCCTTGTTCATGATAATCGTTTATTATCCATGCTATAATTGTATTGATAGGAAACTCAGATACATGTGTGGATACATAGACAACACCATGTCCCTAGTAAGCCTCTAGTTGACTAGCTCGTTGATCAATAGATGATTACGATTTCCTGACCATGGACATTGGATGTCGTTGATAACGGGATCACATCATTAGGAGAATGATATGATGGACAAAACCCAGTCCTAAGCCTAGCACAAAGATGGTGTAGTTCGTATGCTAAAGCTTTTCTAATGTCAAGTATCATTTCCTTAGACCATGAGATGGTGCAACTCCTGGATACCGTAGGAATACTTTGGGTGTGCCAAACGTCACAATGTAACTGGGTGGCTATAAAGGTACACTACAGGTATCTCCGAAAGTGTCTGTTGGGTTGGCACGAATCGAGACTGGGATTTGTCACTCTGTGTGACGGAGAGGTATCTCTGGGCCCACTCGATAGGACATCATCATAATGTGCACAATGTGATCAAGGAGTTGATCACGGGATGATGTGTTACGGAACGAGTAAATAGACTTGCCAGTAACGAGATTGAACAAGGTATCGGGATACCGATGAACAAATCTCGGGCAAGTATCGTACCGCTAGACAAAGGGAATTGCATACGGGATTGATCGAATCCTCGACATCGTGGTTCATCCGATGAGATCATCGTGGAACATGTGGGAACCAACATGGGTATCCAGATCCTGCTGTTGGTTATTGACCGGAGAACATCTCGGTCATGTCTGCATGGTTCCCGAACCCGTAGGGTCTACACACTTAAGGTTCGACGACGCTAGGGTTATAAAGGAAGTTTGTATGTGGTTACCGAATGTTGTTTGGGGTCCCGGATGAGATCCCGGATGTCACGAGGAATTCCGGAATGGTCCGGAGGTAAAGATTTATATATGGGAAGTCCTGTTTTGGTCACCGGAAAAGTTTCGGGTTTTTTCGGTAACGTACCGGGACCACCGGGAGGGTCCCGGGGGTCCACCAAGTGGGGCCACCAGCCCTGGAGGCTTGCATGGGCCAAGAGTGGGAAGTGACCAGCCCCTGAGTGGGCTGGTGCGCCTCCCACAAGGCCCAAGGCGCAGCTAGGAGGAGAAGGGGAAACCCTAGGCGCAGATGGGCCTAAGGCCCACCCTAGGGCGCGCCCCCCTCTCCCCCTCTTGGCCGCCCCCCTCAAACCCATCTAGGGCTGCCGCCCCCCTAGGGGTGGGAACCCTAGAGGGGGCGCACCCTCCTCCCCTCCTCCTATAAATAGTTGAGGTTTGGGGCTGCCCAAAAGAACACGATTTGATCTCTCCCTGGCGCAGCCCTACCTCTCTCCTCCTCGTCTCTTGCGGTGCTTGGCGAAGCCCTACTGGAGTACCACGCTCCTCCACCACCACCACGCCGTTGTGCTGCTGCTGGATGGAGTCTTCCTCAACCTCTCCCTCTCTCCTTGCTGGATCAAGGCATGGGAGACGTCACCGGGCTGTACGTGTGTTGAACGCGGAGGTGCCGTCCGTTCGGCACTAGGATCTCCGGTGATTTGGATCACGACGAGTACGACTCCTTCAACCCCGTTCTCTTGAACGCTTCCGCATAGCGATCTACAAGGGTATGTAGATGCACTCTCCTTCCCCTCGTTGCTGGTTTCTCCATAGATAGATCTTGGTGACACGTAGAATTTTTTTGAATATCTGCTACGTTCCCCAACAGTGGTATCAGAGCCAGGTTTATTGCATAGATTCTATGCACGAGTAGAACACAAAGTAGTTGTGGGCGTTGATTTTGTTCAATATGCTTACTGTTACTAGTCCAATGTTGATTCGGCGGCATTGTGGGATGAAGCGTCCCGGACCGACCTTACACGTACTCTTACGTGAGACTGGTTCCACTGACTGACATGCACTAGTTGCATAAGGTGGCTAGCGGGTGTCTGTCTCTCCCACTTTAGTCGGATCGGATTCGATGAAAAGGGTCCTTATGAAGGGTAAATAGCAATTGGCATATCACGTTGTGGTTTTTGCGTAGGTAAGAAACATTCTTGCTAGAAACCCATAGCAGCCACGTAAAACATGCAAACAACAATTAGAGGACGTCTAACTTGTTTTTGCAGGGTATGCTATGTGATGTGATATGGCCAAGAAGAATGTGATGAATGATATGTGATGTATGATATTGATCATGTTCTTGTAATAGGAATCACGACTTGCATGTCGATGAGTATGAAAACCGGCAGGAGCCATAGGAGTTGTCTTTATTTTTTGTATGACCTGCGTGTCATTGAACAACACCATGTAATTACTTTACTTTATTGCTAACCGATAGCCATAGTAGTAGAAGTAATAGTTGGCGAGCAACTTCATGGAGACACGATGATGGAGATCATGATGATGGAGATCATGGTGTCATGCCGGTGGCAAGATGATCATGGAGCCCCAAGATGGAGATCAAAGGAGCTATATGATATTGGCCATATCATGTCACTATTATTTCATTGCATGTGATGTTTATCATGTTTATGCATCTTATTTGCTTAGAACAACGGTAGTAAATAAGATGATCCCTCATCAAAATTTCAAGAAAGTGTTCCCCCTAACTGTGCACCGTTGCGACAGTTCGTTGTTTCGAAGCACCACGTGATGATTGGGTGTGATAGATTCTAACGTTCACATACAACGGGTGTAAGACAGATTTACACACGCGAAACACTTAGGTTGACTTGACGAGCCTAGCATGTACAGACATGGCCTCGGAACACAAGAGACCGAAAGGTCGAGCATGAGTCGTATGGTAGATACGATCAACATGAAGATGTTCACCGATGATGACTAGTCCGTCTCACGTGATGATCGGACACGGCCTAGTTGACTCGGATCATGTAATCACTTAGATGACTAGAGGGATGTCTATCTGAGTGGGAGTTCATAAGATGAACTTAATTATCCTGAACATAGTCAAAAGGTCTTCGCAAATTATGTCGTGGCTCGCGCTTTAGTTCTACTGTTTAGATATGTTCCTAGAGAAAATTTAGTTGAAAGTTGATAGTAGCAATTATGCGGACTAGGTACGTAAACTGAGGATTGTCATCATTGCTTCATAGAAGGCTTATGTCCTTAATGCACCGCTCAGTGTGCTAAACCTCAAACGTTGTCTGCGGATGTTGCGAACATCTGACATACACATTTTGATAACTACGTGATAGTTCAGTTAAACGGTTTAGAGTTGAGGCACCGAAGACGTTTTGAAACGTCGCGAAACATATGAGATGTTTCGAGGGCTGAAATTGGGATTTCAGGCTCGTGCCCACATCAAGAGGTATAAGACCTCCGACTATTTTCTTAGCCTACAAACTAAGGAGAAAAGCTCAATTGTTGAGCTTGTGCTCAGATTGTCTGAGTACAACAATCATTTGAATCGAGTGGGAGTTGATCTTCCAGATGAGATATTGATGTTTCTCCGAAGTCATTACCACCAAGCTGCTAGAGCTTCGTGATGAACTATAATGCATCAGGGACATATATGATGATCCTTGAGATATTCGCGATGTTTGACACCACAAAAGTAGAAATCAAGAAGTAGCATCAATTGTTGATGGTTGGTGAAACCACTAGTTTCAAGAAGGGCAAGGGCAAAAAGGGATGCTTCATGAAACGGCAAATCAGCTGCTGCTCTAGTGAAGAAACCCAAGGTTGAACCCAAACCCGAGACTAAGTGCTTCTGTAATAAGGGGAACAGCCACTAGAGCAGAATTACCCTAGATACTTGGTAGATGAGAAGGCCGTCGATAGAAGTATATTGGATATACATTATGTTAATGTGTACTTTACTAGTACTCCTAGTAGCACTAGGGTATTAGATACCGGTTCGGTTGCTAAGTGTTAGTAAATCGAAATAAAAGCTACAGAATAAACGGAGACTAGCTAAAGGTGAGATGACGATATGTGTTGGAAGTATTTCCAAGGTTGATCAAATATCGTACGCTCCCTCTACCATCGAGATTGGTATTAAAACCTAAATAATTGTTATTTGGTGTTTGCGTTGAGCATAGACATGATTGGATTATGTCTATCGCGACACGATCATTCATTTAAGGAGAATAATGGTTACTCTGTTTATTTGAATAATACCATCCCGATCGTAGTGATACACATTTTCATGCCAAAGGTATAATATAGTAATGATAGTACCACACAAATGTGGCACTGCAATTTGAGTCATATTGGTATAAAACGCATGAAGAAGCTCCATGTTGATGGATCTTTGGACTCACTCATTTTTGAAAAGTTTGAGACATGCGAACCATGTCTATTGGTGTATATGCATGAAGAAACTCCATGCAAATGGACTGTTTGGACTCACTTGATTTTGAATCACTTGAGACATGCAAATCATACCACATGGGCAAGATGACTGAAAGCCTCATTTTCAGTAAAATGGAACTAGAAAGCAACTTGTTGGAAGTAATACATTTTGATGTGTGCAGTCCAATGAGTGCTAAGGCGTGTAGTGGATATCGTTATGCTATTACTTCACAGATGATTTGAGTAGATGTTGAGTATATTTACTTGATGAATCACGAGTCTGAATTATTGAAAGGTTCAAGTAATTTCAGGGTGAAGTTGAAAGATCGTCGTGACAAGAATATCTATGATATGATCATAGAGATGAATATCTGAATTACGAGTTTGGCACAGAATTAAGACGTTGTGGAAATTGTTTCACAACTAATACAGCCCGGAACACCATAGTGTGATGGTGTGTCCGAACATCATAACTGCACCCGATTGGATATGATGCATACCATGATGTCTCTTATCGAATTACCACGATAGTTTATGGGTTAGGCATTAGAGATAACCGCATTCACTTTAAATAGGGCACCACATAATTCCGATCAGATGACACCGTATGAACTATGGTTTAGAGAAACCTAAGCTGTCATTTCTTAAAAGTTTGGGGCTGCGACGCTTATGTGAAAAAAGTTTCAGGCTGATAAGCTCGAACCCAAAGCGGATAAATGCATCTTCATAGGACACCCAAAACAGTTGGGTATACCTCCTGTCTCAGATCCGAAAGAAATAAGGGATTGTTTCTAGAATCGGGTCCTTTCTCGAGGAAAAGTTTCTCTTGAAAGAATTGAGTGGGAGGATGGTGGAGACTTGATGAGGTTATTGAATCGTCTCTTCAACTAGTGTGTGGCAGGGCACAGGGAGTTGTTCCTGTGGCACCTACACCAATTGAAGTGGAAGCTTATGATAGTGATCATGAAACATCAGATCAAGTCACTACCAAACCTCGTGGGATAACAAGGATGCATACTACTTCAGAGTGGTACGTAATCCTGTCTTGGAAGTCATGTTGCTAGACAACAATGAACCTACAAGCTATGGAGAAGCAATGGTGGGCCTGGATTCCAAAATGGCTCGAGGCCATATAATCCGAGAGAGGATCCATGTACGAAAACAAAGTGTAGACTTTGGCAGAACGGCTCGATGGTCGTAAGGCTATTGAGTACAGATGGATTTTAAAAGGAAGACGGACAATGATGGTAAGTATCACCATTAAGAAAGCTCGACTTGTCGTTAAGATTTTTTCCGACAAGTTCAAGGAGTTGACTATGATGAGACTTTCTCACTCATAGTGATGCTAAGAGTCTATTGGAATTATATTAACGATTACTTCATTATTTATGAAATCTTGCAGATAGGATGCCAAAACATTGTTTCCTCGACGATTTTCTCGAGGAAAGGTTGTATGTGATACAACCGGAAGGTTTTGTCAATCCTGAAAGATGCTAATAAGTATGCAAAGCTCCAGCAATCCTTCTAAGGATTGGAGTAAGCATCTCGGAGTTGGAATGTATGCTTTGATGAGATGATCAAAGATTTTGGGTGTATACAAAGTTTATGAGAAACTTGTATTTCCAAAGATGTGAGTGGGAGTACTATAGAATTTCTGATGAGTATATGTTGTTGACACATTGTGGATCAGAAATGACGTAGAATTTCTGGAAAGCATATAGGGTTATTTGGAAAGTGTTTTTCAATGGAAAGCCTGGATTAAGCTACTTGAACATTGAGCATCAAGATCTATAAGGATAGATCAAAACACTTAATGGTACTTTCAAATGAGCACATACCTTGACATGATCTTGAAGGTGTTCAAGATGGATCAGTCAAAGAAGGAGTTCTTGCCTGAGTTGTAAGGTATGAAGTTAAGACTTAAAGCTCGACCACGGCAGAAGAAAGAGAAAGGACGAATGTCGTCCCCTATGCTTTTGTCATAGGCTCTATACGGTATGCCATGCTGAGTACCGCACCTGATGTGTGCCTTGCCACATGTCTGGCAAGAGGGTACAAAGGTGATCCAGGAGTGGATCACCAGATAGCGGTCAAAATTGTCCTTGGAGTAATAAGGACATGTTTCTCAATTATGGAGGTGATAAAGAGTTCGGTGTAAAGGGTTACATCGATGCAAGCTTTAACACCTATCCGAATGACTCTGAGTAGCAAACCAGATACATATAGTGGAGCAACCATTTGGAATAGCTCCAAGTGGAACGTGGAAGCAGCATTTATAATATGACCTAGAGATTTGCGAAGTACATACGGATCTAAATGTTGCAGACCCGTTGACTAAAACCTCCCTCACAAGCAAAACATGATCAAACCCAGAACTCATTGAGTCTTAATCACATGATGATGTGAACTAGTTTAGTGACACTAATAAACTCTTTGGATGTTGGTCACATGGCGATGTGACCTGTGAGTGTTAATCACATGGCGATGTGAACTAGATTATTGACTCTAGTGCAAGTGGGAGACTGTTGGAAATATGCCCTAGAGGCAATAATAAATTGGTTATTATTATATTTCCTTGTTCATGATAATCGTTTATTATCCATGCTATAATTGTATTGATAGGAAACTCAGATACATGTGTGGATACATAGACAACACCATGTCCCTAGTAAGCCTCTAGTTGACTAGCTCGTTGATCAATATATGGTTACGGTTTCCTGACCATGGACATTGGATGTTGTTGATAACGGGATCACATCATTAGGAGAATGATGTGATGGACAAGACCCAATCCTAAGCCTAGCACAAAGATCGTGTAGTTCGTATGCTAAAGCTTTTCTAATGTCAAGTATCATTTCCTTAGACCATGAGATTGTGCAACTCCCGGATACCGTAGGAATACTTTGGGTGTGCCAAACGTCACAACGTAACTGGGTGGCTATAAAGGTACACTACAGGAATCTCCGAAAGTGTCTGTTGGGTTGGCACGAATCGAGACTGGGATTTGTCACTCCGTGTGACGGAGAGGTATGTCTGGGCCCACTCGGTAGGACATCATCATAATGTGCACAATGTGATCAAGGAGTTGATCACGGGATGATGTGTTACGGAACGAGTAAAGAGACTTGCCAGTAACGAGATTGAACAAGGTATCAGGATACCGACGATCGAATCTCGGGCAAGTATCGTACCACTAGACAAAGGGAATTGTATACGGGATTGATCGAATCCTCGATATCGTGGTTCATCCGATGAGATCATCGTGGAACTTGTGGGAACCAACATGGGTATCCAGATCCTGCTGTTGGTTATTGACCGGAGAACGTCTCAGTCATGTCTGCATGGTTCCCGAACCCGTAGGGTCTACACACTTAAGGTTCGACGATGCTAGGGTTATAAAGGAAGTTTGTATGTGGATACCGAATGTTGTTAGGGGTCCCGGATGAGATCCCGAACGTCACGAGGAGTTCCGAAATGGTTCGGAGGTAAAGATTTATATATGGGAAGTCCTGTTTTGGCCACCGGAATAGTTTCGGGTTTTTTCGGTAACGTACCGGGACCACCAGGAGGGTCCCGGGGGTCCACCAAGTGGGGCCACAAGCCCCGGAGGCTTGCATGGGCCAAGAGTGGGAAGGGACCAGCCCCTGAGTGGGCTGGTGCGCCTCCCACAAGGCCCAAGGCACAGCTAGGAGGAGAAGGGGAAACCCTAGGCGCAGATGGGCCTAAGGCCCACCCTAGGGGCGCGCCCCCTCTCCCCCTCTTGGCCGCCCCCCCTCAAACCCATCTAGGGCTGCCGCCCCCTAGGGTTGGGAACCCTAGAGGGGGCGCACCATCCTCCCCTCCTCCTATAAATAGTTGAGGTTTGGGGCTGCCCAAAAGAACACGATTTGATCTCTCCCTGGCGCAGCCCTACCTCTCTCCTCCTCGTCTCTTGCGGTGCTTGGCGAAGCCCTGCTGGAGTACCACGCTCCTCCACCACCACCACGCCGTTGTGCTGCTGCTGGATGGAGTCTTCCTCAACCTCTCCCTCTCTCCTTGTTGGATCAAGGCATGGGTGACGTCACCGGGCTGTACGTGTGTTGAACGCGAAGGTGCCGTCCGTTCGGCACTAGGATCTCCGATGATTTGGATCACGACGAGTACGACTCCTTCAACCCCGTTCTCTTGAATGCTTCCGCATAGTGATCTACAAGGGTATGTAGATGCACTCTCCTTCCCCTCGTTGCTGGTTTTTCCATAGATAGATCTTGGTGACACATAGAATTTTTTTGAATTTCTGCTACGTTCCCCAACACCGACCACTGTAGAAGATAGAGAGAAAATGAAAGTCATTCCCTATGCTTCAGCCATAGGTTCTATCATGTATGAAATGCTGTGTACCAGACCTGATGTGTGCCTTGCTATTAGTTTAGCAGGGAGGTACCAAAGTAATCCAGGAGTGGCTCACTGGAGAGCGGTCAAGAATATCCTGAAATACCTAAAATGGACTAAGGATATGTTTCTCGTTTATGGAGGTGACAAAGAGCTCGTCGTAAACGGTTATGTCGATACAAGCTTCGACACTGATCCGGATGACTCTAAGTCACGAACCAGATACATATTTTTATTGAATGGTGGAGCTGTCAGTTGGTGCAGTTCCAAGAAGAGCGTTGTGGCGGGATCTACGTGCGAAGCAAAGTACATAGCTGCTTCGGAAGCAGCAAATGAAGGAGTCTGGATGAAGGAGTTCATATACGATCTAGGTGTCATACCTAGCGCATCGGGTCCAATGAAAATCTTTTGTGACAATACTGGTGCAATTGCCTTCGCAAAGGAATCCAGATTTCACAAGAGAACCAAGCACATCAAGAGACGCTTCAATTCCATCCGCGATCAAGTCAAGGAGGGAGACATAGAGATTTGCAAGATACATACGTATCTGAATGTTGCAGATCCGTTGACTAGGCCTCTCTCACGAGCAAAACATGATCAGCACCAAGACTCCATGGGTGTTAGAATCATTACTATGTAATCTAGATTATTGACTCTAGTGCAAATGGGAGACTGAAGGAAATATGCCCTAGAGGCAATAATAAACTTGTTATTTATATTTCCTTATATCATGATAAATGTTTATTATTCATGCCAGAATTGTATTAACCGGAAACTTAGTACATGTGTAATACATACACAAACAGAGTGTCACTAGTATGCCTCTACTTGACTAGCTCATTAATCAAAGATGGTTAAGTTTCCTAGCCATGGACAAGAGTTGTCATTTGATGAAACGGATCACATCATTAGAGAATGATGTGATTGATTTGACCCATCCGTTAGCTCAGCACTATGATCGTTTAGTTTATTGCTATTGCTTTCTCGATAACTTATACATGTTCCTATGACGATGAGATTATGCAACTCCCGAATACCGAGAACACTTAGTGTGCTATCAAACATCACAACGTAACTGGGTGATTATAAAGATGCTCTACAGGTGTCTCCGATGGTGTTTGTTGAGTTGGCATAGATCAAGATTAGGATTTGTCACTCCGTGTATCGGAGAAGTATCTCTAGGCCCTCTCGGTAATGCACATCACTATAAGCCTTGCAAGCAATGTGACTAATGAGTTAGTTGCAGGATGATGCATTAGGGAACGAGTAAAGAGACTTGCCTGTAATGAGATTAAACTAGGTATTGAGATACCGACAATCGAATCTCGGGCAAGTAACATACCGATGACAAAGGGAACAACGTATGCTGTTATGCGGTTTGACCGATGAAGATCTTCATAGAATATGTAGGAACCAATATGAGCATCTAGGTTCCACTATTGTTTATTAACCGGAGATGAGTCTCGGTCATGTCTACATAGTTCTCGAACCCGTAGGGTCCGCACGCTTAACTTTCGATGACGATCGATATTATGAGTTCATGTGTTTTGATGTACCTAAGGTAGTTCGGAGTCCCGAATGTGATCACGGACATGAAGAGGAGTCTCTAAATGGTCGAGACATAAAGATCGATATATTGGAAGGCTATGTTTGGACACCGGAATGTTTCTGGACAAATTCTGGCATTTTTCGGAGTACCGGGAGGTTACCAGAACCCCCAGGGGAGTCAATGGGCCTTATTGGGACTTAGTGGGAGAGAGGAGGAGGCGGCCAAGGTGGGGGCGCCCCCCAAGCCCAATCCGAATTGGGAGGGGGGCCGACTCCCCTTTCCTTCTCTCCCTCTCCCTCTTCCTTCATCTCCTACTCCAACTATGGAAGGGGGGAAACATACTCCTACTAGGAGTAGGACTCCCCCCTTGGGCGCGCCATGAGAGGGCCGGCCCTACCCTCCTCCACTCCTTTATATACGGGGTAGGGGGCACCCCATAGACACACAAGTTGATTGTTTAGCCGTGTGCGGTACCCCCCTCCATAGAATTCCACTTCGGTCATATCGTTGTAGTGCTTAGGCAAAGCCCTGCGTCGGTAACTTCATCATCACCGTCATCACGATGTCGTGTTGATGAAACTCTCCCTCAGCCTCAACTGGATCAAGAGTACAAGGGACGTCACCGAGCTGACTGTGTGCAGATCGTGGAGGTGTCATGTGTTCGGTACTTGATCGGTCGGATCGTGAAGACGTTCGACTACATCAACCGCGTTTCATAACACTTCTGCCTTCGGTCTACGAGGGTACGTATACATATTCTTCCCCTCTCGTTGCTATGCATCTCCTAGATAGATCTTGCGTGATCGTAGGAATTTTTTTGAAATACTATGTTCCCCAACATCTGGAGTCCTTACTTATGAGAATTAGGGCCTATAAGCTCAGCCAGTGGACTGTGGGCCGACTAGGTTGGTACCCCTAGTCCAGGACAACATCACTCAGGGTGTGATACCTTGGGGACTTTAGCCATGATGCATCTTCCAATTCCTTCATTTCGTGAATCAAATATGTCATGGGAGTTGGAGGATACGAGAGCAAGTCCGACAACACCTTCATATTGACTATAGACGGAGTGGGAGTGATAACTTCTTGAAGTGGTTGTCGGAGTTGGAGCCGGAAACCCATTCAAAAACATGAGCTTTATGTCATCTTCTAGAGTAGCGCTTAGTTGACTTGTCCTTCCTTTCCTAATCCTAGTTTCCTCTAGAAGGTCTTCATTCATAGCGATCATCTCTACTCCTCCTCTCTCTATGAGGTGATTCAGCTCTTCTACTCTTTCTTCTAGGTGAATCTTCTCTTTTCTTGTAAGGTGCCATACACTCATTTGATTAGTGTCCGGGTCTTCCACAATTACAACAATTATGGTCACGACTTGATGATCTTTTCCCGTAGTGTCTTGAGTTGGAGCTTCTCTCTTTGCTTTTATTCTCATAGAACTTGTTGAAGTTCTTCACCATTAGGCTTATCTCCTCATTGGATACTATCTTGTCACTTGATGTTGTAGGGGCATCACTTGAGGCTTTGTATGCACCACTTGAATTGTTGTGGAGCTCCTTCTTATCCTTGAGTGATATCTCATGAGCAACAATCCTACCATTGACTTCCGTGGGCTTGGGATCTTTGTAATTGGGCATCATTTGGATGAATGTGAGCAAGGTATAATATTTTCCATCCAAGGCTCTTAGATGATGAATTTGTTGGTCATCTCTTCACTTCCTAAGCCGTCAATATCATCCGTGATGAAAGGAAGACTAGAGTACATTTCAGTGACTCCTTCACCATCTTTCATCTTGAACTTGTCAAGTTGACTTTGAAGCACATCCAACTTAGATACCTTGACAGATTCCTTCCCAAATTCCTTTGCATTCTCAAGGAGGCTAATCTTGTTGAACTCCTCGGGGCAGAAAGCGTTGAAGAGAATGTCACGTGCTTGAGCATTGTATTGCAACATCTTCAATTCTTTCGCGGTTGCTTCATGATCAGGTTCTTTACCATCCTCAAAGAATTCACCTTGCAAGAAAACATGAACAACAGCCCAAACGGTAGGATTATGACCAAGAATATGCATTTTCATCTTATGATTCCAACTAGCAAAGTTTGTACCATCAAAATATGGACCTCCACGATGATAATTTCCCTTACTAGATGCCATTCTCTCCTAGGTTGTGAAACCAATGCAATGGAGACTAAAGCTCTGATACCACTCGTAGGATCGAAAGTATGTCTAGAGGGGGTGATTATACTACTTTACCAAATAAAAACTTATCCTAATTTTAGTTGTAGGCAAGTTTGAGCAATTCTACCAAGTCAAGTACACCCTACACATGCAAGTCTAAGAGTTGTGCAATGGAAAGTAAAGACTTTGCATATGAATATAAATAAGGGATTGCATATTTCAAACACAATAAAGACACGATATTTTTGACATGGTTCCGATAGGTGATGCTATCGTACGTCAACGTTGATGGAGGCTTCAACCCACGGAGGGTAACAGTTGTGCGAGTCCACGAAGGGTCCACGAAGAAGCAAGCTTGCCTATTCCACCATGGCTTACGCCCATGAAGGACTGCCTCATTAGGTAGATCTTCATGAAGTAGGTGATCTCCTTGCCCTTACAAACTCCTTGGTTCAACTCCACAATCTTGAAGGCTCCCAAGTGACACCTAACCAATCTAGTAGACTGGTACGTCTCAGTCGTATCTACTTTTACTAACGCTTTTCCTCTTGTTTTGGACTCAATTTGCATGATTTGAATGAAGATAACCCAGACTGGCGCTGTTTTCAGCAAAACTACCATGGTGTTTGAGGGAGTCCTGGATTAGGGGGTATCCGGACAGCCAGATTATATCCTTTGGCCGGACTGTTGGACTATGAAGATACAAGATTGAAGACTTCGTCTCGTGTCCGGATGGGACTCTACTTGGTGTGGAAGGCAAGCTAGGCAATACGGATATGTATATCTCCTCCTTTGTAACCGACCTTGTGTAACCCTAGCCCGCTCCGGTGTCTATATAAACCGGAGGGTTTTAGTCCGTAGGACAACATACAATCATACCATAGGCTAGCTTCTAGGGTTTAGCCTCTCAGATCTCGTGGTAGATCAACTCTTGTAATACTCATATCATCAAGAATAAATCAAGCAGGACGTAGGGTTTTACCTCCATCAAGAGGGCCCGAACCTGGGTAAAACATCATGTTCCCTGCCTCCTGTTACCATCCGCCTAAATGCACAGTTTGGGACCCCTACCCGAGATCCGCCGCTTCTACGGCAACGCCCTCTGGCAGGGAGACGGACGGCCAAAAGGCCTGGGCAACACCCTGCATCACCTGCCGAACTTGTTCGTGCAGATGTGACAGCTCGGACAGAAGATCACCCGCAGACCTGGGCATTTCCTCCGCGGGACGACCCGTCAGCATACCTATAGACATAACGATGTTAGTCGGCTTCTTCGCCGAACACCTTTAAAAGGATTCATTCAAGCACTTACTGAAAATGCCGCGCCGAAGCCGCTTATTCTCCTTCTCGGAGTCCACAAGCTAGCCACGAACGTCTTTTAGTTCCACGTTCAGCTTAATATTGGCGTCTTGGAGATTGTTTTTCTCCCGCCTAACCTCAGCCAGCACGCGTTTGCCAGCCTCTAGCTATCGCATAACATGTTGGTTCTCCGGATTCTCTCCGGATTCATCTGCAACATCAGTTGTTAGATCTGCAGCCATGCCGCACGTTATATGGTAACCATCATTCTTTAAAGTAAATGTTACCAACAGGTGACTTTTTCGGTTCCTGTAAGGTGGCCACAGCAGCCCGTAGCTGGGTCTTGCATTCCTCTAGCTCCTGTGACAGCCTAGTATTCTTCTCTGTAAGAACCTGCACAATGGAGATGATCCTTAAATCAGTTCTGCCAACTGCTTCAAGTCTCAGGGGCTACTGATACATATAAATCACCAGATTTACTCACCCGTACATCCTTTACATACTGATCCGTGGCTCTGGCTAGACCATCTTGAGCGGCACGGGGGTATGCCTCTCCAGAATTGAAGGCATCAAACGCCTCTAGTGAGAAACAAGCGTCACGGAGTACGGCCCGGCGGCGCCTATGATTCATGGCGCTTTCCACTTCTGAGTTTGTAGCGGATAATCTATCTGCATCCTCTGTAGGGGGATTATCCGGCGCCTGCCCCATATCGGCTTCTGCCTCCATGTCCGGTCCTAGCACCCGACTGGTGGAAGCGTGATTGGCAATATCGCCGGACATATTCCGGCGAGCGTTTTTTCTGTTAAAGAAACACGGGCGTCATTACATTTCGAGAAAGACGACAACCACGAAGCGGGGTTTGTTATACCTTTGCGCCGGCGTCTCCGTCCTGACCGCCTTCTTTTTTGGCCTACCCGGCCTCGGTGCCTCCTGTTGGCGCGTTGCTGCGGGTTCGGCAGGGTGTCCCGAATGCCTTCCCTATAAAAATGCCAGGTGTATATGGTGGGTGAAGTGCCTAAATGGGGATCCTAGTTTTGGAGTTGGGATTTTTGGTTTTTCTTACTTGCGATGTGGGGAGCAGTCTGGGATAGTCAGCCGTAATGGCCACCATGGCATCGTCGCAGCTTAACTGATAGAACTGCCGGTCTATCAGATCCACGAATATAATAGAATCTTCTTAAAGTCCAGAGTCGAGGGCCCGGTCGGGGTCCTCTGGTTGTGGAGAAGGGCTGCTGACCTCCTTTATGGCTTTTCGCAGTTCCTGCCGCAAAATGGCAAGGTGAATACTTACGACAAAGAATGCGGGAACAATGGGAGCAGGGAGATATAACTTACCCATCTTGGAGGATTGTACATGGAGAATCCAGCCCGTGGCTTGATGCGCGTGAACTCCTCTTCCTCACCCTTGAATAGTTCGGACAGAATTTTCACTAGAGCGGCAGCATCGTCCGGAACCTTACGCCCGCAGCGGGTGGCGTCATCCGCCCCGATATAACACCACAAGGGGTGCCCACGATATTGAAGTGGTTGCACTCCCCGCATTAGGCAAATTGACATAACTTCGATTATTGTCAATCCTGATTGAGCCAGTGCTTTGATCCGGTTCATCAGATAGAGGACTTCTCTGTTGTCTTCCGCCTGGGGGCTCCGTGGACGCCAACTTCGGCGCTTCTTCAGAGGAGCATTAATGAACTCAGGAAGACCCCGCCGAACAGGGTCCGGAAGGGGAACGTCCTCCATATAAAACCATTCTGATGGCCATTGAGGGAGTCCTGGATTAGGGGGTCTCCGGACAGCCGGACTATATCATTTGGCCGGACTGTTAGACTATGAAGATACAAGATTGAAGACTTCATCTCGTGTCCGGATGGGACTCTACTTGGCGTGGAAGGCAAGCTAGGCAATACGGATATGTGTATCTCCTCCTTTGTAACCGACCTTGTGTAACCCTAGCCCTTTCCGATGTCTATATAAGCCGGAGGGTTTTAATCCGTAGGACAACATACAAACATACAATCATACCATAGGCTAGCTTCTAGGGTTTAGCCTCTCTGCTCTCATGGTAGATCTACTCTTGTACTACCCATATCATCAATATTAATCAAGCAGGAGGTAGGGTTTTACCTCCACCAAGAGGGCCCGAACCTGGGTAAAACATCGTGTTCCCTGCCTCCTGTTACCATCTGCCTTAGACGCACAGTTCGGGACCCCCTACCCGAGATCCGTTGGTTTTGACACCGACATTGGTGCTTTCATTGAGAGTTCCTCTGTGTCATCGCCGTTAGGCTTGATGGCTCCTGCAATCATTGATAGCGATGCAGTCCAGGGTGAGACTTTTCTCCCCGGACAGATTTTTGTGTTCGGCGGCTTCGCACTGCGGGCCAACTCGCTTGGCCGTCTGGAGCAGATTGAAAGTTATGCCCCTGGCCACCAGGTCAGGTTTGGAAGCTTAAACTACACAGCCGATATCCGCGGAGACTTGATCTTTGACGGATTCGAGCCTCTGCCTTGTGCGTCACGCGGTCACGATGAGTATGATTTAGCTCTGCCATCGGACAGTGTTCAAGAAATCGCACTGGCAGCCGCTCCGACCTTTAATTCGGAGCCAGTTGCGCCGTCCATGGACGGGTGGATGGACCCCGCCATGGAGGCCTTATCCTCAGCGGCGATCGAGCCTAATATCGACCTTACCCTTCACGAGAGCCGTGTTGTTAAACTGCCGGATACTTCTCCGGCCATGGACTCCGAACCGCCTGCGCCCGTTCCTATCGAATCTGGTTGGGCGCTGATCATGGAGTTTACCTTCGCGGATATCTTTCAGCACTCGCCCTTCGGCGACATACTGAGTTCATTAAAGTCTCTCTCCTTGTCAGGAGAGTCCTGGCCGAACTATGTCCGACAGGATTAATTGGGATGCGGATGACACAGAAATTTGCCGCCCACCCACCACCCACTTAGTAGCCACTATCGATGACTTAACTGACATGCTTGACTCCGACTCCGAAGACATCGACAGTATGGACGATGATGCAGGAGACGAACAGGAACCATTGCCCAAAGGGCACTGGACGCCCACTTCATCACATGATGTATACATGGTGGACACACCAAAAGAAGACGACGACGAGGAACGGAAGGACGCAACGAAGGGTTGTCCTCTCGAGAAGCAGTCAAAGCAGCGGCGTAAGCGCCGCCCCAAATCCCGCCTCGGCAGAAACAACGATCATACAGACCCAGCGTTAGAGCAGGGTGAACCATTGCCGGACCATGACAACAGGGAGAATCAAACCGAACAACCCGATTCTGTCAAAGATAATAGTCCGGATGACATCACACGGACAGACACCCGGAGCAACATAATGCCCATCAAAAGCTTGTTGCTACTGCGAGGAGTCTAAAAAAGCAGAAGCAAAGGCTCAAGGCTGTGCAAGATACACTCCAAATCAGATGGAGTAAAGTACTCAACACAGCAGCGAAGTATGGCGGTAATCGCCCCACCAAGAGCTACCCGAAGCGGAGGTTGCTACCTGAATTCGATGAGGAGGCCTTAGATCCTCCGCAACCAAAAATTAAAACGGCCATCTAGCCGGATAGACGACCTCATGGCCAACATAGAGCAGCAAACAACGCCGCACATAAGCCAATACGCGATCCACGCGAGGGCTCGCATCAAAAGGATGGCGCAACCAGATCCATCTATGGACCACGCAAGCATGCTCCAGCATACGATGCAACACAATAAACATCCGAACAACGCGGCACACCCAGATACAGGGGTGCCGCACACCCCCTATGTTTCACCAACGAGGTGCTGGACCATGAATTTCCAGAGGGATTCAAACCCGTAAACATAGAGGCATACGACGGAACAACAGATCCAAGGGTCTGGATTGAGGACTATATCCTCCATATCTATATGGCTCGAGGAGATGATCTCCATGCCATTAAGTATTTACCCCTCAAACTCAAAGGGCCAGCTCGGCACTGGCTTAAAAGCCTCCCCGAAAGCTCCATTGGAAGCTAGGAAGAGCTCGAAGACGCTTTTCAGGCAATTTTTCAAGGGACTTATGTCCGACCTCCAGACGCGGACGATTTGAGTCATATAACTCAACAGCCCAGAGAGTCAGCCCGAAAGCTTTGGAACATGTTTCTTACTAAAAAGAACCAAATAGTCGACTGTCCGGACGCCGAAGCCTTGGCAGCTTTTAAGCATAGCATCCGCGATGTATGGCTTGCCAGACACCTCGGCCAAGAAAAGCCGAGAACAATGGCAGCATTAATAAGCCTCATGACCCGCTTTTGCGTGGGTGAGGACAGTTGGCTAGCCAGATGCAGCACCAGCGACCCAAGTACATCCGAAGTTAGGGATGGAAATGGGAAATCACAACGCAGCAAAAATAGTACGCGCCGGAATAAAGAATACAACCCGAAGAGCACGACAGTAAATGCTGGATTTAGAAGCTCTTGGCCAGGTCAGCAAAAGCCGCCCTCTAAAGGCAGCAGAGACGAACTGTCCAGCTTAAACAAAATTCTGGACCAAATATGTCAGATCCATAGCACTCCTGGTAAACCCGCTAATCATACCCACAGAGAATGTTGGGTCTTCAAGCAGTCCGGCAAGCTCAACGCCGTACACAAGGGGGACGATACACAAAGCGAAGACGAGGATGAGCCTCTCAAGCAAGACACTGGGGAACAAAAGAAATTTCCACCAGAAATCAAAACAGTAAACGTGTTACACGTGATCAAGGGGAGAAACAAAGAGGAACTCCCAGAGAAATACGCCCAAGGGCCTATCACCGCGGAGTCCTGCCACCGGTCGTCTCAACCGATCACTTTTTACCATCGGGATTACTCAGCAAGTATCAGGCGTGCAGGATGGGTTGCCTTGGTATTAGACCCAATAATTGACGGATACCTCTTCACACAAGTCCTCATAGACGGTGGCAGCAGTCTAAACCTGATATATCAGGACATAATCCGCAAAATGGGGATAGACCCAACGAAAATTCTCCATAGCAATACTACCTTTAAAGGAGTAACACCAGGCCCAGGGGCTCATTGCACGGGCTCCCTGCTACTAGAGGTTATATTCGGCTTCCCCGATAACCTCCGTAGCGAAAATTTAACCTTCCACATTGCTCCGTTCCAAAGTGGCTATCAAGCACTACTTGGACGCGAAGCTTTCGCTTTCTTTAATGCAATACCGCATTATGCTTCCCTCACGCTTAAGATGCCCGGTCCACATGGCATCATTACAGTGAATGGAAATATTGAGCGATCCTTGCGCGCCGAAGAGAGTGCATCTGCCTTGGCAGCCGCACACTAAGAACGGCCTCACCAACTAAAGCATTTGATAGGTCGTCAAGACCATGTACACGGTTAAACGAGTCCGGCGCAGCTACATGTAGTTCATACAGGTTTGATGGCCACACCCCTATTACAAATACAAGGGGCTCAACGTGCGCAGACAAGTGGCAATTTTTACTCATCTTGAACTGTACATGGTTTCTTTAAACCTACCTTTTTGCACGACAACTTTTTCACCTAAGTTTCTCTCTTTTACAGATGATCATCATGCTACACCCGTCCAGGATATGGCACAACGGAGACACAGGCACAGACGTGCAGTAGGGACCTGTTTCAAGAATTCTTTTTAGATTAAGACCCTGCGTAAACCTTTTTTACCGTCTCTTTTGATACACATCCCTCGGATTCTCAGTACAATTGAGAAGGATGCTGACGTCTTGGCATGTGGCCACGTTAGAATAATGCACGTACCTGGACACAAGGGGCTTCTTACAAAGGGCACTATTTAGGCCCGGTTTATACCATAAAGACCGGATACCTTTGGGAGTGTTCGGCGTCGTGAGTTTGGCCTTATATGCATCAGCTCTGAATCATATCTTTGGTCAAATGTTGGGTTTGCCCGGCTCCTGTGTTTTGGTGCCTTTCGTTCCGCTCTATCGGCTAAGGCAGCACCAGGAGAACTACTGCGATTGTGCCCTGGTTCATCCGGACGAGCACCTCAGTAGAGAAAGCCGAAAACCGACTGTCATGATATAGCGCGAGACTGGTCAACCACTCGATGACCTATCGGAATGTTAGAATTCCTCCGCCTTAACGAAGGGCCGTTTCTCGGCCAGGCATATATGCACCCTGAATTCGGGAGAGTGCGGAGCCACCAGGGGCTATATAGTAGCCCCACCGTCAAACTCCTATGGCTAAGTGAAAGTGTTAAAGCATTATAGTCCGGTTGCCTCGTTCGCTGCGCTATCATCTCCTTAATAGGACCAAGACGTTGGGTTAAGTGTGAACACGCGTCTTCTGCGAGCACCTCCGCATTATATGCGTGGGGGTTGAAGGCGACGACTGCAATCTTTCAGGTTATATACATATATACATAAACGGCCACACAGGAGGCATCATATTACTTTCAGGCTAAAGTATAAATACAGCCTTAATAAATTTCATAAAACATTGTGTTTACAATGGGAGCACATGTCACTCAAACATAATATTCTTCGAGCACTGGGCCTCTATCAAACGAGCACCCTCAAGAACTTCATCAAAATAGTGCTCGGCAGCCACTCGGCCTATGGCCGAACCCTGCGCCGCAATAGTGGTAGCATCCATCTCCACCCAATATGCTTTGACACGGGCAAGGGCCATCTGCGAGCCTTTTATGCACGCCGACCTCTTCATCGCATTGATGCGCGGCACCACACCAAGGAACTGCTGCACTAAGCTGAAATAGTTGTTCGGCTTTGGCTTCTCTGGCCACAGATGATCTACGACGGACCTCATGGCAAGTCCGGACAATCTATTGAGTTCGGCCCATTCGGCTAGCTGATCAGTCAAGGGAAGCGGACGCTCTGGAATGTTAAATTGCGACCAGAACAACTTGTCCACTTCACGATCTGTTTGATCTCGAAAGTATTCAACTGCATCGACAGTGCTTGCTGCCAAGTCCATATATGCGTCTGCCGAACTCCACAGCCGATCCAGAGGGGCATACCGCGGATCTCCGAACTTCCTCCGCAGCAGAAAGGGCTTCCCATCCGCAATATCCCCGGCTTCACGCAGCTCCTCCTTCTTCGCCCTCATAGCAGAGCGGGTGTCTTTGGTCGACACCGTGGCCTTTTCAAGGTCCGTTGCCTTCGCTCGGTTCTCTTCTTCAAGGAACTGGCAACGGTCGGCAGTGTCTTTTAACTTTACGGCCATCTTGGCCATCTTCTCCTTGCTCTCACAATGCGCGGCCTTCTCGGCTCTTAACTCTTCGGCCGCCTTCATAGGAGCCGCATTACTACTTCTAGCTTGTTCTTTGGCTCAGGCTTTGGCTCAGGCAAGCTCCATCTGCAGTCACAACATATTAAAGATATTGGCATCATGCTGCTCTTACTATGTGACATTCACCAGAAAACATTACTTACCCTGTGCCTCGTCAAGCCGCTTGTTAACAAGCTCGATGTCGGCATCTGCCGCATCCAGTTGCCACTTTAGTTCGGCAAACTCATTAATCCGGCTAGCCACCGGAGCTTCCACCACCTGCACATAAAGGCGGTTTGGTTATTACCTGGGACTACGATCCTCTGTTTGCCGCCATTCTCGACGACAACCAGAGTCCCAGGGGCTACTATCTACACAGGGCACACCTAAAAATGTGCTGTACTATCAAAAAGTATATCATTTCACGTACCTCAAAGCCCGTCAATAGACTCATAAAGGCTTCATGCAATCCGCTTTCAGTGGACGAAATTCTTTCCATCATCGTACCCATTAACATACGGTGTTCTTCTGAGATGGCTGCTCGCTCCAACAACTCCCTCAGCACGTGCGACCTCATACCAAACGGTGCCGGACTCTTTTGTTTGCTCTCTTCAAGAGCCGGACGCTGGGGACTTCAGGTGACTATAGGATTATCTTCTGACCTCACCGGATTCGGAGAGGCCTTCCGTGATGACACTTCAAGGTCGCCCGCTTCTTGAGAGGGGGAGTCCGGGGGAGGCGTTTCACTCTCCATCATCTCCGGAAGAAGATCCCCCGAAGACGAGCTCTGCTGAGAAGGGCTAAGATCTGAACTGCAAGATAAATGCTTCGGTTATTTTCCTCACAGGTAAGGTAGTATATCTCCACTATTAAAGTACTTTTTGATTACTTACAGCTCGTTAGAGGGCAGATCCCCGCGCGGACTTTGTGCGGCAAGAGCACCCTCCAAGGTAGGACCCTCTGGTGGAGACTTCTTCTCCCGCTTGGAAACCTTGGTTTCCGAATCTTCAGGGGTAGTCCTTTTCCTTCCCCGGGGTGAGAGAATGTCAGATTCCTCCCCTTGGTTATCCTCACTCATGGAGGCGCCCGTTCCATCGGTCGGAATAGGTAGCGGTCGAGGCCCGCTTTCGCCCTCTTTATTCCCCCCTTTATCTTCCTGTGAGGGCTCCGGGCAAGGTGCTACCTCGAGCATCTTTTCCAGTACCGGATTTTCGAAACCCTCAGGAAGGGGGGCCGAACACCGAATCCTCTTCGCCTTTGATAGCCAGTCCTGGTCAAAGAGCAATTTCTCAGAATGACGTCATGATAAATGATAGACGATGTGTTCGGCTAGAGGATTACTTACTTGGTCGGCGGTATGGTTGCTGCTCAGGCCCACGTCTTCGGTAGTATCCGGACACTCTATTTGGGGTCCGAAGAATGATTTATACATCTCCTCGTGCGTCAGGCCGAGGAAATTCTGAATAGTGCGCGGTCCTTCTGGGTTGAACTCCCACATGCGGAGGGGCCGGTGTTTGCATGGCTGGATTCGTCGAACCAGCATGACTTGCATTACCATAATCAAACTGAAATCTCCTCCGAAGAGATCTTGAATGCGGCTCTGTAGTACAAGCACATCCTTGGCTGGACCCCAGCTCAGCCCTCTGCTAATCCATGACATCAGTTGTGGTGGAGGGCCTGAGCGGAAAGCAGGGGCAGCCGCCCACATGGCACTTCTGGGAGCTGTGATGTAAAACCACTCCCGTTGCCATAATCCGGACACCTCTAGAAAGGAACATTTTGGCCACGGAGCTCCTGCTATCTTGCTTATTAATGCGCCTCCGCACGCTGCATACTACCCTTCGACCGTCTTTGGCTTCACGTCAAAGGTCTTGAGCCATAGGCCGAAGTGAGGGGCAATGTGGAGGAAGGCCTCACACACGACAATAAATGCCGAGATGTGGAGAAAGGAGTCCAGGGCTAGATCATGGAAATCTAGCCCTTAATAAAACATCAACCCCCTAACGAAGGGATCCAGAGTGAGGCCTAGACCTCGGAGGAAGTGGGATATGAACACGATGTCTTCGTTGGGCTCAGGAGTAGGGATGACCTGCCCTCGGGTAGGTAGCCGATGCGAAACCTCAGCGGTCAAGTATCTGGCCGCCCTCAACTTCTTGATATCTTCTTCCGTAACGGAGGAGGGCATCCACCAGCCTTGAAGGCTAGATCTGGACATGATTAAAGGTCCGAAGCACCTGACCTGGGCTTTGGGTGTTAGAACTCGAGGCGGGGGAAGGATTCGATTGAGCACGGGAGGGAAAAAGGTAAAAGCTTTGTCCCTTTATAAAGAGGGTGAATATCAAGCATCCTCTCTATAGCCGTTTGGGACTTGCCTATAATCTAGGAGTCCTAGACACAGTTGGGTTACCCACGACCATATTGATGAGAATCCCGTAATTAGGGGAACACGATCTCTGCTTTGACAAGACATGTCAAGAAACCGCCTCGCGTTATGTGTGGAGCTGGTTGAAGAAAAACGGTTCGAATAATCACCGAGCCATGGCATAATGTCAGCAGATTAAGATTTGTGGAAATATTATTCTCTCTACGATGGTATGTGGAACTTATTTTGCAGGGTCAGCCACTATCCTTGTATTCAAATTTTTCCGTGGTGTATTCGGAGGAGGAACCCGCCTTGCAATGCCGAAGACAATACTGCACACCGGACTCATCGTCATTGAAGCCTGGTTCAGGGGCTACTGAGGGAGTCCTGGATTAGGGGGTCTCCGGACAGCCGGACTATATCTTTCGGCCGGACTGTTAGACTATGAAGATACAAGATTGAAGACTTCGTCTCGTGTCCGGATGGGACTCTACTTGGCGTGGAAGGCAAGCTAGGCAATACGGATATGTGTATCTCCTCCTTTGTAACCGACCTTGTGTAACCCTAGCCCTTTCCGTTGTCTATATAAGCTGGAGGGTTTTAGTCCGTAGGACAACATACAAACATACAATCATACCATAGGCTAGCTTCTAGGGTTTAGCCTCTCTGATCTCGTGGTAGTTCTACTCTTGTACTACCCATATCATCAATATTAATCAAGCAGGACGTAGGGTTTTACCTCCATCAAGAGGGCCCGAACCCAGGTAAAACATCGTGTTCCCTGCCTCCTGTTACCACCTGCCTTAGACGCACAGTTCGGGACCCCCTACCCGAGATCCGCCGGTTTTGACACCGACAACCAGTCTTCGGACGACTTCTTCGGGGTACCGGACAGGTATCCGGTATCGGCGATGCACCATATTTTGGCTCCGCCCACTTGATAAAGTAACCCCCTCTGTGTGTGAGGGACGAGGCAAAATAGCCTCTTCCACAGCTCGAAGTGAGCCTCGCAGCCCAGGAACAACTCGCAGAGAGCAACATAGTCGGCGATGTGTAGAAGGGAGGCAGGGCTGAAATTGTGTAATTGGAGGCCGTAGAACTCCAGGAGCCCGCGGAGGAACGGATGAATTGGAAATCTGAGTCCCCTTAGTAAATAAGGAACAAGGCATACCCGTTCCCCCATAGAGGGACAGGGAAGGCTCTCCGCTTGCTCCCCGCCATTGTAGGTGGCAAGCCCGGCTCGAACAGGCACCATATACGCGGGAGGGAGAAATCCCTTAGTCTACAGTTCGACTAATCGACTGTGCGGGACTGAACACCTCTCCCAATCACCGGGCTTAGGGCTACGAGGGCGGGAGGAGGAGCTGCGGAGGTCGGCCATGCTGGAATGGATCTTCCCGAAACGCGCTCTGATGGATTCTCGCTGGGGGAGGATGGTATGGATTGGATCTAAGGATCCCCATCCTTTTAATAGACAATTTATTTATCTGGCTAGGGGGCAAATGTAAAAATGCCCTAGCGCCTCGTAGTCATTCGACGCATGGGAGATAGCCCTTATTGGGCACATAAGCCAAGAGGTTCAACATTTATGGGGACGGACACTACTTACAAACACTTGAAATTGGAGAAGAACCCGCCTTGCAATGCCGAAGACAATACTGCGTGCCGGACTCATCGTCATTGAAGCCTGGTTTGGGGGCTACTGAGGGAGTCCTGGATTAGGGGGTATCTAGACAGCCGGATTATATCCTTTGGCCGGACTGTTGGACTATGAAGATACAAGATTGAAGACTTCATCTCGTGTCCGGATGGGACTCTACTTGGCGTGGAAGGCAAGCTAGGCAATACGGATATGTATATCTCCTCCTTTGTAACCGACCTTGTGTAACACTAGCCCCCTCCGGTGTCTATATAAATCGGAGGGTTTTAGTCCGTAGGAGAACATACAATCATACCATAGGCTAGCTTCTAGGGTTTAGCCTCTCCGAGTTCATGGTAGATCCACTCTTGTAATACTCATATCATCAAGAATAAATCAAGCAGGACGTAGGGTTTTACCTCCATCAAGAGGGCCCAAACCTGGGTAAAACATCGTGTTCCCTACCTCCTGTTACCATCCGCCTAGATGCACAGTTCGGGACCCCCTACCCGAGATCCGCCGGTTTTGACACCGACAGTGTTGTTTTTTGTGCAAAAATAAAAGTTCTTGGATTGGAACGAAACTTTGCGAGGAATTTTTATACAAATAAATAAAAATACTGGAGCCAATAACCACCGAAGGGGGCACCTGGGTGGGCACGACCCACCAGGGTGCGTCACCCCCTGCAGGCGCCCCCAGGTGGGTTATCCCCACCTGGTGGCCCCGCAGACCCTAAAACTGACGCTATAAAATCCTATTTTTCCAGAAAAAATTAGGGAGAAGGAATTATCGCGTTTCATGAGATGAAGCTACCGCCTCCTGTTATTCATCGGGAGGCTAGATCTGGAGTCCGTTTAGGGCTCCGGAGAGGAGGATCTTCGATCTTCCTTATCACCAACCCTTCTCCATCGCCAATTCCATGATGCTCCCCACCGGGAATGAGTAATTCCTTCGTAGGCTCGCTGGTCGGTGAGGAGTTGGATGAGATTCATCATGTAATCGAGTTAGTTTTGTTAGGGATTGATCCCTAGTATCCATTATGTTCTGAGATTGATGTTGCTATGACTTTGCCATGCTTAATGCTTGTCACTTTGGGCCCGGGTGCCATGATTTTAGATCTGAACCATTTATGTTATCACCATTATATCTATGTTCTAGATCCGATCTTGCAAGTTATAGTCACCAACTATGTGTTATGATCCGGCAACCCCGGAGTGACAATAGTCGGGACACTTCCCGATGATGACCGTAGTTTGAGGAGTTCATGTATTCACCATGTGTTAATGCTTTGTTCTGGTTCTCTATTAAAAGGAGGCCTTAATATCCTTTAGTTTCCAATAGGACCCCGTTGTCGGTGTCAAAACCGGCAGATCTCGGGTAGGGGGTCCCGAACTATGCGTCTAAGGTCGATGGTAACAGGAGACAAGGGACACGATGTTTACCCAGGTTCGGGACCTCTCTATGGAGGTAATACCCTACGTCCTGCTTGATTGATATTGATGAATATGAGTATTACAAGAGTTGATCTACCTCGAGATTGTAATGGCTAAACCTAGAGGTCTATCTAGTATGGCTATGATAATGAGTCTGCCCTATCCGAACTAAGTCCTCCGGTTTATATATACACCGGAAGGATCTAGGGTTACACAAGGTCGGTTACAAAGAAGGGAATCTACATATTCGGTCGCCAAGCTTGCCTTCCATGCCAAGGAGAGTCCCATCCAGACATGGGTGCATTCTTCGGTCTTCGTATCTTCACAGCCCATCAGTCCGGCCCATGACCAATAGGCCGGATGCCTGAGGACCCCTTAGTCCAGGAGACCCTCAGTAGCCCCTGAACCTGGCTTCAATGACAAGATATCCGACGCGTAGTTCTGTCTTTGGCATTGCAAGGTGGGTTCCTCCTTCCGAACTCCAAAATAGTCTTCGGACGAATAGATCATGTCCGGACCTGTAACACACACCGCACACAACTGTAGAGAGAATACAATAATCCACGAGTCCAATCCGTTGACCACTTTTTACAACATGACATTATGTCCGTCCGGTCATAATTTCGAACCATTTTTTGCCTGTCGCTCCACGCTTCGAGATGCGGTTGCCATTGGCACGTCTTGTCAAAGCAGAGATCGTGTCCCCTTATTACGGGATTCTCATCAATACGGGCGTGGGTAACCCAACTATGTCGTTTACATAGCCCTTGGGAATAGGCAAGTTTTAAGGAGAGTAGGGAGGCGTTTGATATTCGCCCATGCCTTCTCCTTCCTCTGCCCATCCATTATAGAGCTCCAGCGCCCAAGCCCTAGCTTCCTCCGCCTGACAAAACACTCCAACCATGTCCGGATCTGGAGCTGGTGGCAAGTGGATGGCTTCTTATGTCAAGAAGAAAGACATCAAGGAGCTTCAAGAGGCCGGATACCTGGCCTAGGAGATCGTTCACCGTCTCCCGGCCGAAGAACAGATCGTCCCTACCCCAGAGCCCCTTGGGAGGGTTGTATTTCTCGCACATTTTGTCCGTGGGCTAGGATTACCTCTCCACCCATTTGTCCGCGGACTGATGTTTTACCACGGGCTGGACTTCCATGATCTAGCCCCCAACTTTATTCTCAACATCTCGGCATTTATAGTCGTTTGCAAGGCCTTCCTCCGTACCCCACCTCACATCGGCCTATGGCTGAAGACTTTCAATGTAAAGCCGAATGTGGTGAGAGGCCAACAGGCAGAGTGCGGAGGCGCCATGGTGGGCAAGATGCCCAACGTTACATGGACCGAAGGCTCCTTTGTGGAGACGGTGAAGGGGTGGCAGTCGGGGTGGTTCTACATCACCGAGCCGCGCGACACCAACTGGGCGGCGGCCCCCGAATTTCGATCCGGAGCTCCGCTACGGCTCACCTCCTAGCAAGAGAAGGGCCTCCCCTGGGGCTCTTCGTGCGAGCTAACTGGGCTCCAGACGTGTGTTCAGAACATGATAACCAACAGGATCAAACTCGTCAATGTGATCCAGGTTATGCTCATTCGCCGGATCCTTCTGTGCCAATGCCGGACTTGCTATTTGTGGGAGTTCGATCCGGCCAAGCAACAGACGCTACTAGAGCTCTTCGGCAGAACACACGAAGATATCTGGAAAGTGCTCTTCAAGGCCGGCGAGACAGCACCGCCTACGACCAAAGATTGTGGGCTCAGCTTAAAGCACCAGGCAAATTCGGTAAGTTCTTTCATATATTCAAGGTACAACCTTTACTGGCATATTTTGGGAAGGAGTCTAAGCCTTACTATCAATTTTCAGGCCTGGATCGACATCGCAGGGCGGATTAATTGTCTAGCCCCACTTCCCAAAGATGAGGAAACCCCACTCCTAACGAAGATGCTATTTCTGGCACCTTATGATGTGCCGGGGAAGAAGGCCAAGAAGACGGCCAAAGGGAGCAGGAGTGGCCTTCGCCGAAAGGGTGCTTTGGATATGTCGTCCGAAGATGAGACTGACTCTTCTGTCATCGAAGACGACGGTGAGGAGGAAGAAGAAGGCGGCTTCCCCCAGAGGGGGGAAAGAAGAAAAGAGAGGCCCCCACTAATCTGCAGGTGAAGGCGCCCAAGAGGGGGAAGGGCTCCCTTGCGGATAACTCCGCATGGGATGTCAAAAGCAGTCCGGAGCGAATGCTCCGGACCAAGCCTTGGGCTGCCTCGTAAGTACCAAACCCCTATGCACCTCCCAATACCTGGCCTTTTCAGTTTATAATATTAATATGTTTAAACTATGCCATTATAGTCCGGCCCGCGACGGCTCCCTGCGATCCTCGACAAAGGGTACGCTAGACTCAAAGGAGATGGCTACCATGTCTCCGCCACCCGCTCATTCGCCCAAGGGTGATGACGAGGTGGCGTCCCAAAGGACCTTCCCAGACCCGGGGGAGATTCCAGAAATCGTTAAGGTGGTGCCCCAGGATGACTCCTCGGCTGCCAAATACATGGGGGAAAGGCCCCCATGGGGACTGGCAATGGGGCCAAGTTCACATTGGCCCTCAGCCGGATACCATTCCGGAGACCTACACGGCTCTGGAGTCCAGTGAACTGCCTTCCCCGAAAGGAGGAGGTTGATACGTCTCCAATGTATCTATAATTTTTGATTGCTCCATGCTATATTACCTACTGTTTTGGACATTATTGGGCTTTATTTTCCACTTTTACATTATTTTTGGGACTAACCTATTAACCGGAGGGCCAGCCCAGAATTGCTATTTTTTGTGCCTATTTTAGGGTTTCGAAGAAAAGGAATATCAAACGGAGTCTAAACGGAATGAAACCTTCGGGAACGTGATTTTCTCGCCGAACATGTTCTAGGAGACTTGGACCCTACGTCAAGAAACAAAGGAGGGAGCCATGAGGTAGGGGGCACGCCTACCCCCCAGGCGTGCCCTCCACCCTCATGGGCCCCTGTTGCTCCACCGACGTACTCCTTCCTCCTATATATACCTACGAACCCCCAAATGATCAGAAACGGAGCCAAAACCCTAATTCCACCACTATAACTTCCTGTATCCACGAGATCCCATCTTGGGGCCTGTTCCAGAGCTCCACCGGAGGGGGCATCCATCACAGAGGGCTTCTACATCAACACCATAGCCTCTCTGATGAAGTGTGAGTAGTTTACCTTAGACCTTCGGGTCCATAGTTATTAGCTAGATGGCTTCTTCTCTCTTTTTGGATCTCAATACAATGTTCTCCCACTCTCTTGTGGAGATCTATTCGATGTAATCTTCTTTTTGCGGTGTGTTTGTTGAGAACGATGAATTGTGGGTTTATGATCAAGTTTATCTATGAACAATATTTGAATCTTCTCTAAATTCTTTTATGTATCATTGGTTATCTTTGCAAGTCTCTTCGAATTATCAGTTTGGTTTGGCCTACTAGATTGATCTTTCTTGCAATGGGAGAAGTGCTTAGCTTTGGGTTCAATCTTGCGGTGTCCTTTCCGAGTGATAGTAGGGGCAGCAAGGCACGTATTGTATTGTTGCCATTGAGCTTAACAAGATGTTTTTTTTATCATATTGCATGAATTTATCCCTCTACATCATGTCATCTTGCTTAAGGTGTTACTCTGTTTTCCTAAACTTAATACTCTAGATGCATGCTGGATAGCGGTCGATGAGTGGAGTAATAGTAGTAGATGCAGGCAGGAGTCGGTCTACTTGTCTCGGACGTGGTGCCTATATACATGATCATACCTAGATATTCTCATAAGTATGCTCAATTTTGTCAACTGCTCAACAGTAATTCATTCACCCACGGTAAAATACTTATGCTCTTGAGAGAAGCCACTAGTGAAACCTATGGCCCCCGGGTCTATCTTCATCATATTAATATTCCAATACTTAGTTATTTCCTTTGCTTTTTACTTTGCTTTTATTTTACTTTGCATCTTTATCACAAAAATACCAAAAATATTATCTTATCATATCTATCAGATCTCACTCTCATAAGTGACCGTGAAGGGATTGACAACCCCTTATCGCGTTGGTTGCGCGGAGTTATTTGCTTTGTGCAGGTACTAGGGGACGCGCGCGCAACCTCCTACTGGATTGATACCTTGGTTCTCAAAAACCGAGGGAAATACTTATGCTACTTTGCTGCATCATCCTTTCCTCTTCGAGGAAATCCGACGCAATGCTCAAGAGGTAGCAAGAAGAATTTCTGGCGCCGTTGTCGGGGAGGTTCACGCAAGTCAAGATTTGATTCCCGACAACGAGCCATTTCTGGTGCCATTGCTGGGGAGGTTTGCGCAAGTCAAGATTTGACTTCCAACAATGAGCCATTTCTGGCGCCTACGCAAAAGTCAACATACCAAGTACCCATGAATCCTTATCTCCCGCATTACATTATTTGCCATTTACCTCTCGTTTTCCTCTCCCCCACTTCACCCTTGCCGTTTTATTCGCCCTCTCTCTCTATCCTCCCTCTCTTTCTCTATTTGCCTCTTTTTGCCCGCTTGCCTTTTGTTTGCTTGTGTGTTGGATTGCTTGCTTGTCACGATGGCTCAATATAACACTAAATTGTGTGACTTTACCAATACCAACAACAATGATTTTATTAGCACTCCGATTGCTCCTCTTATCGATGCTGAATCTTGTGAAATTAATGCCGCTTTGCTGAATCTTGTCATGAAAGATCCGTTCTCCGGCCTTCCTAGTGAAGACACTGCTACCCATCTAAATAGCTTCGTTGATTTGTGTGATATGCAAAAGAAGAAAGATGTGGATAATGATATTGTTTTCGTTTTTCTCTTAGAGATCATGCTAAAGCTTGGTTTTCGTCTTTGCCTAAAAATAGTATTGATTCTTGGAACAAGTGCAAAGATGCTTTTATCTCTAAGTATTTTCCTCCCGCTAAGATCATCTCCCTTAGAAACGATATTATGAATTTTAAGCAACTTGATCATGAACATGTTGCACAAGCTTGGGAGAGGATGAAATTAATGATACGTAATTGCCCTACTCATGGTTTGAATTTGTGGATGATTATACAAAAATTTTATGCCGTATTGAATTTTGCTTCTACAAATCTTTTAGATTCGGCCGCGGGAGGCACTTTTATGGAAATCACTTTAGGAGAAGCTACTAAACTCCTAGATAATATTGTGGTTAATTATTCTCAATGGCATACTGAAAGATCTACTAACAAAAAGGTGCATGTGAGAGAAGAAATTAATGTTTTGAGTGGAAAGATGGATGAACTTATGAAATTATTTGCTAGTAAGAGCGTTTCTTCTGATCCTAATGATATGTCCTTGTCTACTTTGATTGAGAATAATAATGAATCTATGGATGTGAATTTTGTTGGTAGGAATAATTTTGGTAACAACGCGTATAGGGGAAATTTTAATCCTAGGCCTTATCCTAGTAATCCCTCTAATAATTATGGTAATTCCCACAACAATTCTTATGGAAATTATAATAAGATGCCCTCTGATTTTTAATCTAATATTAAATAATTTATTACTTCGCAAAAGAATTTCAATGCTTTGATTGAAGAAAAATTGCTTAAGATTGATGATTTGGCTAGGAACGTTGATAGAATTTCCCTTGATGTTGATTCTTTGAAACTTAGATCTATTCCACCTAAGCATGATATCAATGATTCTCTCAAAGCCATTAGAATTTCCATTGATGAGTGCAAAGAAAGAACCGCTAGGATGCGTGCTAAGAAAGATGCCTTTATAAGAGCGTGTTCTTCTAGTTCCTATGAAAATAAAGATGAGTATCTAAAAGTTATTGATGTGTCCCCTATTAAATCTTTATTTTGCAATATTAATCTTGATAATGATGGGACTGAATATGATCCACCTATACCTATAAGGCGTTCCAAAAATTCGGAGTTTTTAGATCTTGATGTTAAATTTGATAAAAGCGGGATTGAAGAAATTAAAACCCTAGATGTTGCTAAACCCACTATTTTGGATTGCAAGGAATTTAGTTATGAAAATTGCTCTTTGATTGATTGTATTTCCTTGTTGCAATCCATACTAAATTCTCCTCACGCTTATAGTCAAAATAAAGTGTTTACTAAACATATCGTTGATGCCTTGATGCAATCTTATGAAGAAAAACTTGAATCCGAAGTTTCTATCCCTAGAAAACTTTATGATGAGTGGGAACCAACTATTAAAATTAAGATTACAGATCATGAGTTCTATGCTTTATGTGATTTGGGTGCTACAGTTTCCACGATTCCAAAGACTTTGTGTGATTTGTTAGGTTTCCGTGATTTTGATGATTGCTCTCTAAACATGCACCTTGCGGCTTCCACTATTAAGAAACCTATGGGAAGAATTAATGATGTTCTTATTGTTGCAAATATGAATTATGTGCCCGCAGATTTTATTGTTCTTGACATAGATTGTAATCCTTCATGTCCTATTATTCTTGGTAGACCTTTCCTTAGAACGATTGGTGCAATTATTGATATGAAGGAAGGAAATATTAGATTCCAATTTCCATTAAGGAAAGGAATGGAACACTTTCCTAGAAAGAAAATTAAATTACCTTATGAATCTATTATGGGAGCCACTTATGGATTGCCTACCAAAGATGGCAATACCTAGATCTATCCTTGCTTTTTATGCCTAGCTAGGGGCATTAAACGATAGCGCTTGTTGGGAGGCAACCCAATTTTATCTTTATTCCTTGCTTTTTTCTCCTGTTTAGTAATAAATAATTTATATAGCCTCTGTTTTGGTTGTGTTTTTTGTGTTTAATTAGTGTTTGTGCCAAGTAGAACTGTTGGGAAGACTTGGGGAAAGTCTTGATATCTTGCTGTAAAAAATAGAAACTTTAGAGCTCACGAGAACTGCTGCCATTTGTATTTGGAAAGTTCTATTTAGTTAATTATTTTTTAAGATGATTAATAGATAAATTCCTCACGTCCAGAATTTTATTTTAGAATTTTTGGGGTTCCAGATCTTGCGCTAGCTACAGATTACTACAAACTGTTCTGTTTTTGACAGATTCTGTTTTTCGTGTGTTGTTTGCTTATTTTGATGAATCTATGGCTAGTAAAATAGTTTATAAACCATAGATAAGTTGGAATACAGTAGGTTTAACACCAATATAAATAAAAATGATTTCATTACAGTACCTTGAAGTGGTCTTTTATTTTCTTTCGCTAACGGAGCTCACGAGATTTTCTACTTTGAGTTTTGTGTTGTGAAGTTTTCAAGTTTTGGGTAAAGATTTGATGGATTATGGAACAAGGAGTTTCAAGAGCGTAAGATTGGGGATGCCCATGGCACCCGCAAGATAATCTAAGGACACCTAAAATCCAAAGCTTGGGGATGCCCCGGAAGGCATCCCATCTTTCGTCTACTTCTATCAGTAACTTTACTTGGAGCTATATTTTTATTCACCACATGATATGTGCTTTGCTTGGAGCGTCTTGTATGATTTGAGTCTTTGATTTTTAGTTTATCACAATCATCCTTGCTGCACACACCTTTTGAGAGAGCCATACATGACTTGGAATTTTTTAGAATAATCTATGTGCTTCGCTTATATCTTTTGAGTTATATAGTTTTGCTCTAGTACTTCACTTATATCTTTTAGAGCACGGTGGTGGATTTGTTTTATAGAAACTATTGATCTCTCATGCTTCACTTAGATTATTTTGAGAGTCTTAAATAGCATCGTAATTTTCTTAAATAATCCTAATATGCTAGGTATTCAAGATTAGTAAAAAATTTCCTATGAGTGTTTTGAATACTAAGAGAAGTTTGATGCTTGATGATTGTTTTGAGATATGGAGGTAATAATATCAAAGTCATGCTAGTTGAGTAGTTGTGAATTTGAGAAGTTCTTGTGTAGAAGTTTGCAAGTCCCATAGCATGCACATATGGTAAACATTATGTAACAAATTTGAAACATGAGGTGTTCTTTGATTGTCTTCCTTATGAGTGGCGGTCGGGGACGAGCGATGGTCTTTTCCTACCAATCTATCCCCCTAGGAGCATGCGCATAGTGCTTGCTTTTTGATGACTTGTAGATTTTTGCAATAAGTATGTGAGTTCTTTATGACTAATGTTGAGTCCATGGATTATACGCACTCTCACCCTTCCATCATTGCTAGCCTCTTCGGTACCGTGCATTGCCCTTTCTAACATTGAGAGTTGGTGCAAACATCGCCGGTGCATCCAAACCACGTGATATGATACGCTCTTTCACACATAAACGTCCTTATATCTTCCTCAAAACAGCCACCATACCTACCTATTATGGCATTTCCATAGCCATTCCGAGATATAATGCCATGCAACTTTCCACCATTCCTTTTATCATGACACATTCATCATTGTCATATTGCTTAGCATGATCATGTAGTTGACATAGTATTTGTGGCAAAGCCATCGTTCATAATTTTTTCATACATGTCACTCTTGATTCATTTCATATCCCGGTACACCACCGGAGGCATTCATATAGAGTCATCTTTTGTTCTAATATCGAGTTGTAAATATATAGAAGTGTGATGATCATCATTTTCTAGAGCATTGTCCCAAGTGAGGAATACATATAAAAAGGGAGAAAGGCCATAAAAAGAGAAGGCCCAAAAAATGAGAGAAAAAGAGAGAAGGGACAGTGCGACTATCCTTTTCCACACTTGTGCTTCAAAGTAGCACCATAATCTTCATGATAGAGTCTTTTATTTTGTCACTTTCATATACTAAGTGGGCATTTTTCATTATAGAACTTGGCTTGTATATTCCAACAATGGGCCTCCTCAAGTGCCCTAGGTCTTCGTGAGAAAGCAAGTTGGATGCACACCCACTTAGTTTCTTTTGTTGAGCTTTCGTACATTTATAGCTCTAGTGCATCCGTTGCATGGCAATCCCTGCTCCTTGCATTAACATAAATCGATAGGCATCTCCATAGCCCATTGATTAGCCTCGTTGATGTCAGACTTTCTCCCTTTTTTTCTTCTCCACATAACCCCCATCATCATATTCTATTCCACCCATAGTGCTATGTCCATGGCTCGCGCTCATATATTGCGTGAAAGTTTATAGGTTTGAGATTGCTAAAGTATGAAACAATTGCTTGGCTTGTCATCGGGGTTGTGCATGATGAGAGCATTCTTGTGTGATGAAAATGGAGCATGACTAAACTAGATGATTTTGTAGGGATTAACTTTCTTTGGCCATGTTATTTTGAGAAGACATAATCGCTTTGTTAGTATGCTTGAAGTATTATTATTTTTATGTCAATATGAACTTTTATCTTGAATCTTTCGGATCTGAATATTCATGCCACAATTAAGAAGAATTACATTGAAATTATGCCTAGTAGCATTCCACATCAAAAATTCTGTTTTTATCATTTACCTACACTAGGACGAGCAGGAATTAAGCTTGGGGATGCTTGATACGTCTCCAACGTATCTATAATTTTTGATTGCTCCATGCTATATTATCTACTGTTTTGGACATTATAAGGCTTTATTTTCCACTTTTATATTATTTTTGGGACTAACCTATTAACCGGAGGCCTGACCCAGAATTGCTGGTTTTTTTTTCCTATTTTAGGGTTTCGAAGAAAAGGAATATCAAACGGAGTCCAAACGGAATGAAACCTTCGGGAACGTGATTTTCTCGCCGAACATGATCCAGGAGACTTGGACCCTACGTCAAGAAACAAAGGAGGGAGCCACGAGGTAGGGGGCACGCCTACCCTCGCAGGCGCGCCCTCCACCCTCGTGGGCCCCCTATTGGTCCACCGACGTACTCCTTCCTCCTATATATACCTACGTACCCCCAAACAATCAGAAACCCTAATTCCACCGCCGTAACTTCCTGTATCCACGAGGTCCCATCTTGGGGCCTAAGGGAGTCCTAGATTAGGGGGTCTCCAGACACCCGGACTATATCGTTTGGCCGGACTGTTAGACTATGAAGATACAAGATTGAAGACTTCGTCTCGTGTCCGGATGGGACTCTACTTGGCGTGGAAGGCAAGCTAGGCAATACGGATATGTATATCTCCTCCTTTGTAACCGACCTTGTGTAACCCTAACCCTCTCCGGTGTCTATATAAACTGGAGGGTTTTAGTCTGTACGACAAGAAACAATCATACCATAGGCTAGCTTCTAGGGTTTAACCTCTCAGATCTCGTGGTAGATCAAATCTTGTAATACCCATATCATCAAGAATAAATCAAGCAGGACGTAGGGTTTTACCTCCATCAAGAGGGCCTGAACCTGGGTAAAACATCGTGTCCCCTGCCTCCTGTTACCATCCGCCTAGACGCACAGTTCGGGACCCCTACCCGAGATCCGCCGGTTTTGACACCGACATTGGTGCTTTCATTGAGAGTTCCTCTGTGTCGTTGCTGTTAGGCTTGATGGCTCCTACGATCATCGATAGCGATGCAGTCTAGGGTGAGACTTTTCTCCCCGGACAGATCTTTGTGTTCGGCGGCTTCGCACTACGGGCCAACTCGCTTGGCCATCTGGAGCAGATCGAAAGTTACGCCCCTGGCCACCAGGTTAGGTTTGGAAGCTTAAACTACACGGCCGATATCCGCGGAGACTTGATCTTCGACGGATTCGAGCCTCTGCCTTGTGCGTCATACGGTCACGATGAGTACGATTTAGCTCTACCATGAGACAGTGTTCAGGAGATCGCACTGACAGCCGCTCCGACCCTCAATTCGGAGCCAATTGCGCCGTCCATGGACGGGTGGATGGGCCATGCCACGGAGGCCTTACCCTCAGCAACGATCGAGCCGAACATCGACCTTACCATGCACGAGAGTTGTGTTGTCAGACTGCCGGATCTTTCTCCGGCCACGGACTCCGAACCGCCTGTGCCCATTCCTAGCGAATCATAATGGGCGCCGATCATGGAGTTTACCTCCGCGGATATTTTTCAGCACTCGCCCTTTGTCGACATACTGAACTCATTAAGGTCTCTCTCCTTGTCAGGAGGATCCTGGCCAAACTATGTCCGGCAGGATTGGGATGCGGATGACGAAGAAATTCGCTGCCCACCCACCACCCACTTAGTAGCCACTGTCGACAACTTAACCGACATGCTCGACTTTGACTCCAAAGACATCGACGGTGTGGACGACGATGCGGGAGACGAAGAGGAACCACTGCCCACAGGGCACTGGACAGCCACCTCATCATACGATATATAAATGGTGGACACACCCAAAGAAGGCAATGGTGACGAGACAGCGGAGGATGACCCCTCCAAGAAGCAAGCCAAGCGCCGACGTCAGCAGCGCCGCTCTAAGTCCCGCCAAAGCAAAAGTGGTGATATCAACACAGGAGATAATAACACTCCTGATAGTGCCGAAGATGGCAACAATCCCCTCCAGCACAATCTAGGACAGGAGGATGGAGAGGCCAGCCCTCCAAAGAGAGCGGCAGATGGAGAGGCAGAGGATGATAATTACATGCCCCCCTCCGAAGACGAGGCAAGCCTCGACAATGACGAATTCGTCGTGCCAGAGGATCCCGTCGAACAAGGGCGCTTCAAGCGTCGGCTTATAGCCACGACAAATAGCCTTAAGAAAAAGCAGATGGACTAAAGTCCTCGCGGCCGAGGAATATAAACTCGAATGCCCCTCCAAGAGTTACACAAAATGCAGGTTGCTACCCCGACTGGAGGAAGAAGCGTATGACGCGGCTGATCGGCCACCTCGTGGCCGCGATAAAGAGGCATTCCAGCCAAAAGCTCAGCCTACACCCTGACGCCATTCAAATACAAAGGCATGGGGAAATACGCCAGACCTGCGAGACATATTGGAGGACAAAAAAACATGCAAGATCGATCTACGGATCACGAGGGTGCGCCACTATGCGAGATGGTAAACGTCATGCCAGATACAGTAAAAGTAAATCCGGCCGGGCCGAACACAGCGGGCAAGACTCATTGGAGCTGCGTCACGATATAGCCCAGTAGAGAGGCGCTGCACACCCCTTATGCTTCACAGATGAAGTAATGGATCATCAAATGCCAGAGGGTTTCAAACCCGTAAACATAGAATCATACGACGGCACGACAGATCCTGTGGTATGGATCGAGGATTTCCTCCTGCACATCCACATGGCCGCGGTGATGACCTACACGCAATCAAATACCTCCCACTCAAACTTAAAGGACCAGCTCGGCATTGGCTCAACAGCTTGCTAGCAGAGTCCATCGGCTGTTGGGAAGATCTGGAAGCCGCATTCCTCGACAACTTTCAGGGCACTTATGTGCGACCACCAGACGCTGATGACTTGAGCCACATAACTCAACAGGCAGAGGAATCGGCCATGCAATTCTGGACACGGTTCCTAACTAAGAAAAATCAAATCGTCGACTGTCCGGATGCAGAGGCCCTAGCAGCTTTCAAGCATAACATCGACGATGAGTGGCTTGCCCGGCACGTTGGACAGGAAAAGCTGAAATCTATGGCAGCCCTCATGACACTCATGACCCGCTTTTGTGCGGGAGAAGACAGCTGGCTGGCTTGCAGTAATAACATATCAAAGAACCGTGGTAGTTTGGATACTAAGGATAGCAATGGTAGGTCACGTCGCAACAAACACAAGCGCCGCATTAGCAACGACAATACCGAGGATATGGCAGTCAATGCCGGATTCAAAGGATCTAAACCCGGTCAGCGGAAAAAGCCATTTAAAAGAAGCACTCCGGGCCCGTCCAATTTGGACCGCATACTCGATCGCTCATGTCAAATACACGGCACCCCCGACAAGCCAGCCAACCACACCAAAAGGGATTGTTGGGTATTCAAGCAGGCTGACAAGTTAAATGCTGAAAACAAAGATAAGGGGCCACATAGCGATGCGAGGAAGAGCCTCGACAGCCGAACACCGGAGGACAGAACAGGTTCCCCCCACAAGTGCGGACGGTGAACATGACATACGCAACCCACATCCCCAAGAGGGAGTGGAAGCGTGCGCTCAGGGACGTATATGCGTTGGAGCCAGTCGCCCCAAAGTTCAACCCATGGTCCTCCTGTTCGATCACCTTCGATCACAGGGACCACCCCACTAGTATTCGTGATGGCGGATTCGCCGCACTGGTCCTAGACCCAATCATTGACGGATTTCACCTCACTCGAGTCCTTATGGATGGTGGCAGCATCCTGAACCTGCTTTACTAGGACACAATGCACAAAATGGGTATAGACCCCTCAAGGATCAAACCCACAAAAACGACATTTAAAGGTGTCATACCAGGTGTAGAGGCCCATTGCATAGGCACAGTCACACGCAAGTGGTCTTCGGATCCCCGGATAACTTCCAAAGCGAAGAGTTAATCTTTGATATTGTCCCGTTCTGCAGTGGTTATCATGCACTGCTCGGGCGAACCACATTTGTGAGATTCAATGTGGTACCGCATTATGCATACCTCAAGCTCAAGATGCTAGGACCTCAGGGGGTCATTATAGTTAACGGAAACACAGAGCGCTCTCTCCGAATGGAGGAGCACACTGCAGCCCTCGCAGCGGAAGCGCAAAGCAGCCTCTTAAGGCAATCCACTAGTTCGGCGTTTAAGGACCCAAACACCTTCAAGCGCGCCCGGAGTAATCAGCAACAGGACCGCCTGGCATGTTCCGAGCTCGCATAGCAATGCGGCCCCCACCCCGGTCCCAGCCAAACGGCGGAACCCGTGCCATGCATACATAATTACGCATTAAAAATACCATGGGCATAGGCGGGGAAGGGGGGCACGACTACGGCACGCCCCAAGACGCGGCTTAAACCGCACTAGGGGCTTCCCGCTTTGTTATTTTTCTCTCTTTCAGGACATTAATCTCTGGACCCTGTCCGGCAGCATGATTGCCGAAACATGATGCAACAACCAAGGAGGCAGAAAGCTACATCACACCACAGAACTCCGAGATGGATTATGATAACGAGTGAAATACTTGCTTTAATATTATTCCTCAGCTTGCCCTTGGAGGGGACATAGTCCTACTTTTTGCTTATCGCACTACCTGTATCATTCTGCTCTAACGCACATTTTTTAATAAACAATGCATTACATTAAGGCTTTTATTGCATTCCTTTTTTTATATATGTTCATTCATGACATCTAGCACCCGTACACTCTGGTACGGCCAATACGCTAGGGGCTTAAGCATACCCCACAATACGGCATGAGAAGTCCGGACACTTTCAATAGTGCGGCACCCCGAACTTATAACACTATATGCATCAGCTCCGAATCATGTATTGGGTCAATAGTTGGGTTTGCCCTACTCCCATGTTTTGGTACCTTACATTCCGCTATATCGGCTAAGGTAGCACTGGGAGAACTACTACGATTGTGCCCTGGTTCTGCTGGGCTAAGCACCTCAGTAGAGAAAGCTAAAATTGACTGTCATGATAAGGCGAGAGACTGGTCGCTGTTCGAGAGGTTTTCGAGTCCTTAAAGAGTTATGCCGCTTAGAGCGAGGAGTTGGCCCTGTCTGGCTTAAGGCGTGTATCGCACCCCAGATTCGGCCTTCCGAATACTAGGGGCTTCGCTGAAATTTAAAATTATAGAATTTGATGGCTAAGTGAGAGTGATAACGCATTATAGTCCGATTGCCTTGTTCGTTGTGCTGAGCACCTCCCTCGAAGGACCCAAAAATGGGAACAAGAGTGCTCAGGTTTATCCTGAACACCCTAGCACTCGTGGCATGGGGGCAGAAGCCGACGACTGGCCATCTCTCAGATCTGATAAACGGCTGAACAGAAGGTAATATTTTAAATTCAAACAAGCGTTGCATAGCGCATATGAACAAATTTTCATGAATACAGGATTACACGAGCGGGTTTACTCAAATATTATATCATTGGTACACTCGTCCGCTACGAGACGGGCACCCTTCAGGACACCCTCATAGTACATCTCGGGTTGGCGATGCTCCTTGCCCTCCGGCGGCCCTTCCTTGATCAGCTTCACGGCGTCTAGCTTGGCCCATTGCACCTTCACACGGGCGAAAGCTGGCGTGCACCTTCGATGCAGACGGACCGCTTGACGACTTCCAGCCGTGGGCAGGCATCCACAAGCCGCCTCACCAGGCCGAAGTAGCTGTTCGGAAGGGCGTCGCGAGGCCACAGCCGGGCTATAAAGCCCTTCATGGCCTGTTTGGCCGCCTTGTGTAGCTCGACCAGCTGCTTTAGCTGGTCGCTCATAGGCATCGGGTGTTCGGTCCCAGTATATTGGGCCTAGAACAACTTCTCCATTGAGCTTCCCTCCTCGGCCTGGTAAAATGTTGCGGCATCCGACACGCTGCGGGGCAAATCTGTGAATGCTCCTGGAGAGCTCCAGATTCGGGTAAGTAACAAGTAATTTACTTTCACATGCTTTCTTTGCATATAGAATGCATTACCCACCGCTATTTTCTTCATCGCATCAATCTCCTGGAGGGCCTTTTGGGCTTCGGCCTTGGCACTCTTTGTGCTCTCGAGGGCCGCAGCAAGCTCAGACTCTCGTGTCTGCAAGTCAAGCTCCAACGCCTCGTGCTTCTTCACGAGAGCATGGAGCTCTTACTGCACCTCGCCCACCCGTGCCTCATGCCTTTTCCGCTCGGTGCGCTCCTTGGCTGCTTTGTTTTTGGCCTCGGATAGCGCTTGCTTCAAGGTTGCCACCTCGGTCATGGCCCCTGGCAAATTTCCGATGATCCTGTTATTTTGCAATCGCATTCTTTTTATACATATCCATAGACTAGGTACTACTTACCTTTGTTCTCCTCGAGCTGCCTCTTAGCAAGGTCGAGCTCATCCTTGGACTCTTTAAGGTCCTGCTTTGGTGCAGCAACCTCCGCAGTCAGTGCGGCAGATGCCAGCAGCGAAGCCTGCATACACATATTGATATACTTATATTAGACTCCCGCGATATTGTTTGATCCTCTGTTCGGCTTTTCTTTGTGAACACCGAACAGAGCATCAGGGGCTACTGTCTATGCGGTAATATTTTTCCCCATATTTCAAAAACTTACCTCAAAGCCTATTAGAAGGCTGGCACAGGCTTCACTCAGTCCGTTCTTGGCGGACTGAACCTTCTGGACCACCGCACTCATAATAGTGCGGTGCTCTTCGTCAATGGAAGCGCGAAGCGCTCCCGGCAGATTGTCCGGTGCCTCTGGATGGGCAGAGGTCACCGGCACAGGCGTCTTGCCCCTCTTGGAAGGAGGCCGCCTGCCCGAGTCCGAAACCACTGGAGGTTCCAGCGCGGTGATTGACTGAGGGCCAAACTCGGAGCCTTCAGGGGCTTTGCTCCCCCTGCTCCCGGCGTCCGGAAGGTCGCTTTGAGGCGCCTCCAGGACTGTCTCCCCTCGACCCAGTGCCTCTTGAGACAACACCTCGGCGTTGTCCGTAGGGCAAGGGGAGGTGGCGGTCGGAAGTGGATCACTATCCATATCCCACGAGCCCAGGGAGCCGTCCGAAGAGGATACGTCGATACGGGTTCGGGGCGGTCTGCACAATCATAATTCGGCGATAGGAGAAGTAGTGCGACAAAGGAATGCTATGAGTTACTCTGGTATCCGAATACTTACGACTTCGCCAGGGGCTTGACCCTGAGCAGCCACTCGTCTTCGCCTTCAGCGGCGGTGGTGGAGTAGTCTGGAAGGAGAGTCCTTCCCTTCTTGTACCCTTCGGCTCCCCAGTAGGGGCGGCCTTCCTTTTCTTGTCTCCCCCGACTGGAGGGGGAACATCTTCATCTTCCTCCTCGTCTTCGGGGGAGGAGTGCGGCGCGGAGTTATCGGATGATGAGTCCGATAACACCTGGCGCCGGGAGCTCTTTCGGGTTCCCTTGGCCTTCTTGGTCTTCTCCGGCACCTGGTAAGGAGCCAGAGTCAGCATCTCCATCAGAAGAGCATCCGCAGTGTCTTCGGGCAGAGGGGCCGGACAGTTAATCTGCCCCGATGTCTCCACCCAGTCCTGTCAAAGGCATGGAGATCAGACCCCGCACATGGTTAAGCTAGGGGAAATAAATATCCTACCAGATGTATACAACTCACCGAATGTGCTCGGCACTTCGCGCTTAGCCCGCGGTCCTCGGTGAGAGAGGGAGGGACCTCGGCGCCCTTGAACAGCACCTTCCAGACGTCCTTGTGCCTCGTGTCGAAGAGCTCGCTCAGAGTCTGGTGCTGGGCCGGGTCGAACTCCCACAAGTTGAAGTCCCATTGTTGGCATGGGAGGATCTGACGGATGAGCATGACCTGGACTATGTTGACAAGCTTGAGCTTCTTGCTTTTCATGTTTAGGATACATTTCTGGAGTCCGTCCAGCTCCACCGATGAACCCCACGACAAGCCCTTCTCTTTCCAGGAAGTGAGCCGTGTAGGGAATCCGGACCGAAACTCGGGGGCAGCCACCCATTTGGTGTCGCGCAGCTCGGTGATGTAGAACCATGCCGAGTGCCACCCCTTTATGGTCTCCACGAAGGAGCCTTGAAGCCATATAACGTTGGGCATCTTGCCCACCATGGCTCCGCCGCATTCTGCTTGTTGGCCGCCCACCACCTTCGGCTTCATATTTAAGGTCTTTAGCCAAAGGCCAAAGTGGGGGCGGATGTGGAGGAAAGCCTCAGAGACGATGATGAACGCCGAAATCTTGAGGATGAAGTTCGGGGCCAGATCATGGAAGTCCAGCCCGTAGAAGAACATGAGACCGCGGATGAATGGATGAAGGGGAAACCCCAGTCCACGGAGGAAGTGGTGGAGGAAAACTACCCTCTCATGAGGTTCCGGGGTAGGGACGATCTGCCCCGCGGCGGGCAGCGATGCGCGATATTCGCGGCTAAGTATCCGACTCCGCGCAGCTTTTTGATGTGTCCCTCCGTAATGGAGGAAGCCATCCACTTGCCTCCCGCTCCGGACATGTTTGGAGAAGGTTGAGGAGAAAGATGTGGACTTGGGCATTGGAGCTCGAGTGCGCGAGAATGGATGAGCAAGGAGGAAGAAGGCGTGGGTAGAAAAAGGTTAAACCTTATCCCTTTATAAGGGTGGCGAAACTATGCGCCCCCACTAGCCTGGTAAAACTCACTTATCCCCCAAGTGCCGTGATTGATGGCGTGGTTGGGTTACCCATTCCCGTATTGATGAGAATCCCGCAATAAGGGGGACATGACCTCTGCTTTGACAAGACGTGTCAAGAAACCGCCTCGCGTTATGTGCGGGGCTGGTTAAAGAAAAACGGTTCGAATAATCGCCGAGCCATGGCATGATGTCATGTTGCCAAAACGTGTCAGCAGATTAGATTTGTGGAAATATTATTCTCTCTACGGTGGTATGTGGAACTTATTTTGCAGGGTCAGACACTATCCTTGTATTCAAATTCTTCCGTGGTGTATTCGGAGGAGGAACCCTCCTTGCAATGCCGAAGACAATACTGCACGCGGGACTCATCGTCATTGAAGCCTTGTTCAGGGGCTATTGAGGGAGTCCTGGATTAGGGGGTCTCCGGACAGCTGGACTATATCCTTTGGCCGGCCTGTTAGACTATGAAGATACAAGATTGAAGACTTCGTCTCGTGTCCGGATGGGACTCTACTTGGCGTGGAAGGCAAGCTAGGCAATACGGATATGTATATCTCCTCCTTTGTAACTGACCTTGTGTAACCCTAACCCTCTCCGGTGTCTATATAAACCGGAGGGTTTTAGTCCGTAGGACAAGAAACAATCATACCATAGGCTAGCTTCTAGGGTTTAGCCTCTCAGATCTCGTGGTAGATCAACTCTTGTAATACTCATATCATCAAGAATAAATCGAGCAGGACGTAGGGTTTTACCTCCATCAAGAGGGCTTGAACCTGGGTAAAACATCGTGTCCCCTGCCTCCTGTTACCATCCGCCTAGACGCACAGTTCGGGACCCCCTACCTAAGATCCACTGGTTTTGACACCGACAGGGCCTGTTCCGAAGCTCCGCTGGAGGGTGCATCCATCATGGAGGGCTTCTACATCAACATCATAGCCTCTCCGATGAAGCCCCGCCGGAGGGGCCATCCATCATGGAAGTTTACCTCATACCTTCAGGTCCATAGTTATTAGCTAGATGGCTTCTTCTCTCTTTTTGGATCTCAATACAATGTTCTCCCCCTCTCTTGTGGAGATCTGTTCGATGTAATCTTCTTTTTGCGGTGTGTTTGTTGAGAACGATGAATTGTGGGTTTATGATCAAGTTTATCTATGAACAATATTTGAATCTTCTCTAAATTCTTTTATGTATCATTGGTTATCTTTGCAAGTCTCTTCGAATTATCAGTTTGGTTTGGCCTACTAGATTGATCTTTCTTGCAATGGGAGAAGTGCTTAGCTTTGGGTTCAATCTTGCGGTGTCCTTTCCCAGTGATAGTAGGGGCAGCAAGGCACGTATTGTATTGTTGCCATCGAGGATAACAAGATGGTTTTTTTATCATATTGCATGAATTTATCCCTCTACATCATGTCATCTTGCTTAAGGTGTTACTCTGTTTTCCTAAACTTAATACTCTAGATGCATGCTGGATAGCGGTCGATGAGTGGAGTAATAGTAGTAGATGTAGGTAGGAGTCGGTCTACTTGTCTCGGACGTGGTGCCTATATACATGATCATACCTAGATATTCTCATAACTATGCTCAATTATGTCAATTGCTCAACAATAATTCGTTCACCCACCGTAAAATACTTATGCTCTTGAGAGAAGCCACTAGTGAAACCTATGGCCCCCGGGTCTATCTTCATCATATTAATCTTCCAATACTTAGTTATTTCCTTTGCTTTTTTACTTTGCTTTTATTTTACTTTGCATCTTTATCACAAAATACCAAAAATATTATCTTATCATATCTACCAGATCTCACTCTCGTAAGTGACCGTGAAGGGATTGACAACCCCTTATTGCGTTGGTTGCGAGGAGTTATTTGCTTTGTGCAGGTACTAGGGGGCGCGCGCGCAACCTCCTACTTGATTGATACCTTGGTTCTCAAAAACTGAGGGAAATACTTACGGTACTTTGCTGCATCATCCTTTCCTCTTCGGGGAAATCCAAGGCAGTGCTCAGGTGGTAGCCGAGGTGTGCCTATTCCACCGGTGACCTCTGTCCAACCAGAGGCACTGGATAATTTGCTCGAAGCGCTGCGAGGCACCTCCATTGTGGATGAGCACCGTGTTCTTATGGGTACGGTGATTGAAACGATTCTGTCTGCCAAAAGCGGACTGACCGAGGCCTGCACTAGCTTTGAGGTAACAATTGTAGAAAAAATATCACAATGTGGACAGTAGCCCCTGATGCTCTGTTCGGTGTCCGGAAAGGAAAAGCCGAACAGGGGATCAAAATAATTTCCACAGGAGTCTAACATAATATGTCTATGTGAATAAGCAGGCGTTGCTACTCGTTGCTGCCGCTCATACTGTAGAGGTCTCCGGACAGAAGCAAAGCCTAGAGCGGGCCGAGAAAGAGCTTGGCCTCGTGAAGAAGCAGCTGGAGGACAGCAAAGGTATGCAGTAACCTGCGTGTATATTTAGGAAGGATGAATGGTTCGTGCTGACTAAAGTGCCATGAACTTTATTAGGGGCCATGGCTGAGGTGGTGGCCCTCAAGAAGGCGTTAGAGAAGGCCCAGGACAAAGTAGCCAAGGAACATGCCGTGCGTGAGAAGCATGAGGCCCGGGTCGGCGAGGTTCAGCAAGAGCTCCATGACACCGTCAAGAAGTGCGAGTCCTTGGAGCGTGATTCCAAGACGCAAGCGTCCGAACTTGCGAAGGCCCTCCAGAGCACGCAAGAGGTTCGAGCCGAAGCCCAGAGCGCCCTTCAGGAAATCCACGTGGCCCAGAAGATCGTGGCGGCTAAGGCTTTCATTATGCAAAGCAAGTCTGTGAAGGAAGCGTTCCTTTTACTTACCCGAATTTGGAGCTCTCCAGGGGCATTTACGGATTTGCCGCGCAACGTATCAGACGCTGCGTGTTCTATCGAGCCGAGGAAGGGAGTTCTATGGAGAAGCTGTTCTGGTATCAATATCTTGTGCCCGAACATCCGGTGTCCTTCAGCGACCAGCTGAAACAGCTGGTCGAGCTGCACAAGGCGGCCGAGCTAGCCATGAAGGAGCTGATAGTCCGACTATGGCCTGCCGCGCCGATACCTAGCAGCTACTTCGGACTTTTGAAGCGGCTTGTTGATGCTTGCCCCCGGCTTGAGGTTATAAAGAGGTCGGTCTGTATCAAAGGTGCACGGATGGCCTTTGCCCACGTCAAAATGCACTGGGCGAAGATGGATGCCAAGATGCTAATGACCGAGGGGCCACCTAAGGGAAAGGAGCACCGCCGACCCGAGTGGTATTTTGATGGTGTCCTGGAGGGATCACACATTGTTGCGGATCACTGTGCGAAAGACACTATCTTTGAATGAATGTATGCAATCTCCCTCTGCCTTGTATGATAAAACAGAGTGTTTATGCAATATAATGCTTGTTATGTTTTTAAATTTTTACTTCCTGTGCGGCCGTGTTGTATGAAATCTGAGGGTTAACCAGTCGTCAGCTTCTGCCCCCACGTAGGTAGTACGGGGGTGTTCGGATGGAATCTAAACATTGATCCATTTAGATGGCCCTTGAAGGAGTTGTTTAGCACAACGAACCAGGCAACCAGACTATGCGGCTGTAACGCCCTCACTTAGCCATAGGAGTGCAACAATAAAAACATGGGTGCAGCCCCTAGTATCCGAACTAGAGTGCTATAAGCATCTGATCGGGAAGTACCAATCCTTCGCGTAATGCGGAAGAAATCTCCAACGATTTGCAACCTCCGAACAGCTGACTGGCTCTCGCCGCATCATGACAGTCAGTTTTCGGCTTTCTATACTGAGGTGCTCCTTTGGATAAACCAAGGCACAATCGCATTAGTTCTCCCTTTACTACCTTAGCCGATATAGCGGAACGTAAGGTAGCAAGCACAGGAGCCGGGCAACCCAACTATTGACCAAAGACATGATTCAGAGCTAATGCATATAATGCTAAATTCAGGGTGCCGAACTGTACTTATAAAAAGTGTTTGGACTTTTGTTTTCGTAATGTGGGGTGCTATGAATCCCCTGACAAACATCAAATGTACCAAAGTGTACGGGTGCTACCTGATAGGGTTATCCACAGGGGAGCTGAAAAAGATAAGGAAAACAGAAAAGGTACAAAGGTAAAAGGCTAGGGTCCTAAAGCTCCAGCCGCAAACTGTTCTCATTGTGATTTAATTAGTACGTAAAAGCGCATTGATACAGGTAGTGTGATAAGCAACAAGCTATTTGACATGCCTAAACCAAGGGAGAGCTGCATGTGGGTCCTAAAAAACAGGTAAAGTTATCGTTAACGGAATCACCTGAAAAGTCCCCCGTATGTCTGCATTTCTCGCCGTCTTGGAGTGTTTATCCTTCAAGAGGACCAATGACCATGCCATCAGATTGTGCCTGAGGGATTGAGACCTGAAAAGGAAACAAGTAAAGGTTAAAGTATTTGTGTATCCGATGTCGGTTGAGCCGTACTACGGACCACAAGCTAGCTATGCCTCCATCAATGCCCATGGGATTTTGAGTCCGTAGTTATGTAAGCGCGGCACGGATGCCGCCACTTGATCGGAACTGCGACAGAGGCCGGATTGCTAGTCGAGCTCCTGATGGGCCGAGCTCTCCTGCTGTAGAGTAGTTCGAACCCTCTTAACGGTGTCCGTGGGCCCGGCTGCTGAATTAAGGTTCTGCTTGAGAAGGCCGCTCTGTACTTCTGCTGCTAAGGCAGTTGTGTGCTCTTCGGTACGAAGGGAGCGTTCCGTATTTCCGTTGACTGTTTTGACGTTGCGTGGACCGGGCATCTTGAGCTTGAGATAAGCATACTGTGGTACTGTGTTGAATCGAGCAAATGTGGTTCGTCCGAGCAGTGCGTGATAGCCGCTGCGAAAGGGGACGATATCAAAGATTAGTCCTTGCTTTGGAAGTTGTCCGGAGATCCTAAGACAACCTCTAGTGTGATTGAGCCTGTACAGTGGGCCTCTACATATGATATGACTCCTTTGAAGGTAGTCCTGGTGGGCTTGATCCGAGATGGGTAAATGCCCATTTTTCGCACTGTATCCTGATAGAGTAGATTAAGGCTGCTACCTCCGTCCATAAGGACACAAGTCAGGTGGAACCCATCAATTATTGGGTCTAAGACCAGTGCAGCTGAGCCACCGTGATGGATACTGGTCGGATGATCCCGGCGATGAAAGGTGATTGGGCATGATGACCATGGATTAAATTTTGGGGCGACTAGCTCTATCGTGTTGACATCCCTGAGCGCACGCTTGCGCTTCCTCTTGGGGATGTGGGTAGCGTATATCATGTTCACTATTTTGACCTGAGGGGAAAACTTCTTCTATCCCCCCATGTTTGGTTGCTGGGGCTCTTCGTCATCGTCCTCACTTTGGGATCCCTTTTCCCTATTTTCGGCGTTTAATTTGCTGCATGTTTAAAAACCCAACAATCTCTATTTGTATGATTGGGTGGTTTGTCTGGGGTGCCATGAATTTGGCACGGACGATCAAGTATGCGGTCCAAGCTGGATGGGCCTGAATTATTCTTTTGGAATGGCTTCTTCCGCTGACCGGACTTAGAGCCCCTGAATCCGGCATTGATTGACGTGTCCTCGGTGTTATCACTGTTGTTTTGACGCTTGTATCTATTGTGTCGAGACTTGTCTTTGCTAGTTTTAGCTTTAGGGGTGCCGGCATCACTTGCATTGTTTTTGCTATGGGCCAACCAACTGTCCTCGCCCGCAGAAAAGTGGGACATGAGTGTCATGAGGGTGCCATGGATTTTGGCTTTTCTTGGCCGAGGTGGCAAGCGAGCCATTCTTCACGGATGACGTGTTTGAAGGCTGCTAGGGCTTCGACATCCGGACAATCGACGATTTTTTCCTGGCGGACTCTCCGGGCTGTTGAACTATATGGCTTAAGTCATCAGCATCTGGGGGTCGAACATATGTGCCTTGGAAGTTATCGACGAAGGCCTCTTCCAACTCCTCCCAACTGCCAATAGAATTTGCAGGCAGACTATTGAGCAACTGCCGAGCTGGCCCGTTGAGTTTTAAAGGGAGGTATTTGATGGCATGGAGGTCATCGCCGCGGGCCATATGAATGTGGAGAATGAAGTCTTCGATCCACACTGCGGGGTCCTTGGTTCCATTGTATGATTCTATATTCACGGGTTTGAACCCTTCTGGGAATTCATGATCCAAGACCTCATCGGTGAAGCAATGAGGGTGTGCCGCGCAAGACTAAGTTTGTCACGTCCGAAGAGGTGGCCGTCGTCGCGTGTCGAGGCGCGTCCTCGTGATCCGTAGATTGATCTAGTATGTCCTGCTTTATTTGTTCAGGTTTTGCCGGAGGTCATATGTATGACTGTGGGCTAATTTACCTCTACCTGTGGGCTGAGGCGGGGCTGGCTCGTGTTCGGTGTGAGTTGTCGTTTTGTCTCAACCACGTGGTGGTCGGTGAGCCGCATTGTACGATGGAGGTATGTAGTTCGGTGCCTTGCTACGTCTTGAGCTTGCGTTGGTTTTCCCCGAAGAGGAAGGGTTGATGCAGCAGAGTAGCATAAGTATTTGCCTCAGTTTTTGAGAACCAAGGTATCAATCCAGTAGGAGCCCACGCTCAAGTCCCTCGTACCTGCACAAAGCGATAGCTACTCGCAACCAACGCGATTAGGGGTTGTCAAGCCCTTCACGTTCACTTACGAGAGTGAGATCTGATAGATAGAATATTTTTGGTATTTTTGATATAAAGATGCAAAGTAAAAAGTAAAAGCAAAGTAAATAGCAAAGCAATATAAAAGTGATGGAGATTGATATTATGAGAATAGACCCGGGGGCCATAGGTTTCACTAGTGGCTTCTCTCAAGAGCATAAGTATTCTACGGTGGGTGAACAAATTACTATTGAGCATTTGATAGAATTGTGCATAATTATGAGAATATCTAGGCATAATCATGTATATAGGCATCACGTCCGTGACAAGTAGATCGAAACGATTCTGCATCTACTACTATTACTCCACTCATTGACGGCTATCCAGCATGCATCTAGAGTATTAAGTTAAAAACAGAGTAACCCCTTAAGCAAGATGACATGATGTAGAGAGATAAATTCATGCAATATGAAATAAACCCCATCTTGTTATCCTTGATGGCAACGATAAAATACGTGCCTTGCTGCCCCTTCTGTCACTGGGTAAGGACACCGCAACATCGAACCCAAAGCTAAGCACTTCTCCCATGGCAAGAACTACCAATCTAGTCACTGGTAGAAAAAGGGCCTGTTGTCCCGGTTCGAAAGGGCCTTTTGTCCCGGTTCCTGAACCGCGACTAAAGGGTCGGTACTAATGCCCTGCCCCTTTAGTCCCGGTTCAATCCAGAACCGGGACTGATGGGCCTCCACGTGGCCTGTCCGCGGAGCCCAGGCAGGAGACCCTTTGGTCCCTGTTGGTGGCACCAACCGGGACCAATAGGCATCCATGCGTCAGCATTTCTGTGGCTGGGGTTTTTGTTTTTCTGAAGGGGGGTGGGGTTTGGGGGTTTTGGGGTTTTTGGGGGGTTAATTTAGGTGTTTCATATATTGTGTTAGCTAGCTATAATTAATAGAGAGAAGTGTCCTCTCTTATGTCCGTGCTTGGTCGATGCTACGTACTATACATACGTATAGAGAGGACTAGACACGCTAGCTAGCTAGTAAGCAAACGAAGGAAATAGAAGATCGTCATGAACATATATGCATACAGAGAGAAGTGATATTGACCACCTCTCCTTCTCCGAGAGATTGGTCAAACAACAAGTTCTCGTATATCTATCCGACACTACCGGCTACATATATACAATAATTATCTCTTACAAATATAATCATACGGACTCATGGTCCACATAGTATTCTCCGTCTTCAGCGATCACGTTGTCAAGAAAGAATGCCGCCAATTCCTCTTGAATTGCTCGCATGCGAGCTGGTGCTAGGAGTTCATCCCGCTTCTGAAACATCTAATTTGAAGAAGGGGGTCAATACATATATATATGAATGAATGAAACTCAACACAAATGATGGTAATAAAATAAAATTGTGAATGTTGTTATTTACATACTTCTTATTGTTCGTCGGTGTAGCCCCGCTCACAGGTCGTGTGGCGGATGGACTCGCAAACGTAGTATCCACAGAAATCATTCCCTTTTTCCTGCCACAACCACTTTACAAGAAATAGAGGTCAATCAAACTGATAAGCAAGAATGCCAAATCAATAGGAGATGCGTGGAACATGCTACTATAGTACTTACTTTCGGGTGTCTAAATTGCAGCTTCTTCGGGAGTCCTGGAGCTTTTTTGGAGAATTTTTTCCAAACCCTGCCAGACAAAGAAAACAATTACTTGATATACCAGGAAATGAACAAAGTTGCTGATATGGTGGATAATGATCGATTTAACTTACTTCTCGAGCATTTGAGTCATGTCCGCATAGTCCTGGGGATCTTTTCGTTTTGAGTCTAAGACAGTTACTAGTCCCTGCTCAAGCTTAATCTCTAGGAGAATATAGTGGTAACTGCACACACATGCATAACTCATCAATTACATTACTATAACCTTGAGTAATATATATATAAGGGAAACCGAATACGCACAAGACAGTAACACTCACTTGAAGTTGTAAGGAAAAAGTATTATATCATTGTTTTCATTTATTACCAACGAATGTAGCAAGTTGTCCTTGGTATCTGCGGCATGAAATTTAACCTGAGTTGCACCTATGAGATATGTGTTAATGAACCCAATATCACCGACTTGTATTTTCTTCAATTCGGCGATCTTCAATCTGCATAATATAGTGAGGATGATTATAATTACATGCAATGAAAGAGCTGAGCTATATAGAGAGACTTAATGACAGAAGTAGTACTACTTACAGACAGTAGCAGGTGACCGTTGTTTTATCGAGGGCCAATTGATTGAAAAACTGAAAGAACTCCTCAAATGGAACAGGCAACAGTTCAATTCCAACGAGGTCATGCTCCTTTTTAACTTTCACATACAAAGTACTCCCCCCAGAGTCTCTGCAGATTTTCAAGTACCAATCATGCAATCTTCGCATCATCATTGATAGAGATCTTTCATCTTTGACGAGAGATTTCCCGTACTTGTATCTTTGTATCTGCACCTCCATGGGTTCATAATGTACATCGTCGGGCAGGTAATCGGCAAGATTGCTATAACCGGGCACCATCCTCGGATCATTAGCGACGTTGTCGCTAGGCACCTTGAGCGGGGGGCACGATTGCTTCGCTTTTTCGCCGAGCTGGGCAATTTGTTTCCTAGCTTGTCGTTCTTTCAGCCTTTGATCACTGACAGTACTTCCCGACCGCTCCGCTTCGGCAAATTCCTTTCCAATAATGCGCTCATAGTTTCCTTTCGGCGGAGACTTGGGTGATTTTGTTAGGGCAACCAGAGTGCGCTTCGCTTTCACTGGATCTACCTTCTCCTTCGGAGGTGGATGTCTCTTTGCTTTCAACCCTTGAAACCAGTCATCCACTTCAGTTCGTGCGATCTCGGCATTCTCCTCTGGGGTCCTCTCCTATGGTAACTTCTCTGGAGTCTTCAGAGAAGGACCGAATCTGTATGTCCTCCCGCCTCTGGCTATACTGCTAGACGCCGGCCGAGCAGACGGAGCGGTTGTCTTCTTTACTTGCTTACGAGGCGGAGGAGAAGTACTACGATGCGCTGGAGCAGCCGGAGCGGTGGCAGGTCTCTTCCACCCTTGCTGACGTGGCGGAGAAGGAGGAGGCTGGCTGCTCGGGCGCGTCGGCGCAGGCGGAGAAGGAGGCGGAGTGCCGCCACGCGCTGGAGAAGGAGCCGGTCGAGTGCCCTGATCGTCACTTGCCGGAGGAGGAGGGGAGTGCCCTGACTCGCCGGAGGAGGAGGCGGTGGAGGAGGCGGAGTGCCCTGACTTGCCGGAGGAGAAGGAGGAGGCAGAGGCGTCCAGTTCGGAAGGTTGATGAGCTCCTTCCGCCATAGGCATGGAGTCTTCAGAGCAGACCCCAACCTAGTCTCCCCTTCACCGGTAGGGTGGTCAAGCTGGAGGTCCTCAAATCTCTCCGTTATTTCATCCACCATCACCCTAGCATATCCTTCTGGAATCGGCCGGCAGTGAAAAGTTGCGCCGGGTTCAGTAGGATAAACAGAGCCAACAGCCGCCTTGACCTTCAAATTCATCCATTGCGTCATAAGGTGGCAATTTTGAGACTCCGTGATAGCATCCATGGGATAGCTGGCAGGAGCAATCAAGGCATGCTCCGGCTGAAGTAGCTCGGTGGAAGCCATGCTGCTTCTCCGTTGAGATGGCGGGGTAGCTTCGGGGGAAGCTTCGGCAGTACATTTGCTGCGATTTGCTTCTCATTCCTCTATCGCTTGTACCCTTGCTTGCAGCGCCTACATTTGGGTCTGCTGCACTTTTTTCCTCCTCTCATGGGATTTGTAACCGCCTGCGTCCGGAAACCCAACCTTCCACGGAATGGAGCCTGGCGTGCCTCGTGTCCGTCCAGGGTGCTCAGGATTCCCGAGGGCCATTGTGAGCTCGTCGTTCTCTCTGTCTGGAAAGACCATCCCTTGTTGCGCTGCTTTGATATACTTCTGAAGCTTCCTGACTGGTATGTCCATTTGATCGTTCGTCCAAATGCACTTCCCTGTTACAGGGTCCAAGGTTCCGCCAGCCCCGAAGAACCAAGTCCGGCAACGGTCTGGCCAGTTAATTGTCTCTGGTTCGATCCCTTTATCAACCAGATCATTCTCAGTCTTGGCCCACTTAGGCCGGGCTACGAGGTAGCCACTTGACCCCGTGTGATGGTGATTCTTCTTCTTCACATCATTTTCCTTGTTTGTCGCCGACATCTTCTTACTCTTTTCCGATGTCTTGTGGGCCACAAATGGAGGCCAGTGATCTCTGATCTTCTCATATCTGCCCTTGAATTCTGGTGTCTCATTATTTTCGACAAACTTATTCAGCACTTTCCTCCACCTCCTGAATAGTTCTGCCATCCTCTTGAGAGCAAAAGACTTGATTAATTTCTCTTTAACTGGCTTCTCTGGATTATCCTCTGGCGGTAGGGTGAAATTTGACTTCAGCTCAGTCCAAAGATCATTTTTCTGCATATCATTGACATAAGACACCTCAGGGTCTTCTGTAGCCGGCTTAAACCATTGCTGGATGCTGATCGGGATCTTATCCCTAACCAAAACCCCGCAATGAGCAACAAATGCGCTCTTTGTCCGGAGGGGTTCAATCGGTTGGCCGTCGGGCACGATTGCTATGATCTCAAACTTTTCATCCGAGCTCAACTTTTTCTTCGGGCCTCGTCTCTTTACCAAAGTTGTGCTTGATCCGGAGGGCTAGAAAAAAGAACAAAGACTTAATTAATATGTGTACATACCAAAACAATGAATGCATTAATTAGCTAGTCAACAGAAGCTTCACTAATATATATATATACCCTCGACAACTCCTCTATTCTTTCTTCTCCTCTTTTTTTCTTCTTCTTCCTCTTTTTTTTATCGGGAACGAGGGTCGTCGAGGGTCACCGAGCGGTAGAGGAAACCCTAAATAGAAAGTATCGTGGGTGTGAGATACATGTGGCCGTCGGTGTCGGACACTACATCCACGTCCCACAAGGGACGTGGGCATCGAAGCCCACGCCACTTGTGGGACGTGGATGTAGTGTCCGACACCGACGGCCACATGTATCTCACACCCACGATACTTGCTATTTAGGGTTTCCTCTACCGTTCGGCGACCCTGACCCTCGACG